>NW_006921819.1:2843435-2844016 GCF_000298275.1 Orycteropus afer afer | reverse complement strand
GATGTAGTATTCCCCATGATGAGACTGGTAATCAACTCCGTGATGGAATTTACTGTGAGCAGCTGAGTAGCTGCCTTTGGGTATGTGGTCTGCTTCCTGTATATCAGTAGTGGCTTTGGGAAGGGTCTCTAGCTTATGGCATACTTGGACCTTACATGTAGCTGTGTCATTGTTCAGCAGCCTGCCATGCTCTGCTGACCTGGGGACTTACAATGGACTTGAATTAATGACCTTCTGTGTGGTTTAGTAACATTTTTACTTGTCCACCCTGGGCTTGGCAGCCTCAGTAGCCTGCAGCTGTCTAAGTGAAGAAAATCCTTTAGCTTCAGTGGGCCAGGAGCTGGAGCAGAGCTGAACCGAAAGGCTGAGGGACTTTCACCCAACCCCTCGAGCTTGGCACTTTGAACTTGGACTTAAACCCTCCATGTTGTAAGAATAAGCTCCTATTTGTTAAGGCCATCCCATTTGTGGTATATTCTTGTCAGAGAGGTAGCATAGTGGCTAAGACACTTGCCTGCTAACCAGACGGCTGGCAGTTCAAACCCACCAGCCACTCCTCGGAAGGAAGGTTGGGCAATCCT
>NW_006921819.1:2832528-2842975 GCF_000298275.1 Orycteropus afer afer | reverse complement strand
TAAATATTTTAAATATGTATAAACATATTTATAAAATCTATATTGATTGTTTTATCTGTGTACGTGTTCTTATTTATATGAATGGTTTTGTGTTATATGTTTCATTTTGTTTCTTACTATTTTTAACATAGTATCTTTTATTATCCATCTGTGTTATTCCAATCTCTTCTACTTTAACATATCTAATTGTTGCAATATTTGAAGAAGTATGTTCATCACACTTTTATATGTCCATATCTTCAATGATGGACAACTAGAGAATTCCAAATTCCCTGCAACTACAGACAGTAATGTGATGAATATCATTATTCATGTCCCCATGTGTACTTATAAAAGTTTCACTGGAGACTATAAGGGGCTAAGACTACTCAGAAAGATGTAGTCATACAGTATATCACTAAGTACTCCCTTCCAGAAAGGCTGTACTGATTTCACACTACCAGCCAAACATTTCCACTTGCCAGAACTCACTATTATGAATTTTTCTAATTTTTTTTGTCAATCTGATGGATGTAAAATATTAGCTCATTCTTGTTTAAATTATCATTTCTATGACCATTAAAGTGTCTTAACTTCTGTGTGTACACATATCGCGCACCCAGATTTGCCTTGTGGGAAACTTATTTGTATGTAGTGCCCTCTTTTCTGTTGGTTGGCCTGTCTTCTTATGATATTCAAGAATTCTTCAATTATTCTAAATACTAATTTCAGGTACATTTTAGATATCCCAAGTAATCTCTCTGTTATTTTTAGTTACAGTGGTCTTTATTGAATCTTTAATTTTAATGTCACCAAATGTGTCCTTTTATTTTTATTTTTGCCTTATATTTTGTGTCTTATTTTAAAAGACACTCCTCAGTACAAAGTCAGAAACTATTGTTCCATAAGTTTATTAATGTTAAACTATTATCTTTCATACTTTACCTGTCAACCATCTTTATATATGGTGGGGATCCATATTTTATTTTTTTCTTTATGTATTGAACCAGTGTTCATATGCCGCATAGTATATCCACCACTCATCTGTTAGTTTGTTGTAGAGTGGTAACTTGCATGTTGCTGGAGGGTATACCACTGGTATCTCAGATACTCGCAGGGCCACCAAAGTGGACAGATTTCAGCAGAGCTTCTAGTCTAAGAAAGACTTAGAGTCAGAGTCAGAAGAAGGAACGGGTCAATTTCTCAAAGAATTTTCCAGTGAAAACCTTATGAAAGCAGTGAAACACTGTCCAATGTGTTATGGGAAAACTTTACGAATAGCCCTGAACCATTGTTTGATAGTGCCAGAAGATGAGCCCCTCAGGTCTAAAAGCACTCAAAATATGATTGGTGTTTGGTTACCTAGTGTCAGTCTAACAGAAGATACTACAAGTAGGTGGTCTTAACAAACAGGGATTTATTTTCTTACAGTTTAGGAGGATAGAAGTCTAAGTCCTAAGTGCCAGCTCTAGGGGATGGGTGAAAGCCCCTCAGTCTTGGGCTTCAGCTCTGTCTCTTGCTTCTGGCCTGATGGAGCTAGAGATGTCTCTTCACTCAGGCAATTGCTGGCTGCTGAGGCTAACAAGCCCAAGGCCAACAAATAAAATGGCACAGTCCCAGTATTACCAAACAACACTGCAGGTTGTTAAGTCTGGAGACAGTCCCATGATTGGTGGAAAACATAGCAGGCTGCTAGATCAAGACTCGGATACATGCAGGATGCAAGTGTGCCAAAAAGCTGCAGAGACTTCTTTCAAAACTTTTGCATGTATTCTGGAAGCAGATCACATTCCTAAGGCAGATATTCAGCTGCTCGAGTACATTCCACCATGGAATTGATACCAATCTCATTGTGAGGAATAACTACATCCAGCTGCCCAGCCACTCAAAACCTGGCCCAAATAAGTTGACACATAACTGTAACTACCACAACTGGGGAAGAGCTGCCTCCTCAAAGTAGACTTCACCTTAATGATGTGAATGGAGAAAAGCTTTTAGGACCTCCATTTGCTGATGTACCACAACTCAAAATTGAAAGAAACAGCTACAAACATACATTAATAATCAGAACATGGAATGTATGAAGTATGAATCTAGCAAACTTGGAAGTTGTCAAAACAGAATGAAACACATAAATATTGATATCCTAGGCATTAGTAAGCTGAAATGGACTGTTTTGGGCCATTTTGAATCCAACAAACATATGATCTACTATGCTGGGAATGACAGACTGAAGAGGAATTGAATGGCATTTATCGTCACAAAGAATGTATCAAGATCTGTCCAGATGTACAATTCTGTCAGTGATAGGATAATAACCATACATCTACAAGGAAGACCAATTAGTACTACTATTATTCAAATTTACACACCAACCACCAAAGCCAAAGATGAGAAAATTGAAGAATTTTTACAAAATTTGCAGTCTGAAATTGACCAAACATGTAATCAAGATGTGTTCATTATTACTGGTGGTTGGAATATGAAAGTTGTTAACAAAGAAGAGTCACCAGTATTTGGAAAATATGGCCTTGTTGATAGAAATGATACTGGAGATAACATGATAGAATTTTGCAAGACCAATGACTTATTCATTGCAAATACCTATTTTCAGCAACATAAACAGTGGCTATATACGTGGACCTTGCCAGATGGAATATAAGTAATGAGATCAACTACATCTGTGGGAGAGAGGCAATGAAGAAGTTCAATATCTTCAGCCGAAACAAGGCAGGAGCTGCTACAGAACAGGACATCAATTGCTCATATGCAAGTTCAAGTTGAAGCTGAAGAAAATTAAAACAAATCCATGAAAACCAAAATATGACCTTGATTATATACCACGTGAATTTAGAGACCATCTGAAGAATGGATTTGATGCATTGAACATCAATGACCGAAGAACAGATGAATTATGGGATGACATCATGAAGAAAGCAAAAGATGATTAAAAAGACAGGAAAGGAAGAAAAGACGAAAGTGGATAACAGAAGAGACTCTGAAACTTGTTCTTGAATGGAGAGTAACTAAAGCAAATGCAAGAAATGACAAGATAAAAAAGCTGAATAGAAGATTTCAAAGAGTAGCTCTTTGTCTTTAAAGACAAAGTCAGTTACTGTAATGAAATGTACAAAGACCTGAGGATGGAAAACTAGAAGGGAAGAGAACATGCTCAGCATTTCTCAAGCTGAAAGAATTGAAGAAAAAATTCAAGCCTCAAGTTGTAATATTGAAAGATTCTATGTGCAAAATATTGAATGATACAGGAAATATATATAAAAAGAAGATGGTAGGAAAACACAGTCACTGTACCAAAAAGAATTAGTTGATGTTCATCTATTTCAGGAGGTGGCATATGATCAAGAACCGATAATATGAAGGAAGAAGTTGAAGCTGCACTGAACGAATTGGCAAAAAGGCTCCAGGGAATGACAAAAATATTAATATGTTTCAACAAAGGGATGCTGCACTGGAGTTCACTTATACATCTATGTCAAGAGATTTGGAAGACAGCTTCCTGGTCAACTGACTGGAAGAGATTTATATTTGTACACATTTCAAAAAAAGGTGATCCAACAGAATGTGCAAATTATCGAACATATCATTAATATCACACTCAAGTAAAATCTTGCTGAAGATAATTCAAAAATGATTGCAGTGGTACATTGACAGGGAACTCCCCAAGATGCAAGCTGGATTCAGAAGAGGATGTGGAATAAGGTATGTGGTTGCTGATGTCAGATGGATCTTGGCTGAAAGTAAAGAACACCACAAAGATGTTTACTTGTGTTTTATTAACTAAGAAAAGCATTCAATTTTGTGGATCATAGCAAATTGTGAATAACATTGAGAGGAATGGGAATTCCAGGACCTTTAATTCTGCTCACACAGAACCTGTATACAGATAAGGAAGCGTCATTTGAACAGAATGTGGGGATACTGCATGATTTAAAATCAGGAAGGGAGTGTTTCAGAGTTGTGTTCTTTCATCATGTTTATTCAGTCTGTACATTGCATAAATAATCTGAGAAGCTGGACTGTATGAAGAAGAATAGAGCATCAGGATTGGAGGAAGAATTATTAACAACCTGCAATGTGCAGAAGACACAATTTTGCTTGCTGAAAGTGAAGGTAACTTGAAGCACTACTGATGAAGATTAAAGACTACAGTCTGCAGTATGGATTACACCTCAACATAAAGAAAACAAAAATCCTTACAACTGGACCAATAAGCAGTTGTTTACATCTGTAAACTCCCTTCATAGCAACACCAAGATTAGGTGGGGACTGTAACCTAGTCAAGTTGACACACTGACAAAACTATGGAATGTAGGTTTTGTTGCTGATTTAAGTTGTATCTTATTTTTTATTTGATTATTACCAATGAAGAGGAATTCTCTTGATTTTTGTATGGTGACTTTATATGTAAATACTTTTCTGAATTTTCCTATTTGTTGTAATAGTTGGTCTGTGAATTCAGTTTGGTGGTGTTCTATATTGATATTAATATTACCTGCAAATAATTGTATTTGAAATTATCTGAGATAATTTTAGCTATTACTACTCTTAATTCTTTTTTTGTTTTAATTTTTGTGATTTGGGTGAAAGTTTACAGAGCAAATTCATTTTCCATACAGGAGTTCATACACATTTTGTTTCATGACATTGACTACAATGCAATTCCCCACAATGTAATAAAAACATGGTTAGAAGCCACAAAGTCAGTGGGAATGCCTTAACTGTATGCATGTTGTAAGGCCCAAGGGCCTCTTCCATCCTTGTCAAGGGGAGTGCTAACCTCCTCTCCTTTCATACAACACTTAATTCTTTTTCCTATGACATTGTTTAGTACATCCAGTGATAAGTGGTGACAGTGCTCTTATGCATCCCAGATCTTTCACTGACACTATTAGGACTATGTCTAAAATTTGATTATAAACATGATATGTGCTTTAGTATAAATCCTTTATCATGTTAAGGATATTTCCCTCTATTCTTATCTAAGTGTTTTTTTTTTTTTTTTTAATTATAAATTCATTTAGAGCATTATGAAACACTTCTTATCCATTGAGAAATTCATGATAATGGTCCATTAGCGAATACATTACAACTTACACATTTTCTAATGTTAAGCTACACTTGCATTTCTCCAACAAACTCTACCTCATTATGATTTATTATAATGTTACCATGCTGTTTCATTTGGTAAGGAGCTCTGGTGGTACTGTGATTAAAGCATTGGCTGCTAACCAAAAGGTTGGTGATTTGAATCCACCAGCCACTCTGTGGGAGAAAGATGAAGCACTCTGCTTCTGTAAATATTTACAGCCTTGAAAATTCTATGGGGCAGTTTTAGTCTTTCCTGTACAGTCACTATGAGTTAGAATTGACTCAATGGCAGTGGGTTTGGTATGTCATTTAGTTAGCAAATATATTTATTTATAATTATGTGTCTATAAGTAAAGTAAGCTTATAATTTTTCTTTAATTAAAATTTTTTAGGGAAGTGTTCTTCTTTTCCTACTTTCTTGAACTATTTTACAAGATGGGAATTATCTATTCCTTTATAGTTACCAGAACTCCCTTATAAAAGTTTCTGAGCCAGAGGCTTTTTGTGGTTCCACTATAGCACACCATGTAATTAATGGGAAAATGTCTTTCTTTGGTAAGTTTTTAATCAGTGTAAGGCCAATTGTATCATTTCACAAAGAAACTAAGATAACTTTTAGCCACAGACTGATAATTAAAAGAATAATTGGTATGTTTCATATACTTTTTTAGTCCATCTGAATAAAAGAATATACAGAAAAATGTTTCCATGACAGACTTTACAAGGGAGCATAATGGGAGTGCTTCAGCTTATGCTCTCTCACCACCTCTGTTCTTTAATCCCTAGGACATACAGGGAGACTATTAAAGTCTCTGTGCTTCACCAGTTTCTCCTTCCTGTTGCTGCACATCATTTTCCATATCACATTGGCTAGCCTGGAAGCTCAACACCATATTGCACCTGGTTACAACTGTGAGTATTACAGTACTTTTTTTTTTTCCTTCATAGTGTGTATGTACATAATAAAGCTAGGTGTCATCACAGTGATAGAAATGAATATAATAATTTTAATATTTTTGGTAATTTTGTGGCCAATTCAATCACAGACAATCCAGTGTGGTATGAATCCATGTAAAGAAGCTTTGCCATAGAGAATTAGATAATGAGAGCAAATTACTTCATTAATATTTCTTTAACACATATTAGGTGGTAGGCCCCTACCTGCTCTGTAAGCTCTGGTGGCATAGTACCTAAGGCATTTGACTGCTAACCAAAAGGCTGGCAGTCAAACCCACCAGCTGCTCTTTGGAAGGAAGATTGGGCAATCTATTTCCATAGAGATACTGCCTCAGAAACTCAAAAGGGGGTCACTAAGAGTTGAAATTGACTTGATGGCACTGTTTGGTTTGGTTTGGGTTAGATGGTAGGCCCCTACCTGCTCTGTAAGACATTATCATTAGGCTTAATCTAAGAAATGAAGATTTGTATACAGCATATATAGCCTTTGGAGCTTACAGTACAGCTAAAGAGACAAGACATGTACAGTTTCTAACATGGTAACAGTACAAAAGTTGAATAACATATGACAGTGAAATCAATCCTATTGTAAAGAATAATGTAAGATTTTATGTCTTTATGATGATGATCCATATAGATTGTTTGATATTCCTAGGTAGATGATATGTCTTATACATACTATATTTGAATTTGTGATCTGAAAACATAATGTTTTCTCTAGGTAATGTTATCTTTCCAAAATTAGCCTGACATTAAAGTAATCTCACTTCACTTTCTGTTGTTGTTGTTGTTGTTATATGCTGCCGAGTCAGACCCGACTTTTGGCAACCCCTTCTTGGGTTTCCAGGGTAATATCACTATGGAAGTAGATTGCCCAACCTTCCTTCCGAAGAGTGGCAGGTGGGTTTGAACCGCCAGGCTTCTGATTAGCAGTCAAGTGCCTTAGGCAGTATGTGACCAGAGCTCCGTGAAGAATGTGTTATTGTCACTGGAATACACAAAAGTATATCAAGTAGATGGAATACAATCCACGTGTTTTAGGGGAAGCCTAAGGAAATCTGGGGAATATGTAATAGACTCTAATAACACTTTTAACTTGTGTTTTTTTCTTTCCTAATCACATTTGTGGATTTGAAGTCTCCTGACCTTTTGTAATTTCAATTACAAGTAATATGAAATAAACTTACCGTTCCCTATAAAATAAAAAAAGACATTGACATTTTTCATGGTTCAAAAAGTAATGAGGGATTTTTTTTGTAGAATTTATATTCATAAATTATTTCTCATCCCTCACTGTATAATCTTTAGTATATACAGAGCTAAAGTAAATATTTATTTTGGCTGTTTTATTGAGTTCAGAGTCCCTTTGATAACAGTGACTGGCCAACATTTTAAGATAATTTTTTTTTTTTAAATTCAGATGCGATGTGATTTAATATCATAAAATCAGTCATTTTAAGGTATAAAAATCAATGACTTGGTATATTCACAAGGTTGTGCAACCTATCATCACTAGTACCAGAACATTTTCATTGTCCCAAAGTGAACCCCAATTCCCATTAGCAGTCACTTCCCATACCTTCCCTACTCAGCTCCTGGCAGCCATCCATCTACTTTGTGTCTCTATGGATTTGCTTATTGTGAATATTTCATATAAATGAAATCATACATACATGGATTTTTGGTTATGGCTTTTTGTTTTCCACATAGCATGTTTTCAAGGGTAATCCATGTTGTAGCATGTATCAGTACTTCATTCCTTTTTACAGCTGAATAGCTCATTGCACTCATGATGAACCGGCACATGGTAGTTCAAACAGATCAAGAGAATACTGAATGTTTTAAAATCAGGAAAGGTGGACATCAAGGTTGTAGCATTTCACTAGACTTATTCAATCTGTATACTGAGGAAAAATCCAAAAAGCTGGATTATGTAAAGAATGTGGCATCAGGATTGGAGAAAGACTCATTAACAGCCTGCGATATGCAGGTGACACAACCTTCCTTGCTGAAAGTGAAGATGACTTGAAGAACTTACTAAGGAAGATCAAAGACTACAGTTTTCTATATAGATTATACCTCAGCATAGAGAAAACAAAAATCCTCACAACTATACCAATAGGCAACATTACAATAAATGAAGAAGGGATTGAAGTTGTCAGGGATTTCATTTTACTTGGATCCACAATCAGTACCTAAGGAAGCAGCCGTCAAGAAATCAGACAACATATTGCATTGCACAAATCTGCTGCAAAAGGCCTCTTTAAAGTGTTGAAGAGTAAAGATGTCACTTTGAAGATTAAAATACCAAGCCATGGTATTTTCAGTAGCCTCATATGCATGTGAAAGCTGGTTAATGAATAAGGAAGATTGAAAAAGAAATTATGCATTTGAATCATGGTGTTGGCAAAGAATATTGAAAATAGTATGAACTTCCAGAAGAATGAACAAATCTGTCTTGGAAGAAGTACAGTCAGAATGCTCATTGGAAGCTAGAATGACTAAACTTTGTTTCGTATACTTTGGTCATGTTGTCAGAAGGGAACAGTCTTTGGAAAAGGATCTCATGCTTAGTAAGATGGAGGGTCAGCAAAAAAGGGGAAAAACTTTTGATTGATACTATGGCTGTGATGAGAGGCTCAAGTGTAGCAAAAATTGAGATGATGGCACATGACTGGGCACTGTTTCGTTCTGTTGTACATATAGGGTCACCATGAATCAGCACCTACGTGAAGGCACCTAACAATAACAACATTCCATTGTTAATACGTGGCTTTAATATTTAGTAAGATACCAAAAGTCATCCCATTACGAAAAACTTGTTTTTATTATGTTTAAAATATGGCATTTGTAGTATCTTATAATAATAATAAAGAACATTTATGACATTTGACCAGGTTCAGATCTTTTGGGATTTAGTATAAATGTCACCAGCAATTTTTTTTGTGATGTTTCTTTAAGCAGAAAATATTTGGATATGTCTTAATAAGGTACTCCTAGGGCCATAACAAAGAATTTTCTAACTGTAACTGTTATCCGAAAAAAAAAAAAAAAAAAGGGACTATTTTCATGAATAATGGGTTATTGATCACTGAAAGTATTTAATCACCAGATATGTTATAACTTCTCATATTTTGAAAATTTTATTTTACAAGATATGTTGCATATTTTGCAGATAATTTCAGGTAGCTGAATGATGTTTTAAGGAGTGCACTGGAGAATGGTTAGATTAGGAAATAAAATTCATGGTCTCTTCTGCCCCAGAGAATCTAGGTATTTGTATTTTTATTCAATATGATGATTTTCTATAATTCTACAAAGGAAAAAGTAAAAATATAATATGAAATATTAAAACAACTTTCTCTTTTCTATGTTTACAAATGTATTTATCCTATGTATGGTCTCCTATGCAAAGTATAAATGGAAACAGATGGACAGAAGCACTTGCGTACTTAACACGCAAACTACACACATATATACACACAAACATATATCCCACATACATATGTACACCTGTACATGCATACACCACACAGATATGCACCACACTCACTCACAAATCATATGCACATTACATGTACACACTGTACACACATTCACACCACACATACACACACACACAATCCAAATTGGTTTGTTCTTATAGTGGCTCCTCCTGCTCAGGCAGGAATCAAAATTATGCAAATACTCCGGATGAGTTCCATATTAAAATCTCTCTCTCACACAAAAAAATCTATACTTTTCATTATTGAAAGAAGGAAGTCATTTCAGGTGTGCTCAAAAACTGGCCTCTTGTCCCACCTCTTCCTTAGTGATCTTTGTGGGGTTAGGTCTGCCTCTTCTGACCTCAGATTAAAAATTTTGCTAACTACATTGATATTCTCATATTTCTGACAGAGATATTTTTTATTCATGCACATATACCCTCTACTGTTCTTTTCTGCAACTAACCTTAAACATTTCAGAATCTAGTATGTTATCTTTTCCTCATTTTCTAATGTCTCCATAGGAAAGCTCTGCTTTGTTCCACAAAAGCCCATCTAATGGATATCATAACAGTAAAATTTACTTCTACAAAGTTGAAGTTCCATTTGAAGTTCCAAGATATGTGATTAAGTAACCAATAGTGAGGGGATATGGTAAAGAATTAGTTAGAGAAGATATGAAGCTCTTTGTTTCCAGTCACAGGTAACTTGAAGTAGAGTTTGTATATATCATAAATTCCATCTGGAAAATTAGAGAGGTGTGCAACATAGTGGCTCACAGGTGGGACAGGTCTTTTCTGTTAAAAAAAAATTAATGGGAGGAGGCGGGGCAAGATGGCGGACTAGGCAGAAGGATTGCACAGACCCTCTTCAACAAAGAAAAGGGAAACCAATTAACACAGACACAGAAGATAATC
>NW_006921819.1:2816512-2824573 GCF_000298275.1 Orycteropus afer afer | reverse complement strand
AAAAAAAAAAAAAAATTCATGGGTAGCATTTACAACTAATTCTTTCTTGAAAAAATATGAAAGAGGAGGGCAAACAAACTTGAGTTTTGTGAGCCAATTTAGTTCCAGATTGACACAGACCAGGTTTTCAGCCTCAAGCATTTTTTAATCATCACGTTTTATAAACTCCTGAAAATACTGTTTGAGTGGGTAATGGAAACACTGACTTTGAGTTTAAGTTGACTTCACTTTACTAATGTTATTGTTTCTTGAGTATTTGGAGTTATGATTACACCATTAGAGTTGTAAACACAAACTCAAGTTATTTTGACATTCAAATTGGCATCTACAGATGTAAAGTAGCAAAATTTCAAGCAAAAGGACAAAAACTCTTGTCTGGTGACAGTGTTGTGCATTTTGAATTCCTTCTCTATGTCTAAAGCATTAGTAAATAAAATGAAATCATCCAGAGAGGCCAAGCTTCCGAATTATATGTGATATTCAACTTCAAGACCAGGAAGTGCTTGTTTATGTGATTTCCAACCCCTTACAAAATTGCTTCTCCCCCTTCACCCCCCATTAAAAAATCATATAATTTTACCCTCATTGTAGCAAAAATTCCCAGCACCCTTCAAGAATCTGAGACACATGGTTGGAGGACAACAGTAGCATTTATAAACATTGAGTCATTGAACGTTCTGGTTTCCCCAAGGTCCTATGAGTATTAACTGGCAGTAGTAAGACTTTTTTCAAACCACCCTATTTAGTTTTTGACTAGCTGGCAGATTTGTTAAAGGTGTCATTGTGCAGAACTGAAACTTAACACCCCCCTTCTTTATTTTCCATTTCCACAACTGTGCTCTTATAGGTAAGTGAGGAAATTGATGGAGCAGGAGGACCTCTGTAAATTTTCCTCAAACATGTGTTGTGCTGCCTACTAAAATATTTTCATTCCATCAAAACCTATGCTATTTAAATGAATATGAACCCGGTTCCAATTATGTCATTACAGATTACATAGAAGTAGTTTGTTTGACTCAGTGGTTAATGTGTGGCAATGTAGTGAAAGTTCAAGGCCAGTCTGAATTCTTGTGCTGTGTTATAAAGCATGCTATTGATTCAAAGAAACTTTTGAGTTAAACTGTGAAAAATAACATTAAGAGAAGTCTCTGATCATAATAGCTACTATTGTAGAGCCCCTGTAAGACTATAAGACCCCAGAGGCCATTGTATTCTCTTTCCAATCACTGACGCTTTTTTCTTGTTACAGATTGCTGTCAATATTCTTCAAGTAGGGCTCTCTACATTCAGTATCCCATTTCAAACATGTCTTTAAGATTGGAGGGCTGAAAATATGTGGTGGTAGGCCTGTATACAGGAACAAGGCTGAGGAGTGTGGAGTTGGAATCCTGTCTGATCCCCAGGCTTTATGCATCCTGATTCCAAGCTGTGTTAACCTGGAAACAAGGCTTCATTCCATTCAGAGAGATCCCTCTGTTGTCCACGCCTTGCCCCCATAGGACTGTAACATTTTAGAATGTATCTTCTCCAAGGACATATAAAGGCAATGCCCGGGTACAGTTGGTGCTGACAGTGTGGAAAGCAACAAAGAAAAAGCAGGCCCCAAGCAAACATGAGGTTGCACAGAGCCATCCAGCTTCCCAGCTGACTCTGATCTGTCCACCTTCCCATTGCCTTTTACCTCCTTCATATAATCCCTCACTTATGGTCTGTTAGGATTGTTCCTTCCATTGCCATTCCTGGGACTTTGGATAAGTCTAGTTTTAAAAGACTTGAAAAAGAATTCCATGTATTTAGTCCATAATTTTCTCTATTGGGTTATCTACGTTTAAAGGTAATTAATTGTTTCCTTTTCTTGACTCAACTACAGCATTTGTAGTTGCATTCATTTCCCCCTAAAATTCAGACCCCTCAGATCTACTGCTTTCTTCTATGTTGAAGAGGACATCTAGAGTTCTATCTTTTCTCATTCTAAGAGCACAAAGTTCCCAGGAAACTTGATCTAGATGTCTACTGACACAGAGGTTATTATAGACCTTATGCTCCTTTGTCCTTAGAACATATGATACTCTAAACATGAGACTCAATATAGGTGACATCTGCATGTTACAAGAAGACTGAGGGACGCCCCAGCTAGGGAGGTCATCCCCATGCTGATGACTAGGGGTGGAGGCTCAGAGAGAACAACTGTCCTGTTTGTGCTGACATTTTGGCACGCAGGCTGAGGGGTCAGTGTGCACACAAAGCAATAAACATCATCCAGTGTCTTTGCTAATCATTAATAGTATTACCTGGAGCTGGGGCCTAGATGTAGTCACCTGATCTATCCTTATAAAAATAATTTCATAGCATAAGGGAATGGTTTATTTTTATTTTTCATATTTGAAACACACCTGTGAAGGAAAATGTTAATATTTTTGAAATGAGAAGCAAAATACATAAAAGGAAACCAATGCCCTGCTTGTGTTAGGAGTAGTTTTCAAAGTCACTTCTGCTGCCTGCTTTCTAATAAAAGGTCATCTAGGGGTTCCGTAGTACACCTGGAAGAATCTTGATTCTTCACCCATTTCTTTCTTGTTGGTCTCTGCATTTACTGTGTAGTGACTCACTTCGGCACCATGGTTAGCCCTTTATTCTCTCATTGAGACAGAGTCTTGAAAACAGATGCAATTTAAATAATTATAATTAAACAATTTAATTAAATTATAATACATACAAACAAACAAGACTCTAGACCAAGCTGCCATCCTTATTCTTCCACCTGTGCAAAGATTAGGACACTGCAGTGTAATTTTCTCTTAACCAAAGTATTCTAAAAGCATACGGATTTTATATATATTTGACTCATGCGTAGAATGAGAGGAATTAACCTCACAAGTGATTTTCTAGATCCTGAGGACTGAGGCACATGGTGCAATCTGAACTACAGTCCAGGGCACAGTCAGTCCAGCCTTAGATGAGTTTCTTTTCAATGTGCTCTGAATGGAGAGTTTTGCTGGAAGAGAACTCTTGCAACCTGATATTTGATGGGGTTGATATTCTTAGAATAGTGAACACAGTAAGTTTTACTTCCCAAAGCTAGACCAGGCCAGAAGATAAGCTCAGGAGACAACACCTGTATAGGAGCCCCATCATGGTTAAAAATTCCTGGCTTGTTTCTTGCTTTCCCTTGGAGTAATAATCACCTAGTGGCATTCAGTTTACATAGCCTTTTTAAAATAGAATATCTCATTTCATTGTGAGACATATTTTGCATGAGAATTTTTTCTTTTTCTTTTTTTTTTTTTTTTTTTTGTGATTTGGGTGAAGATTTACAGAGCAAATTCACTTTCCATACAGAAGTTCACATATACTTTGTCTCATGACATTGACCACAGTTTACCACAATGCAACAGCTCCCCTCCCACTTCCTCCCCATAGTTACCTCTTCTCAGTGTCCATCCCCTCCATGCACTCCTGCCACCTAAGCTGTCTTCTTTCTCCTATGATTTTTCTCTCCAAGGAGTGTATCTACCTGAGGTAAATGTTCAGCTCATATGCCTGTCTTTTGTTTGGCTGGAAACCATCGATGTGGGTTCAATTCCAGACCTGAATGGCAGCTAGGGGCCATAGTCTCAGTGGTTGCACCAGGCTCTATGAGACCAGCAAACCTGGAACCTGGTCCCCCCTCCTTTTTTTTCCTCTCCAAATGATTTTGAGTTTTGTTCCACTTTGTTCTCCCTCTCAATCAAGGATCTCCTACATAGATACCCTTCCAAGTGGATGACAGTGGTAGCCTGGCACCATCTAGTTCTTCTGGTCTCATAGTCATAGAGGCTGCAGATAGGATGGTGTACCAGTCACTTGGACTAATTGTTTCCATGAATTTTTATTTTCTTCATTTTTCTTTGCTCTGGATGAGGAGAGACCCATCGTTGCATCTAGATGGCAGCTTGCTAGCTTTTAAAATCTCAGTTGCTGCTCGCCAGAGTAGGAGGTGGAACAATGTTTTGTATAGTATATTATGCTAATTGAGCTTGATGTCCCCTGCAACTATGTTCCCAAGCCCACAGGTTCAACTACTCGGTCCCTCTGGGTAGCTGGCTGTGACCAAGCAGTGACCACAGTCTTGCCCCTTGTCAGCTCTACTATATACCTATGAATTCTGATCCTTCACATGAACTTATAGGACTATTGTCTGCCAACCCTGTACATGTTCTTGGATGCACTCCCCATTTCACAGACATACCTGATAGTTCAGCCTGTCTACCCATCTATCCACCCATATACCTATGTTTGCTTTCACTGGCAACACAGTACTGTATGTGCAAAAGAGTTCATATTTGTTGTCTGTACCTCACATGTACCTCTCTATGTCTTTCTCATCCTCAATGTCACCATATTGGTCACTCACATTTGGTACATTGCACTTCTCTTCACCCAAATCAATACTTATCTATCTAACAGCATTCCCTCCTCTCCCCTCCCACCCCTGGTAACCAACAAAGAAAATTTCCTACTATAGATAAACCTTTCCTTAACTTTTGCAATTACGGACTAATACAATATTTGTCCTTTTGTGATTAATTTATTTCACTCAGCATAAGGTCCTCCAAGTTCATCCAAGTTATGTGGTGGTTTGCAGATTCTACATTATTCTTTAGGGTTGCATAGTATTCCATTGTGTGTATGTACCATAGTTTGGTTATCCATTCCTCAGCTGATGGACACCAATTTTGTTTCCATCTTTTGGCTGTTGTAAATAGTTCTGTGATGAACATGGGTGTGCATATATCTGTTCTTGTCACGGCTCTTACTTCTTTCAGGTATATACCTAGTAATGGAATGGCTGGGTGAAATGGTATTTCTAATTCCAACTTTTGAAGGAATCGCCATACTGCTTTCCACAATGGTTGTACCATTTTACAGTCCCACCAGCAGTGTATGAAAGTCCCAATCTCTCCACATCCTCACCAGCATTTGTTATTTTCTGTCTTGTTGAACTTTTCTACTATTTCCATGAGAATTTTTATATTATTTAATACACAAGCAAGTTTAGGTGACTGTGGGCAAGCTACTCATCTATGTGCCTCAATTTCCTTGACTGGAAAATGAAGATAATAATAGTCACAATCTCACAGAGTTGTTATGAAGGCTAAGTGAGCTAATGCCAGCCATGAGCTTAGAAAGTGCCTGGCCCATAGTAAGTGCTCAGTTGTTGTTGAAGTTGTATTTCTTGCCCAAGGTCACACACAACTACAAAGTAGTAGAAATAGTATCATAAACAGCCCCTGTCTCCAGATGGTACACATTCACACAAATACACATTCACATGTATACACATTCAGACAGATGCATATTCACATGAACACACTAGTCACCTAGATGCACATTCACACTGATACACAGTCATATGGATACACATTCACATGGATGGACATTCACAAGGATGCACAATGACACACATACATAGTTACATGGAAGCACATTCATAAGAAAGCACCACCACAAAGAGGAAGATTGGAAATTATGAAGCTTATGTGGTACCAAATAATTCTGTATTATAATTTTTCCTCAGTTTCCTTTTATTTCTGTTATATTTGGTCCCTTGCCTACTCTGCAGTGTTGGTTCAAAGTTCAAGATTGTTGTTTTTGTTAGATGTTGTTGAGTTGTCTCTGACTGGTGACCTTACATGTAATAGAATGAAATGCTAACTGACGCTGTGCCATCATCATGATCATTGGTATGTTTGAGTCCATTGTTACAGCTATTTTGTCAATCTACTGCATTGAGAATTTCCTTTGATTTCTTTGACCCACTATTTTACCAAACATTATGTCCCTTTTTTCCTGATGATATGTCCTAAATAAGTGAGTCAAAGACACCATTCTCACTACTAAGGAATATTCATTCATTTAGCTTTTTCCTTCATTCATAACTTTTTAATGATCTTCCACTTTGTTCATGTATAATGTCCTTGATGTTGTTCCAAGATTTAGCAGAGTTAAATGGTGAACTCTGGTGGTGTAGTAAATAAGGTCAGCATTTCAAACCTACAGGACACTCCATGGAAGGAAGATGGGATGATCTACTTTTGTAAAGATGTATACACACAGAAACCCAAAGGGAATCACTAGTCAGAACCTAATCAATGACAGTGAGTTTTTTGTCTTTTTGTTTGGTAGGAAGGTGGTGAAAGTAAACCATATTTTCGTTCAGAACCTTCTCTTCTATTTCAGCAACCTCCACACCTGGAAACCTGGAAACTCTCCTTCTATCTGTTCTGTGCACAGTGTTAGGACTGGCCTGGACTTTTGAAAACAGTGTGGTCCTCTCCTCATTCCTCACCTACTTGAAAGCTTATTATACATTGCCATGTTCTCCAGCACAGAGAATATGTAATAAACATATTATTTACATTTTATGGTATTTTGGAGTTCCAGGGTGGTACAGGCAGTTAATAACTTGATTACTAGCTGAAAAGTTAGAGGTTCAAACCCATGCAGAGGGTCCTTAGAAGACAGGCCTGGAAATCTGCTTCTAAAAGGTCACAGCCTTAAAAACCCTGTGCAGCAGTTCTACTCTGCACACATAGGGTTACCATGAGTCAGAATCAACTTGACTTGGTATATTATAATATTATAAATGAAAGAGACAAATGATGAAAGTGTTAGGAAGAGAAAGAGTAGACTTTTTTGGAAAGTAAACTAAAATTTTACTCACATTATCTCATTTTATTCTTCACCATGACTCTTATGTAGGAGCTCTTATGCAGTAGTGGGTAAGACATTTGACTGCCAGCCAGAGAGATGGCAGTTCAAATCCACCAGCTGCTCCTCAGGAAGATGAAACAATATACTTCTGTAAATATTTACAGCCTTGGAAACCCAGTGGGGGTCTCTATGAGTCAGAATTGACTCAATGCAGTGTGTTTGGTTTCTGATGGCTCTTACAAGGTCGTGGCCCTTGCCTCCATACTCCTGATAGGAGATCCGGAGGTGGAAATGCCCTGTCCTGGACCACTCAGTCAGTTAGTGGCAGAACCAGAATCCATACTGTGGGAAGAATCCATGGCTATATTCTTTCCAGTACACCATGCAACCTCGTAAGACTTCTGAGGAAAGCTTTAAAGAAAAGTTGGGTTTAAATTAATTCAGATTTTGAGATAGAGTTTTTAAAGTATTACTGGAGCCTCTGGATGGTGCAAACAGTTAAACACTTGGCTAGTAACCAAAAGTTTGGTGGCTTAAGTCCACTCAGAGGCATCTTGGAAGAAGGGTTGGTGATCTATTTCCAAAAAATCAACCCCTGAAAACCCTGTGGTTCTATTCTGACACACATGGGGTCTCCATGAGTTGGAATCAACTTGGTGGCATACTGGTTAAAGTATTAATGTTAAAGGTTTTTCTTTTTCTTTCTTTCTTTTTTTTTTTTTTTATTGTGATTTCGGAGAAAATTTACAGAGCAAATTCACTTTCCGTACAGCAGTTCCCATATACTCTGTCTCATGACATTGACCACAATTTACCACAATGCAACAGCTCCCCTTCTGCTTCCTCCTGATAGTTACATCTTCCCTGTGTCCATCCCTCCATGCACTCCTGCCCCCTGAGCTGTCTCTCTGAGGATAAGCAGCCCTTCTTTCTCCCATGATTGTTCTCTCCAAAGAGTGTATCTACCTCAGGTTAATGTTCAACTCATATGCCTATCTTTTGTTTGGCTGGAAGCCACAGGTGTGGATTCAATTCCAGACCTGAAGGGCAGCGAGGGCCATAGTCTCAGTGGTTCCACTTGGCTCTATCAGACCAGCAAACCTGTACATAGAGAGGTAAATGGGAGGTACAGACAACAAAGGTGAACCCTTTTGCACATGTAGTACTGCATTCTCAATGAAGGCAAACATGGGTAGATAGATGGTGGACAGGCTGAACTAGTAAGTACATCTATGAAGCAGAGAGTGTACCCAAGACCATGTATAGGGTTGGCAGACAATGATCCTATAAGTGTATGTGTATGATCTGAATTCCCAGGTGTATAATAGAGCTGACAAGGGGCAAGGTTGTAGTCACTGCTTGGTCACA
>NW_006921819.1:2814088-2816156 GCF_000298275.1 Orycteropus afer afer | reverse complement strand
TCAACTACTCGGTCCCTCTGGGTAGCTGGCTGTGACCAAGCAGTGACTACAACCTTGCCCCTTGTCAGCTCTGCTATACACCTGGGAATTCAGATCATACACATAAAGTTATAGGACCATTGTCTGCCAACCCTATAAATGTTCTTGGGTTCACTCCCTGCTTCATAGACACACATACTAGTTCAGCCTGTCCACCCACCTATCCACCCATATACCCATGTTTGCCTTCACTGACAACAAAGCACTCAATGTGCAAAAGGGTTCATGTTTGTTGTCTGTACCTCCCATGTTCCTCTCTATGTCTTTCTCTTCCTCAATGCCACCATATTGATCACTCGCATTGCCCTTCTCCTCACCTAAATCAATACTTATCTCTCTCTGTCTAACAGTGTTCCCTACCCTACCCTCTTACCCCTTTTTGTTGGTAACCAACAAAGAAAATTTCCTTCCATAGATAAACCTTTCCTTGACTTTTACATTAATGGACTAATACAATATTTGTCCTTTTGTATTTGACTTATTTCACTCAGCATAATGTCCTCCAAGTTCATCCACATTATGCGGTGTTTTGCAGATTCTACAATATTCTTTAGTGTTGCATAGTATTCCATTGTGTGTATGTCTATGTACCAGAGTTTGGTTATCCATTCCTTAGTTGGTGGACACCTAGGTTGTTTCCATCTTTTGGCTATTGTAAATAGTGCTGGGAAGACTATGCGTGTGCATATGTCTGTTCTTGTCATGACTCTCACTTCTTTAGGATATATACCTGTGAAAAGGACAAGGAGGGTTCCAACCTCCTCTAACCCCACAAAAGGAAGACAGAGTCACCATCAATAACCCAAGGCCTATTCCTATAGGGCCAGACATGCTGCCTCCCTCCAGCCCTTTCACCAACTGTTCCTCCCAAAGCACCCACCACCTCTCTCCTGTGTTCGATAATTCAATGCAGTGGCCACACAGAACTCACAAATTATGGGGTTTATTAGGGAAGCACCAGGCTACAATTCAAGTTTAGGAAGAATGCTCATTCTCTCTCCCAGCCCACTGTCCCTCAGCCAACAGTCTCTCACAGTCTCTCTCCCAGCAGTGCATGTCCCTCGGTGTCTTACTCATCAATGCATATCTCTTGCGTCTCTTTCCCATCAATTCGTGTCTCAGGAGTGCGTGTCTCTTTCAGCAGCACATCTTCCTCAGCCAGCAGTCAGAGAAAGCTCTGTCTCTAGGAGGACTCCTTTTGAGCCCGGCCAGTGGCCAAACCAACCAATCATAACATCAGAATTCTAAAGACGTGAGAGAGAGTGGGAACCTCCCACAACATTGTTTAGTGCCATTCCCAACAGGAATACCCCAGGTGGAAAACTTTAGCAATCAGGAGCTCCTCAGTTGCTCATGGCAAATTCCACCTTGGAGTTTTCAAACACTTATGGGTAGAAAAGCCACACTAAGTAATTTACTACACCACAATACCTAGTAATAGAATGGCTGGGTCAAATGGTATTTCTAATTCCAACTTTTGAAGGAATTGCCATACTGCTTTCCACAGTGGTTTTACCATTTCACAGTCCCACCATCAGTGAATGAGAGTCCTAATCTCTCCACATCCTCACCAACATTTGTTATTTTGTGTCTTGTTGAGCTTTGCTACTAGTGGTGGGGCATGATGGTATCTCATTGTTTTGATTTGCGTCTTTCTAATGGCTAATGATCCTGAGCATTTCCTCATATGTTTGTTGGCTGCTTGAATGTCTTCCTTCGTGAAGTGTCTATTCATATCTTCTGCCCATTTTTTAATTGAATTTTTGTCTTTTTGTTATTGAGGTGTTGGAGTTTTCTATAATTTCTAGAGCTAAATCCCTTGTCAGATATGTCATTACCAAATATTTTTTTCCCAATCTGTAGGTTCTCTTTTGACTCTTTTGGAGAAGTCTTTGGAAGCATAGAAAAATTTAATTTTTAGAAGGTCCCAATCCTCTGGTTTCTCTTCTGCTGTTTGTGCATTTTGAGTTATGCTTGATAGTCTATTTATGCCATATATTAGGGCCCCTAAATTTGCCCCTAGTTTTTC
>NW_006921819.1:2794905-2812636 GCF_000298275.1 Orycteropus afer afer | reverse complement strand
TGACCTGTTCAATTTCTTCTTTTGTGATGGGCCTGTTCAAATTTTCCACATCAGTCTGTGTTAGTTTAGGTAAGTGGTGTGTTTCTAGAAATTTGTCCATTTCTTCTATATTTTCAAATTTTTTGGAGTATAGTTCTTCATAGTATCCTGATATTATCCTTTTTATTTTCATTGGTTCTGTAGTGATGCCACCCATTTCATTTCTTATTGGTGTTATTTGTAGTCTTTCCCTCTTTTCCTTTGTTAAATTTACCAGTGGTTTGTTAATTTTATTATTCTTTTTGAAATACCAACTCCTGGTCTTGTTGATTTTTTCTGTTGCCCTTCTATTTTCTGTTTCATTGATTTCTGCTTGAATCTTGATTATTTCCTTTCTTCTAGTGAAGGTGTAGGCTTTTCTTGCTATTCTTTTTCTAATTGTTGGAGATGTTGTTTTAAAGTGTCGATTTGGGCTCTTGTTTTTTGATGTGTGCATTTATTGCTATAAATTGACCTCTGATTGCTGCTTTTGCTGTGTCCCAAAGATTTTGGTATGTTTGTTTTCATTCTCATTTGATTTGAGGATTTGTTGAGTGTCAATTTTGATTTTTTTCTCTTACCCAGTCTTTCTCAAGGATGGTGTTGTTCAGTTTCCATGTGTTTACTCTTTTGCTGTTGATCTTCCTTTTGTTGATTTCCAATTTGATAGCATTATGATCTGAGAAAATGCTTTGATGTATTTCAATCTTTTTAAATTTATTATGGCTTGCTTTATGGCTTAATATATGGTCTATCATGTAAAATGTTCCATATGTCCTGGAAAAGAATATATATTGTGCTGCTGTTGGGTGAAGTGCTCTATAGATGTCTATAAGGTCAATTTAGTGGATTTTATTGTTTATTTCTTCTGCATCTTTGTTGAGTTTCTTTCCAGTTCTATCTTTCAATGAAAGTTGAGTATTAAAGTCTCCCACTATGACTGTGGAGCCATCTATTTGGCTTTTCAACTCTTTTAAAATCTGATTTATATATTTTGGGGCTCTTTCATTGGGTCCATTACTATTAAAATGTTAATGTTTGGTAGCAACTTAATAAAGTGTCCCAATGGTGCAATGCCTTTGATTATAATTGAGAGGGCAGCTATTCCATCAAATCCATCAGCTATTCAGCAGGAGAAAAAAAACCTGACAATCTGCTTTCATAAAGATTACAGCCTAGGAAACCCTATGGGACAATTATGCTCTGTCTTATAGGGTTGCTCTGAGTAGGAATCAACTCTAAAGCATACAACAGAGAATTGATATTCTTTATCTGATCAGTGATATTGGCTTTAAGAAAGCCTTCACCCACAAGTGAGTAAGGTGAATAGCATAGAGGATTTGTCTGATGTATCCATGGACGAGTCTCTCCTGACACTGGTTGGTCACACTTCTACACCTCTATCACATCACGTGGCTTCTGCTAAGAGACAGCCTGTGTCAACTTGCTACTGAAGCCTTTGTCAGCTGTACAGGGTCCTCGGAGCTCTGGTGGCATAGTGCTGAAGGCTTTTGACTGCTAACCAGAAGGCTGATGGTTCAAACCCACCAGCTACTCCTTGACAATATGGCCGGGCAATCTACTTCTGTAATGATCCTGCCTTGGAAACCCAATGAGGGGTCGCTATGAGTGGGATCTGACTCAACAGCAGTGCATTTGTTTTTTTCTTGAAACAATATCGGAGGCTTTTTCCCCTGGATAAGTCAAGAAGTTAATGAGAATTTATTGGATGCATTTTGGTGTGCTGAGATCTACTTCCCTGAAATTTGAGCCCCAGAGATCCTGGCTGTGAGAGTTGTTCCCAAACTTACACACATATAGCTGATCCTTTCTCTATAGTACAGACCTTCACATACCTGAGGACAACTGTGATGTCACTTTTAAGTATTTTATCAGGTACATCTGAGTCCCCAGACCTCTGAGTATAGTCCAGATGGTCAGAGTCTCTTGTGGCTGATTAGGTAAGATAGTGCTGGGGTTTCACCAGGTAGGGAAGCCATGGCCTGACCCTTGTTGAGTGGGGATGTGCTATAGTTCTCCATGTTCTGTGACCATCTTTCTTTTGATTCAGTTAAAGTTATTGCTGTGTCATCTATGTGTTCATGTAGACTGTTTGCTAACAGAGACATCAGATCTCTTTCTTGCAAAATTCTGTTTCTATTTTTCTCAAGGCAGATGTGTTGCATCCTGGATTTTTAATTTTGATTTTACCTTTGTGTAGATCATCTTTTCTTATCCTATGCCATCTTCTTAATTTCAGTCATGAGATAAAAGTTTTTTTATAGTATTTGACACAAGCAAGCACTCTATAAATCTTCTTACACTCTTGCTTCTGCCTCATATCTTCTACTGTTCCTGCTTCTCCTGCCACTGCTTTTCCTCCCCTTCTTTATCCTTCTCCCTTAATATTTTTTTTTTTCATTCTCAGTTTTCATCTAAATCAATAATGATAACAGCTTTAATGTGGAATTGCCCATTCTGTGCCAGGTAACATCTAGGTCCACTCCATAGTTCTGCAGGGTACTTGATATTTTACTCATTTTGCAGATAAAAATATTGAGAAGCAGCATAAGAGTAAAATTTTGGTGAAACAAAGGAACACTGTGGCAGTAGATGCAGAACCATGGAAGAAGTCTGCTGAGGTCCTCTCAGAGCCCATAAGAGTGCAAGTCAGTGGGCTTTTCTAGGTGGGAAAGAAAGTGTGGCAGAGAAGGGAGGGTTATCACTCCAGCTTCATTTCTTCCCCCTCCACACTGTTGTTTTCTGCTTTCTACCACCAGTTCTTGCTAGCTCATAGATCCCCTGGAGAATAGACGTACCCATCTCCAGGCTCTCACTCTTACCAGGCTCATCCTGGAAGACTGGGTACTTCTTTTCTACTTCTTACAGGAAACTTGAGCTAATACCACAGACATACTGAGTCACAGACCTTGGCCCACAACCAAATTCTCTAAGCATGTCATGTTGAAGTATAATTGTTCTCCCATTAAAGTATGAGCAAATTGAGGGTAGGTACTCTATGGTTTATTCATTTTTGTATCCTCAGCACCTATCACAGAGACTGATGTATAGTATGTTTCCCAATAATTGTCAGAAGAATGAATAAATGAATTAATAGCATAAAAAAAAAAGAGAATGAAATGAAAGTGTAACAAAGATGAAATGTGATGACTCTTGCTTTTTTTTTGTGACCAACGCTAAGTGGTGTCCTCTGAGTTAAGTCTGCATCTGTGCCATGGATGAGAGCAGCCACAATTCACTGAGGTCCTCTCTCTGCCATAACTCTGTTATCCCTCACTCTGCTTGCCAGATGCATACTGGAAACATGCTGTAATAAGTGCCCCCAATTCTGGTCTTTTCAGTTCATGAGGAAATAGGAGAATAACATGCTCTTTGAAGAGCTTTTATTTCTCTATCTTTATTGAATAAAATTGTTTGGTGTTTATTTCCGTTGCAACAGGAAGTTTGGATTTCCATTTGAATTAGGAGAATTGGAGTGAAAAATACAAGAAAAATTTTGAGGTACGAGTAACCAGGGAAGACGGAAGGAGAAAGGAGTTGTTTATGGGTGGTGGTGGTGGTGATGAGGATAATTAATAATAATTAGACAGTGAGAGAGCAGCCACCAGTTGGCTAATATTTACAACATTCTCAACTGCCCCCAATGCTCCCCAGTCCTTACTGTAAGATAAATCACAGTACAGGAAATTTGAAATGATTTTGGATCACTTCTGTTTGCTTAAATAACAATTTCTCTAACCTCAGTTTCATGATTCAGCATTTCTAATGTAAATTATTTACAATAAAAGCACTAAGGCAGGTCTGTGAGGTATGGGCATAAACCTGACCTCAAAATTATAGATGGACAATATAAAGCTATAACAGAATGACAAAAAATCCATAGGATAATGGAAGGATGTTTCAAGTGCATAATAGAAGCAGCAAAATTGAACTAATATAGAGTCTTGAAATTCCAGAAAATATTAACCATATGACATGTCTAGTTATCCATCAGGCTTATACAACTTGTATTTTTTTAGGGATCAGCTTGCTATAAACAGAAGTTTGGATTTAGAAAATTCCTCTTGATATTATCTCAAGTGTTAAAGATCTATCTGGCAGTACACAGTACTTTCAGTATTCTTTGGCAACACCACAACTGAAAAGCATCAACTCTTCTTGAATCTTCTTTACTCATTGTTCAGCTTTCACATGCATATGATCTACAAGATTGACAAAGAAGTGGGTATTAGAATTTATTCCATACACTCATTTTAGTCATTTAAACATTTCCTTATTATTACCATTGTAGAATATGGGTAGATACAGAATATCAGAATTAAAAATACTACTATAAAAGTGTTGTGACACATTTATAGATGAATGTTTTATGTATTTCTTTAGCATTTATTTTTTGAAAAAGAAAAATACTTTCTTTGCAGACGGTTCTGTTACTTGCTGATGATCATTGCTTAATTACATTTTTCTCATAACCTTGCATTGTTACTTAGTATGTAATCCCTTTACCACTCATTTGTCAGTTTGTCATACTGTGGTGGCTTGCATGCTGCTGTGAGGCTGGAGGCTACGCTACAGTATTTAAAATACCAGCAGGGTCACCCATGGTTTCAGCAGAGCTTCCAGGCTATGACAGACTGAGATAAATTACTTGGTTTCACCATCAACATCAATGGAAGCAGCAGTCAAGAAATCAGATGATGTATTACACTGAGCAAATCTATTGCAAAAGACCTTTTTCAAGTACTGAAGATGTCTCTTTGAAGACTAAGGTGTACCTAACCCAAGTGATGGTATTTTCAGTCACCTCATATGCATGTGAAAGCTGAACAATGAATAAGGAAGACTCAAGAAAAGTTGATGCTTTTCAGTTGTGGTGTTGGCAAAGAATATTGAAAGTACCATGTACTGCCAGAAGAACTAACAAATCTGTCCTGGAGGAAGCACAGTGGAATGCTCCTTGGAAGCAAGAATGGCCAGACTTCATCTCACCTACTTTGGTCATGTTGTCATAAGGGACCATTCCCTGGAGAAGGATATCATTCTTGGTAAAGTGGAGGGTCAGCAAAAAGCAGAAGATCCTCAGTGAGATGGACTGACACAGTGGCTGCAATGATGGGCTCAAATATATGAAGAATTGTGAGGCTGGAGCAGGACCGGGCAGTGTTTGATTCTGTTGTACAAAACTATGAGCCAGAGTGGACTCAATAGCACCTAGCAATAATAACACATAATCCCTGGCTTAAATGAACAATCATTCCAGAAGAGCCCAAGCCATTGTTAAAAAGCAATGTATTGGAGTCAGATGTGGAGCTGTCAGAAAAGATCATGGCAGTGGCATCTTCTGACTTTCTCCAGCTTCTCAAGAGGAAGAGAGAATCACCATTAGCAACATCAGCCCAAGGCTGATTCCTGTGAGGTAGAGGACATGCCACCACTCTCTAAACTTTTTACCAATTCTGACACCAACTGTCCTTCCCACTGCACTCTCTACTTCTCTGCTGGGTTTGATAATTGGTTGTACTGCTCACATAGATATCACAGATCATATGATTATGGGGTTCATTAGGGAAGAAGCAGTTACAATTCAGGTTTAGGAACATTCAGGATACAACTCTTCAATGAGAACAGCTTCTTCTCAGCCATGCCATAGGCACACTTCTCTTTGGTCATTAGCCACTGCCCTGCTTGGGCCAGCGTTACAAAGTTCTTTTAGCCTTGCCAATAAGTGTCCAAAGAGGCATCCTACTCTGCCAGCAAGCCTCTTGCCCAAAGTCACTCAAATTTCTTACTCCATGGGACTGGAAGCTCCTTGCTGTTTCGTGCTGGTCTCTTGGTTCTACTGTCTCTGCTGTTACCATATCTCTGTCATCTCTCTGCATAGTGTTACAGCTCTCTCTGTCTGTCTCCTGGATTTAGTAGGTCCAGTGCATGAATCTCTGGTCCAAAGATGTGCTCCAATCTTGACTGCCCTTTTATGAACATAGTGAGATCTTTCTTTTCCACCTCTAACATGGATCATTTTAAACCTAGTGGAATGACAAAACTGACCAATCCCCATGTTAGGGTTCCTTACACATTATTTGCATAGTCCAGTCTCCACAATGGTTCCATGTACCTTATATACATTATGGGCAAGCTATTCAATTCCCTTGGTGGGCCGCAAGCATCTCACATTTACATAGTCCCACCCTGTCATCTGTTGGGAGTCACAAAGACCATGACTAGTAGAACCATATTAAGTAATTTGCTGTACCACATGCTGTAATCCAAAAGTTCTTAGATGTTGGTGCATCTTTCCCACTGTCAAAGGATTATAATAAAAACCAAAGCACCATCACATGTAAACTACTACATACATCAGTCAAATGGTGTTGTTGTTGTTGTTATATGCCATCGAGTCATACCCGACTCATAGCGACCCCTCCTTGGGTTTCCGAGGCAGTATCATTATGGAGGTAGATTGCCCCATCTTTCTGGTTTTACAAAATCAAGAGAATCATATTTTCATTTACAATCCCATATTTATCTTTATGGGTATTCCTCAGAAAATATTATTCCGTGTTATTTCCTAAAGTTGGAAATTTGAGCTCTGGTAGCGTAGAGCCTAAGGCACTTGACTGCTAACCAGAGGGCTGGCGGTTCAAACCCACCAGCCACTCCTCAGAAGGAAGATGAGGCAATCTACTTTCATAGTGATACTGCCTCGGAAACCCGAGGAGGGGTCGCTATGAGTCGGGTCCGACTCGACGGCACATAACAACAACAACAACATCATCTTCTAGTTATAATAATTATAATCATAACATCTTGTATTGCTAATTTTGAATAAAAGAGTGTTTCTATTAAGTGCATATTGTAACAATAAATTTCCATAAGGAAAATTATCCTTAAAAATTCAGGTTTTTTATACTCCCACATGAGATTTGAGTTTTATTCCTGTCCATTGCCCCTCACGCACAGCCACCCATCTCAGTGAGTGACTTTTTGTGGTTAGGTACTATCAAGTTAGTTCTGATTCAAAGTGATCCTATGTACAACAGAATGAAACACTGCCCAGTCTTGCACCATCCTCATAATCATTGCTATGTTTAAGCCCATCTTTGCAGGCACTGTGTCAATCTGTCTTGTTGAGGGTCTTACTCTTTTTAATTGACCCTCTGTTTTACCAACAGAATAGATGTTTTTGTTACTGTGATGGTGAGCAGGTTTCAGTGGAGCTTGCAGATGTAGATGGACTAGGAAGAAAGGCCTGTCAATCTACTTCTGAAAAATCAGCCAATGAAAACCCTATAGATAAGAGTATTTTGGCACAGTTGTGTATCATATCACTATGCATGTGGGGCCACCTCCATGGCAGCTAATAACAACAACACAGTTCCACAGTTCTGCTACATTATTATTTAGCAACTATTTATTAAATGCCTGTTCTGTCCATTCTGTTGGTAAAATAGAGTTTAGGAGTGGGATGCTCAGATAAGGAGAGGAAAGGATCTAAAGTGATGCCCTGAACTGTACCTTAAGGAGCTAGTGAAGCAGAGTGCCTTTCCCTGAAGCAGGAGTCATGAAATCCAGTGAGAGAACCGGTTGGATACTGTTTTCACTTTTTGCATACTATATTTCACATACCATTTACATTTAGGTTTGCAACTAATATTTGTTATTTCTTTCATGTATTTATCCATGTATTTGTTCCATGTATTCAGGAAGCACATATTGAACACCTTGTGTGTATGAAACAGGGATTTAGATGTGGTATATTTTAGTCAACAATCAATACTCCTTGCCCTCAACATTTAATTCCACTGAATCCTCAGGCCTGGCATCAAGCCAGGGCTACCTAGGAAAAAAGCAGGGGTCTTCATTGCTCTTTATCCTATTTCCACACTTCTGTGTAGTGTTTCTGGGCTATTCATACATTTTTCAGTATTACATCAGACAGTGCTTCACTGCTATTCATTAGGTTTTCACGGGCCAATTTTTTCAGAACTGCATGGCCTCATCCTTCTTCCCAGTCTTCTGCAAGCTCCACTATAACCTGTCCACCCTGGGTGACCCTGCAGGTATTTGAAATACCGTTGCCGTAGTCTCCAGCCTGATAGCAATGTGCAAGCCACTATTGTACAGCAGACTGACAGACATATTGTGTAGTCTTTACAGATATTTAATTAATTGCATAATCCTC
The DNA here is from genome assembly GCF_000298275.1 of Orycteropus afer afer. NCBI lineage: Eukaryota > Metazoa > Chordata > Mammalia > Tubulidentata > Orycteropodidae > Orycteropus > Orycteropus afer. Next base: position 2,804,415 of record NW_006921819.1, on the reverse strand, counting down.
TGTCATATTGATAAAAAACTAAAAACTCACTGTCATCATGTCAATTCCACTCACAGCAACTCCCACTGGGTTTCCAAGGCTGTAAATCTTTACTGAAGCACACTACCCAATCTTTCTTTCATGGAGTGACTGGTGGATTCAAACCACCAACCTTGTGGTTAGCGGCCAAATGCCTTAACCACTACACCACCAGAGATGCTTCCTCATGTTGATAGGTAAGAATATTTCAAATCTTGCCTCAAGTGGTTTTAGAATTTTGCTCTTCAATACTGTAGTGAATATTTTCACATATAAAATCTATTTCTAATTTCCTTAGGATAAATTTCTACAAGTGAATTTACTAGGTGAAATAATTTTAATACTGTCTTAGTTACCTAGCACTGCCATAATAGAAATACCAAATGTGGGTGGCTTTAAAGAAAAGAAACTTATTTACTAACAGTTCTGGGAAGCTGAAAGTTAAATCAGGGCCTCGGCCATGTCAATTCCTTCAGTGGACCTCTCTCCTAGTTTCTCATGGTTGCTTGCAATCCTTAGACATCTTTTCTTGTAAACAATCCTCACATGGCTCTTATCTTTCCCCTTTGTGTTTCCCTGTGTGTCTCTTCTTATCTTTTTATAAATCAGAAATGATTAAGTTCAGGATCAACACTACACTCTTGTGCCTTCTTTAACATAACAAAAGAAAAACTCTGCTTGCAAACAAGATCACACCATAGGTACAAGGACCAGGAATTCGGCACATGTGTATCAGTGGGCGCAATTCAATCCATAACAAACATTATTTTCTCTCTTCTTACATTACCACATTGTTCATCAGCATACCTCTTGGAATGCTGCCAGCAAAAGTAAATACATAATTTTTTTAAGGTTACCATATTCAGTGAAACCTTATCAGATTGGAGTAAAACATTTTTGCTACTTTAATGGATCTTGAATAACTCAGTACTTTTTTTTTAAAGTAGTTTTTCATGAAGGCAAATATTTTTCATGTATTTACTATTTGTATTTATTTTTTGTGAAAGATTTGCTCATGCTAATGCACATATTCGGGAGCTCTGGTAGCATAGTGCCTAAGGCACTTGACTGCTAACCAGAAGACTGGCGGTTCAAACCCACCAGCCATTCCTCATAAGGAAGGTTGGGCAACCCTACTTCCATAGTGATACTGCCTCGGAAACCCAAGGAGGGGTGGCTATGAGTCGGGGCCGACTCCACGGCAAACAACAACAACAACAACAACAATGCACATATTATTCTCTGTAAATATATTAAACAAGGTTGCTTTTTAAAAAATATTTTTTTAAGTTTCATTGAATTTTTTCATTTTTATTATTATGATTCATTACTCTTATTTTTCTGATTGCTTCAGTGCTGTGCATTTATGTAATTGATAAATATTGTGTTTTTCTTTATGGTATTTATATTTTAAAACATAGGTAACTATTTAATTAATCTGGTGTTTGTTTTGCATAGACTGTGAAGAGTGGCTTCCAAAGAGTATTTTTTTTTCCAAAATGGATATTAAGTTATCCCATCACCATCGATCAAATGATTCTCTCTTTGGTAGTAATATGTGAACTTCACTCATTTACAAGACACACTTCTCTAATGCCTGGCATAAGTTTGGTTTATTGGGTACATGCTAAAGGGACAGGGAGGCCACATCTTCTGATCTCCTCTAACCGCACATGAGGAAGACAGAATCACTATCAGTAGCCCAAGGCCTATTCATGCAAGGCCAGACATGCTGCCTCCCTCCAGCCCTTTCACCAACCGTTCCTCCCAAAGTACCCACCACCTCTCTCCTGGGTTCAATAATTCACTGCAGTGGCCACACAGAACTCACAGATTATGGGGTTTATTAGGGAAGTACCAGATTACAATTCAAGTTCAGGGAAAACTCTCAGTCTCTCTCAGCCCACCGTCTCTCTCCCAGCAGTGCGTATCCCTCAGTGTCTCTCTCAGCAATGCGTGCCTCTCGAGTCTCTTTCCCTGCAACACATGTCTCTCAGGAGTGTGTTCCTTCTCAACAGTATGTCCTTCTCACTCAGTAGTCAGACAGACTTCTGCCTCTAGGAGACCTCCTTTTGAGCCTGACAGAGTGGCCAAACTAGCCAATCATAACATCAGAATACTAAGCAGCACATGAGAGAAAGCGAACCTCCCAGAACATTGCTTTGTGCTAGCCCAACAGAAGTACCCCAGGTGGATAACTTTTACAATCAGGAGCTTCTCAGTTGCTCACAGCTAATTCCACGACGGAGTTTACAAAGACTTATGGCTAGAAAAGCCATACCAGGTGATTTATCACACTGTAGTACATAATGGAGTCTGCTGATCTGATATATCAATTCTTCTACCTCCTTCTTTTTCTCTTTATTCTCTTGATTGTGAAATTTGGGATTCTGTTTGAAGAAGATTCTGAATAAGTATGAAAAACAAAATTAAAGTAGAAAATACATGTGCAATGAATTGCTTGATATGGCCCTTCTAGCCATTGTCCTCCATTCTGTGATGTTTTGTAAATCTCATTATCCATGCCTATTTGTTAGTAGTTAAGGTCAGGTATCAACTTGACTGGGCAGCTGGTAGTAGTCATTCCCTATAATGACTGGCAATCGACTCTGTGGTGGGATTTAGGTTAATTCTGTTGGGGAAACACAGGCGGAATGTATCTTGAGTCCTGCCTTGCTGGAGGGTATAATTCAAATCACCACCCTTAGCTTCCCTGAGGGTATACCTACGAATCTCCTGGGAAGATTCGCTCTCCTCTTGCTCCAGCTTTGTGTCTTGGATCATCCTCATCTCACCCCTGGATTTGGGACAGCAGCCATCATCTGATCTGCTGATCGAGGTTCATCAAACCTCGAGAGTTGGGAGGATCTGCCAGACCTACTCATGGACCCGGGACTTGCCCCCCTGCCAGCCTCCACCACTATTACATGAGACGAACCCTTGGGTGTCTGTGAGTTCTGTGAGGCGTTACAGCGAAATACAGAACCCTAAGACTGGGGGAATTACTGGAAGAAGGAGGAGGAGTTAATGTCTGAAATGATGGAGTGGCATGGTAGTTTGGACATTTGGGACATCTTTGACCTCTGCCTCGTGGGGACCGGCCTCGTGCTGATCTTTCTAAGAGAAATTGTTCAAGCAACATGTCTTCAAAATATAGGTGATAATAGTCTGAGTTGTTGTCTGTTGAAGTTCTCAGTCATCTTCCTTTCCTTGTAAGACATAAACTAACAGTGGCTAGATTACAAATCAGTTTTGTTCCTGTCTGTTTTTAAGTCAAATATGTAACTAAGTTAGAATAGTTAAGTAGGGTTAATGTCAGTTAGTCAAATGTTTGTCTTAGTGTATAGTGTACTTTCCTATGCATAAGAAACATTAAAGACATTTCCAGATACCCAAAAACTTCTTTACCATATTAATGCAGTCATAAGAATAATGTTTTGATACACAACTCAAAGTAACACTTTATGTGCTTCAAATTTTTAATGTCATAAGCTTTATGGGGGCTGGTAACTACAGATTGATTGTGTGTGAATCAGACATTCACAACCTGGGGACTGCCCGTATTTCAGTAGCAAACCATTCAAAATACCAAAACCAAACTCACTGCCGTCAAGTTGGATCCGACTCATAATGACCCCTCCTTGGGTTTCTGAGGCAATATCTCTACGGAAGTAGATTGCCCAATCTTCCTTCCAAGGAGTGGCTGATGGGTTTGAACCACCAGCCTTGTGGTTAGCAGTCAGCTGCCTCAGGCACTATGTCAAAAGGTAATGCTAGAACATGTGTAAGGTGGAATGCTGTCAGAGAAGAAAACCTCAAATATTTTCCACTAAAACAAGTGATAGAAAAGTAGTAAGACTGCATCCTGTCAAAGGCAGAAAACTTTGAAGAACAAGGTGATGCCATTGAGTTCTAGTTCTCACAGGTTTCATGGTATAGGTTTTCAGACACAACTTTACCTTAGGTCATAGGTACTCATTATCTCTCATTCTAACATGAATTAGCTCACAGTATCAGCAGGTAAAGCGAACCAAACCCATTGCCATCAAGTTGGTTCTGACTCATAGCGACCTTATGGGATGGAGTTGAATTGCCTCATATGTGGGGTGTCTAAGGCTATAATCTTTACAGAAACAAACTGCCACATCTGTCCCATTGAGCAGCTGATGGGTTTGAACTGCTGACCTTTCAGGTAGCAGTCAGAGTTTTAACCACTGTGCCATCAAGGGCAAATATTGCCAAGTATTTGGAAGAAACAGAAGATAAATACAGAAAGGGAATTTTTGCAGATTTTTTTTTTTTCTTATTGTTATCCAGTATAGCCAGTGAATATGGAAAACCAGCTTTGATTTTTTTCCAGATGTTTTGCAAATGGTCAATATCTTCACTTTAAAAAATGGTAGGTATTTGGTGAACTTCTTCAGTTAGACAGAAGTGTGGCTATTAATCCAGTGCTAAAAGCTACTCAACTTCTCACAATGAACTGATTTTTTCTGAGGATATTTCTATTGAATGTCAATTGGAGGAACATTTCTGAATGTTTATAGCACAGGATCCAATTCAAGTCTTGTAGTGTCCATTCGATGATAGAGTATGTGTTTCATGCCAGAATGGAAGCTTTGTGGTTGAACAACAAATAGCTATCAGTTTATAGCTCAGTGGTCAAAATAATTCCTTGAATCACTAACATCTCATAGAATATGATCTCCGGAAAGGGCTTTAGTATTCATGACCCTTCCATTTAAAGAGGTAAAATAACTGATGTTGGATCTTACAGAAGTAAATTGCCCAATCTTCCTTCCAAAGAGGATAGAATTAGAAGTATAATAGTACAAAAATTGAGGTGATATACGCAGCTCAGGGTGACTAATGAAAGTTTGTCTATGGAGATAGTAATCTTTTTCCTCTTGGTAAAAGGAAAAGCAGGTTGTTCTTGTTGTTATGTGCCATCAAGGGTAAATATTCCATACCTGAATGAAGTGAAAAGGTCTGGTTCAAAAACAACATAAAGTGAACTCATATGAACTGATGCAAAGTTTGAAAGACATACCATCACAACTGCAGAGACTGTGTGAAAATTAACCATGAAATCCACAGACAGGAGGCAGGAGTGAGCCCTGCGAAGGTTCTGACTCTTCCCAATCTTCACATTTTCTCATTCACAGGAGAACTATGGGATAATCAAGGAAGTATGGAAAGAATATGCAATTTTCAGAATGGGGATATGGGAGGCAGAAGAGGAGCAGTTAGTCAAGAGGCAAGGAGATGAGGACTGAGGGAAGGCAGAGCATAGACTCAGAAGGTACAGACAGGGGACTGCATGTTTCCCCCCTCCACAGATCCAGCCTGGGATTGCCGTTTTGTCTCCCATTCCCTTTGAGATGCTTTCCATTGAACAGAGCATCTGGGAATAATTCTTATTTAGTGGAAATTTTGTGGGTGTCAGTGCTTTGTAATACCATTGATTATAGTCTTTGATTCTTTCAGGAAAAAACTGTGAACACTGTGAGAATCAGGGTGTGTTTGTGGATAGTTTTACACACAGCCTAAAAAATGCATCACTTCAGCCGAAATCACACACATACTCCAGGGAAAGCCAACATTCTTGGATGCTGATGTTTGGTTGTGAGATGTTTTCATTAATTCATCTCTAGGGAAACTCTTTGTGTCTTATCTTTGTGTTATTTGTTTAAATGTATTCTCTCTCAGACATAACAAGCATCTAGCTATATTGACTTTTACATTTAAAGTTGGATAAGTCTGAGCTTATTTCAATCATGAAAAAGGCCCTTTGTGGGGTGTGATTGTAGTAGTATGAGTAAAGAATGTAAAACTAACTTTATTCATTGTTAACTTAGGATGATACCTGAAAGTAGCATTATATGTGAAATTTCCTGGGAATATATATAATATTTGCAATTTCTTTATCCACAGAATAATGAACTCCTCCACCAAATGGACCAGTACAGACTAATCTGTCTAACCTCTTCATTTAAGAAATAAGGAAAGAGAGACACAGTAGTTATGTCAAATATAATTTGGTTTTCTCAAGGTCACAGAGACAGCTTATTATGAACATTGGACCAGGATACCTACTGCAGTGTTCATTCAATAATTCTTTTGAGAAAATATAGAATATACTTCTTAAATTAGGTTTGGAGAACTATTCTACTGAGCCATTAATTCATTGTTGTTATTAAGTGCCATTGAGTTGCCTCCAAACAAAACACTGTCCAGTCCTGTACCAATCTCACAATTCTTGCTATACCTGCGCCCATCATTGCAGCCACTGTATCAATCCATTTCATTGAGGGGCTTCTCCTTTTTCTTTGACCCTCTACTTTACCAAGCATGATATCCTCCTCCAGGAAATGGTTCCTTCTGACAACATGACCAAAATAGGTGAGATGAAGTCTGGCCATTCTTGCTTCCAAGGAGCATTCCAGCTGCATGTCCTCTAGGACAGATTTGTTAGTTCTTCTGGCAATACACTGTACTTTCAATATTCTTTGCCAACACCACAAGTGAAAAGCATCAACTCTTCTTGAGTTGTCTTTATTCACTGTTCAGCTTTCACATGCACATGATGTGATTGAAAATACCATGGTTTAGGTTAGGCACACCTTACTTTTCAAAGGGCCATTTTTGCTGTTCAGCACTTTGAAGAGGTCTTTTGCAGCAGATGTTCCCAGTGTGATAGGTCATGTGATTTCTTGACTACTGCTGCCATTGCTGTTTGTGGAACCAAGTAATATGAAATCTTTGACAACTTCAATCTTTTCTCCATTTGTCATGAACCTGCTTATTGGACCAGTTGTGAGGATTTTTGTTTTCTTTATGCAGCAGAATCCATTAAAGACTATAGTCTTTAATTTTCATCAGCAAATGCTTCAATTCATCTTCACTTTCAGCAGGCAAGGTGGTGTCATCTGCATATCACAGGTTTTAAGGACTCATCTTGCAATCCTGGTGCTGTGCTGTTCTTCATATGGTCCAGATTCTCAGATTATTTGCTCAGCATACAGATTGAATAAGCATGGGGAAAGATACAATTCTGACACATTCTCTTCCTGGTTTTAAACCATTACAGTATCCCCTTGTTTTGTTCAAACAACAGCCTCTTGGTCTATGTACAGGCTCCTCATAAACACAACCAAGTGTTCTGGAATTCCCATTATTCTCAATGTTATCCAAAATTTGTTATGATCCACACAGTCAAATGCCTTTGTATAGTCAATAAAACACAAGTAAACGTCTTTCTTGTATTCTTTGCTTCAGCCACCATCCATCTGACATCAGCAATGGTATCCCTCATTCCATATCCTCTTCTGAATGCAGCTTACATTTTTGGAAATTCCCAGTCAATATATTGCTGACACCATTTTTCAATTATCTTCAGCAAAATTTCCTTACACGTGATAGTAATGATATTGCTCGATAAGTTCCACATTCTGTAGAATTACCTTTCTTTGTAATGGGTACAAATATGGGTCCCTTCCAGTCAATTGGCCAGGTAGCTGTCTTCCACATTTCTTGGTGTAGATGAGTTAATCCCTCCAGTGCAGCATCCATTTGTTGGAACATCTCAATGGGTATCCCATCATTTCCTGGAGCCTTGTTTTTTGCCTTCAGTGCAGCTTCAACTTCTTCCTTCAGTACCATCAGTTCTTGATCATATGCCACAGCCTGAAATGGATGAACATCGACCAATTCTTTTTGGTACAGTGACTCTGTGTATTCCTTCCATCTTCTTTTGAGGTTTCCTGCATCATTCAATATTTTGTCCATAGAATCTTTCAGTATTGCAACTTGAGGCTTGGATTTTTTTCTTCAGTTCTTTTAGTTTGAGAAATGCCAAGTGTGTTCTTCCCTTTTGGTTTTCTAACTGCAGGTCTTTGCACATGTCATTATAATAATTGACTTTGTCTTCTTGAGCTGATCTTTCAAATCTTCTGTTCAACTCTTTTATCTTGTAATTTGTTCCATTTGCTTTAGCTACTCTCTATTCATGGGCAAGTTTCAGAAGCTCTTCTGACACCCATTTTGGTATTTCCTGTCTTTTTAACAACCTTTTTTTTTCTTCATGGATGATGTTCTTAATGTCATCCCACAATTCTGGTTTTCAATACACCAAATCTATTCTTTATATGGTCTCTAAATTCAGGTGGGATATAATCAAGATCATATTTTGGCTTTCATGGACTTTAACTTAATTTGCATATGAGCAGTTGATGATAAGTTCCACAGTCAGCTACTACCTTGTTTTGACTGTAGATAATGATTTTCTCCATCGCCTCTTTTCACAGATGTAGTAGATCTGATTCCTGTGTGTTCCATCTGGTGAAGTCCACACATCTATTCACCATTTATGTTGCGTAAAAAGGTATTTGCAATGAATAAGTAGTAGTTGTTGTTGTTATTTGCCATCAAGTTGGACCCGACTCATAGCAACCCCTCCTTGGGTTTCTAAGGCAGTATCACTACCGAAGTAGATTGCCCAACCTTCCTTCCGAGGAGTGGCTGGTGGGTTAGCACTATGCTACCAGAACACCAGAACTCCTGAATAAGTAGTTAGTCTTGCAAATTCTATCATGCAATCTCCAGTGTTATTTCTATCACTAAGGTCATATTTTCCAGCTATTGGTGATTCTTCTTTGTTTCCAACTTTTGTATTCCAATCACTAGTAGTAATCAACATATCTTGATTACGTATTTGATCGATTTCAAGCTGCAGAAGATGGTAAAAATCTTCAGTTCTCTTGTCATTGTGTTTGGTGTTATGTAATTTTGAATAATAGTATTAACTGGTCTTCCTTGTGGGCATATGGATATTATTTTATCACTGACAGCATTGTGCTTCAGGATAGATCTTGAAACATTCTTTATGATGATAAATGCCACACCATTCCTCTTCAATTTATCATTCCCATCGTAGTAGATCATATGATTGTATGATTCAAAATGGTCAAAACCTGTTTTAGCTTGCTAATGCCTAGGATATGCATCTTATACATTCTATTTCATTTTTGACCACTTCCAGTTTTCCTAGATTCATACTTCATATATTCCATGTTCTGATTACTAATGGGTGTTTGGAGCTGTTTCTTCACATTTTGAGTCATGCTACATCAGCAGATGGAGGTCTCTAAAGCATCACTTAATCTATGTCATTAAGACTGACTCTACTTTGAGAAGGCAGCTTTTCCCCAGTAGTATTTTGAGTGCTTTCCAACCTGAGGGGCTCATCTTCTGCCACTATATGGGACAAAGTTTCAGGGCTATTCATAAAGTTTTCCAGTAATATATCAGATAGTGTTTCACTGCTGTTCAAAAGATTTTCACTGGCCAATTTTTTGAGAAGTGGATGGCCCCTTCTTTCTTCTACGTCTTAGTCTGGAAGTTCTACTGAAACCTGTCCACCATGGTGACCCTTCTGAAATACCAATAGCATAGTCCCCAGCTTTACAGCAATATGCCAGCCATGACAGACTG
>NW_006921819.1:2791916-2793475 GCF_000298275.1 Orycteropus afer afer | reverse complement strand
CTCTGGTAGCATAGTGCCTAAAGGCACTTGACTGCTAACCAGAAGGCTGGCGGCCCAAACCCACCAACCACTCCTCAGAAGGGAGATGGGGCAATCTACTTCCATAGTGATACTGCCTCGGAAACCCAAGGAGGGGTCACTATGAGTCGGGTCCGACTCAACAGCACATAACAACAACAAAACAACAGTAGATCTGCAGGAAAAAAACCTGGCAATCTACTTCCATAAATGTTACAGCCTAGAAAACTCTACAGTGTGCTTTTACTCTGTCACACAGGCTCATTATGACTTGAAACTGACTTGACAGAATTTATCAACAGCAGCAATACAAATAAAATCTTTTAAAGCTATGCACATAAGAAAATAAATGTAAGATTATGTGAAGCTAGAATATGGCAGTTTCAACTTTTATTCAAAAAACAACTGGCATTTCTGACATGAGAGGCATCACTTTATTTCTTTTTTAGGTGAAAAATATCTAAGATACAATAGAGATTTAGCAATATGAAATATTTTATGATGAAATTAAAGTTTCTTATAATTTGATTTATTAAAGATACATCAAATAAATATTTTACTTAAAATAAATAGAGATGCTTGTTATATTAGAACTATAATTTAGATGACAGATGCTTTTCTAAGTCTGAAAATCTGCTATCATCTTGGCCTTGGACACTGTTCTCTCATTGTGACCTTGTGATTCATGGAATGAAAGGGTAGGCAGAGAGAAGCATGTGGTCTGATTGCTTTGCAGCTGGTGTTGATATAATTGGTGGTATTAAGAAACTGACAAAGTGACATGTGGATACTTCATAATACATATTAAGAATTAATTTATTTATATTATTATATCATATATATGATATATAGGAGCTCTAGTGGCATAGTGCCTAAGTCATTTGACTGCTAACCAGAAGGCTGGTGGTTCAAACCACGAGCCACTCCTTGGAAAGAAGATGGGGCAATCTACTAGAGATACCACCTCTGAAACCCAAGGAGGGGTTGCTGTGAGTCGGAACTGACTCTACAGAAGTGAGGTGTTTTTTTGTTTGTTTGTTTGTTTTCAATGATATCTAAGAGCTCTGGTGGCATAGTGCCTAAGGCATTTGGCTACTAAGCAGAAAATTGGTGGTTCAAACCCACCAGCAACACCTCAGAAGGAAAACTGGGCGATCTACATCCATCGAGATACCTCCTCAGAAACCCACTTAGTTGGAACCGACTCAATGTCAGTGTTCTGGTTACCTAGTGCTGCTCCGACAAGAAGTATACCACAAATGGGATGGCCTTAACAGGAGTTTATTCTAACAATTTGGAGGCTTTAAGTCCAAGTTCAAAGTGCCAAGCTGCAGGGGCTGGGTGAAAGCCCCTCAACCTTGGGGTCCAGCTCTGCCTCCTGCTCTAGGCCCACTGGAGCTAGAGGCTTTTCTTCATTCAGACAGCTGCTGGCTGCTGAGGCTGAGAAACCCCAAGGTTGACAAGTAAAAAGGCACAGTCCTGATGTTACGACACAGCTATTGACTTAAGTCCATTGTAAGTCCCAAGGTCGGCAGAGCATA
>NW_006921819.1:2785929-2791291 GCF_000298275.1 Orycteropus afer afer | reverse complement strand
ACTCCTCGGAAGGAAGATGGGGCAATCTACTTCCGTAGTGATACTGCCTCGGAAACCCAAGGAGGGGTCGCTATGAGTCAGGTCAGACTTGACGGCAAATAACAACAACAACAACAAACACAGATGCAGTCAAGCACACTTCCTACGATGAAGAATGAAACAAACAAAAAAAGCATATCCTTTTTTTAAATTTAAAATAGATCTCTGGTGCAATTAACAAAGCTACTGCAAGAAAAATAAAACGTTTCTTGGTTAAAAAAAAATAGATCTCTGGGTCATTAGCTTATACTTTAAAATGTGAATCAATATGTTAGTGAAATGCAACAAGTATCTCACTAAGACTGAATTATTAACATATCTTTATTTGATGAAATATCTTCAATGTCTTCTATTTGTGTTTTAGAGTTATAAAAACCAAACCCAACCCACTGCCATTGAGTTGATTCCAACACATAGCAATCCTGTAAGCTGTAAGACAGAGTAGAACTACCCCTTAGGCTTTCCAAGCCTGTAAATCTTTAAAGAAGCAGACTGCCTTTCTGTCATGGAGCCCCTGGTGGGTTTGAACTGCCAACCTTTTGGTTAGCAACTGAATGCAGTACCTAGACTTTTATTTTACTCTTGGATCCAGAATGGGACAGTAGGACAATAGTGTAGAAAGGACTTGAGCAGGGAGGAGCACACAATCTGGGCTTTCGGCTGGTCCCGCACTTCCGTAGAGGAACCCTGAACATGCCACTGAGTCTTTCTGAACCAAAGTTTTGGCAGCCATAAAAATTAAGCAATAATATTAACAAAACTTTTTTTTTCTCATAGTTATAATGAAGATTAGATGTGCTGCTATTGTTGTGTGATGTAGATGTGCTACATACTATAAAGTTTTGCAAAATTATTGCTATAGAGTTTTGTTGGTGATGATGCCTTCAAGTCAATTGTGACTAATAGCAATCCTGTGTATAATAGAACAAAATACTGTCCAGTCCTGTGCCATCTTCACAATCATTGCTGTGTATGAGCCTATTATTGCAGCCACTGTGTCAATCCATCTCACTGAGGGTCTGCCACTTTTTCTCTGACCCTCTATTTTCCTAAACATGATGTCCTTCTCTGGGGACTGGTCCCTCCTGATAACATAGCCGAAGTAAGTGAGAAGTCTCCCTATCCTTACTTCTAAAGAACATTCTGGCTATACTTCTTCCAAGACAATTGTTTTAATTCTTCTGGAACTCCATGGTATGTTTAATATTCTTCACCAACACCATAATTTAAAGACATCAATTCCTCTTCAGTTTTTGTTACTTATTTTCCAGCTTTTGCATGTATATAAGGTGATTGAAAATACCATGGCTTGGGTCAGGCACACATTAGTCCTCAAAGTGACATCTTTGTGTATTAACACTTTACATGGATTTGGCAGCAAATTTGCTCAATGTCCTTTAATTTCTTGATTCTTGCTTCCATAGGTATGAATTACAGATCCAAGTAAAATGAAATCCTGGACAACTTCAAACTTTTCTACATTTACTATGATGTTATTTATTGGTCCACTTGTGAGGATTTTTTTTTTTTTCTTTTTTTTATGTCGAGGAGTAATCCATACTGAAGGCTATAGTCCTTGATCTTCATCAGTAAGTGGGTTCAGTAAGTGCTTCATCCTTTCAGTTTTCAGCAAGCTAGGTTGTGTCATCTGCATATTGCAATCCTAGTGTTGTTTTCTTCTTCGTTTAGTCCTGACTCTTAGATTATTTGTTCAGCATACACACAAAATAAATATTTGAAAGGACACACATCTTTCCTGATTTTGAACCACACAGTATCCTCTTGTTCTGTTTGAATGACTGTCTTTTGGTCTATGTTTAGGTTCCACATGACCACAGTTAAGTATTCTGGAATTTTCAATCTTTGAAATGTTTCCCATTATATGTCATGATACACACAGTGAAATTCCTTTGAATATTCAGTAAAACACAGGTAAACATCTGCAAAAATGGTAAGGAGGCCACATCTTCTGACCTCCTCTAATCCCACAAGAGGAAGACAGGATTACCAGCAGTAACCCAAGGCCTGTTACTGCCAGGCCAGACATGCTGCCTCCCTCCAGCCCTCTCACCAACCGTTCCTCCCAAAGCACCCACCACCTCTCTCCTGGGTTCGATAATTCACTGCAGTGGCCACACAGAACTCAAAGATTATGGGGTTTATTAGGGAAGCACCACAAGCTACAATTCAAGTTTAGGAAGAATGCTCATTCTCTCTCCCAGCCCACCATCCCTTAGCCAACAGTCTCTCACAGTCTCTCTCCCAGCAGTGTGTTTCTCTTGGTGTCTCATTCAGCAATGTGTGTCTCTTGCGTCTCTTTCCCAGCAACGCATGTCTCAGGAGCCCGTGTCTCTTTTAGCAGCATGTCTTCCTCAACCAGCAGTCAGAAAGAGTTCTGCCTCTAGGAGGCCTCCTTTTGAGCCCGGCAGGGTGATCAAACTAGCCAATTACAGCATCAGAACTCTAAGCACCTGAGAGAGAGTGGGCACCTCCCAGAACATTGTTTTGTGGCACTCCCAACAGAAAAACTCCAGGTGGACACCTTCAGCAATCAGGAGCTCCTCAGTTGCTCATAGCAAATCCCACCTTGGAGTTTACAAAGATTTATGGGTAGAAAAGCCACACAAAGTAATTTATTACACTGCAACATCTTTCTGGTATTCTCTGCTCTCAGCCAAGATCATCTGACATCAGCAATGCTATTTCTCATTCCATATCCTCTTCTGAATCTGGTTTGAATTTCTGGCAGTTGTCCTGCTGCAACCGTTTTTGAGTTATCTTCAGCCAAAGTTTACTAGCATATGATATTAATGATATTGTTCAATAATTTTTCCATTCTGTTGGATCACTTTTCTTTGTAATGGGCACATGTATACATCTCTTCCAATCAATTGGCCAGATAACTGTCTTCTAAATTATTGGCATAGATTAGTAAGTGCCTCCAGTGCTGCATCCATTTGTTGAAACATTTCAATGGATATTCCATCAATTCCTAGAGCAAATTCTTTAAGTGCAGCTTCAACTTCTTATCAATACCCTTGGTTCTTGATCATATGCTACCTCCTGAAATAGTTGAACATTGATTTTAGCATAAATAAGTGAGCGCTTCCAGTGTTCCATCCATTTGTTGAAACATTTCAATTGATACACTGTCAATTTCTGGGGGCTTTTTTTTTGTTTGTTTGTTTTGTTTTGTTTTTGCCAATGCCTACAGTGCAGCTTGAACTTCTTCCTTTAGTACCACTGTTTGTTGATCATATACATCCTCTTAAAATGGGTGAACATGAACCAATTCTCTTTGATACAGTGACCCTGTGTATTCCTTCTATCTTCTTTTGATCCTTCTTGCATCATTCAAAATTTGACCCAGAGAATCCTTCAATAGACTTGACACATTGAACACTAATGACCAAAGACCAAGTGAGTTATGGGTTACATCAAGGACGTTATACATGAAGAAAACAAAAGGTCATTAAAAAGACAGGGAAGGATAAAAGACCAAAACGGATGTCAAAACAGACTCTGAATCTTGCTCTTGAAAATAGAGTAGCTAAAGCAAATGGAAAAAAATTATAAAGTAAAAGAGTTGAACAGAAGATCTCAAAAGGCAGCTGGAGAAGGCAAAGTATTATAAGGAAATGTGCAAAGACCTGGAGTTAGAAAATCAAAGGGGAACAACATACTTAGAATTTATCTTCTTAAAAAAACTGAAGAAAAAATTTGAATCCTTGATTGCAGTACCCAGGGATTCGATGGGCAAAATAGAATTTAGAGTCATGAAAAAATGGTCTCCATACTCTTTGGATCACACACAGTTGCCAGAAAAAAAAAAAAAAAAAGTTGTGAATGTACTCTACTAATTGAATAAATATAGGCTTGTAAGTTTTAAATTATATATAGCTATTATTTGTGTGATATATATTTGGTAATAGTTATTTTATGTGTTGTTGGTGTTAGGTGCTGTCAAGTTGATTCTGACTCATAGAGACACTGTGTACAACAGAACAAAATATTGCATGGTCCTACTGCATCCTCATAATATTAGGCATGCTTGAGTCCATTGATGCAGCCACTGTGTCAATCCACCTCACCAAGGGTCTTCTTTTTCACTGACTCCCTATTTACCAAGTATGATGTCCTTCTCTAGGGATTGGTACTTCCTGATAATATGTCCTAAGTACATGAGATGAAGTCTCACCATTCTCACTTCTAAGGAATGTTCTGGCAGTACTTCTTCCAGGACAGAATTGTTAATTCTTCTGGAAGTACATTGTATATTCAATATTCTTCATCGACACCATAATTCAAAAACATCAATTATCAACAAAATCCTACCCTATAGATTCCAACAACATGTCAAAAAAATAATATATCATGACCAAGGAGGATTCATACCAGCTATGCAAGGATGGCTTCAATATTAGAAAAACAAGCAATATAATTAATCACATAAGTGCAACAAAGGAAAAGAACCACATGATAATATCAATTGATGCAGAAAAGGCATTTGACAAAATCCAAAACCTAACCAGATAAAAAAACTCAACAATATAGGAGTAGAAGGGAAATTCTTCAGCATAATTAAGCACATAGCTCTGGTGGTGAACTGCTAAGGCATTTGACTCTGAACCAGAAGCCTGGCAGTTTAAGCCACTCCTCTCTAAAGGAAGATTGGGCAATCCACTTCTGTAGTGATACTGCCTCACAAACCCAAGGAGAGGTCTCTGTGAGTCAGATCTGACTTGATGACAGTGAGTTTTTGTTGTTGGTGGTCTTTTGTTTGTTTAAAATATACAAAACCAATGGCCAACATTATTTTCACTGTGGAAACACTGAAAGCATCTCCCTTACAAATTGTTACCAGAAAAGTATTCCCTTTGACACCACTCCTATCTAATATTGTATTGGAAATCCTCGCCAGAGCAATAAGACAAGAAAGGGTAATAAAAACATAAAATCTGTAAAAAGGAAGTAAAACTATCTCTATTTGTTGATGATATGATCTTATACATAAAAATTCTCAAAGGTTCAGTAAGAAAATTATTGCAAGTTTCAGCAAAGTATAAGGGTACAACATCAACATATACAAAAATTAGTTGAATTACTTTACATTAATGAAGAGAACTCTGAGAAGGAAATCAAGAATGCAATATCATTTACAATAACTGTATAAAAGATGAGTGGCCCTAGGGGATAGCTGTGGACCTAAGGCAGTCACCTGCCAAACACAAGCCTGACGGTTCAAACCCACCAGCTACTCCTTGCCCTGTAGACCTGGCCACCACCATCTCTTTGGAAGCTCTGGTATCCTAGTTCCTAAGGC
>NW_006921819.1:2779538-2785254 GCF_000298275.1 Orycteropus afer afer | reverse complement strand
CTACTATACAGCCATGATAGTTAAAACAACTTGCTCCTGGTACAGCAACAGATACATAGCCCAGAGGAAGAGAATTGGGAACCCAGAGTAAATTCGTTTACCTATGGACAGCTGATCTTTGACAAAGAGCCAAAATTCATTAAATGGGGAAGACACAGTCTCTTTAATGAATAGTGCTTAAAAAACTGGATTTCAAGAAAGAAAAAAAAAAAAAAACAATTATACAGGACCCATATCTCATACTATATACAAAAACAGACTCAAGTTAGATGAAAGACCTGAATGTAAAATGTAAAACCATAAAAATTGTCAAAGTAAAAATAGGGGTAAACTTAGCAGCTGTAATTCAGGGGAAAAATACACTATCTAATATAGCTAAAAACACATAAACACTAGAAGACAAAATAGATGAGTGGAACCTCCTAAAAGTTAGACAATTATACATGTCAAAAGATTTCACCAAAAGAGTAAAAAGTGAACCCACAAACTGGGAAAAAAATGTTTGGCAGGAATATACTGGACAAGGGGCTAATCACTAAAATTTATAGAAAACTTCAACAATGTTACAATAAAAAGAAAATATTATTCAATTAAAAAAGTGGGCAGAGACATGAACAGTCACTTCACCAATGAAGATATTCTGGCAGCTAACAAACACAAGAAGAAATGCTTGTGATCATTAGTCATTAGGAAGATGCAAATCAAAACAACAATGAGATATCTTTTCACCCCAGCACTGATAGCAATGTTCACACAAATTAAAAATGGAAAATAGAAAATGCTGCTAAGGATGTGAAGAGACTGGAACCCTTGTACAAGTGGTTCCTCATACTCACTTACTGCTGTCAGGTTGGATCTGACTCATAGAAACCCCTCCTTGGGTTTCCAAGGTGGTATCACTATGAAAGTAGAACTGTAAAATCATCCAATTATTGTGGAAAACGATATAGTGCTTCCTTAAATAACTAAAAATAAAAATATCATATAATCCAGCAATCCCATTATTAGATATATATCCTAGAGAAGTAAGAGCCATGACATAAACAGATATGTACACACCCATGTTCACAGCAGCGCTATACACAATAGCAACAAAATGGAAACAACCTAAATAAATGTCCATCAATGGAGAAATGGATCAACAAACTATGGTATATACACACAATGGAATACTCTGCAACATTAAAGAACAATGATGAACCTGCAAAACATTTAATCACATGGATGAACTTAGAGCTCTTATGCGGAGTGTTCTGGTTACCTAGTGCTGCTCTGACAAGAATATGCCACAAATGGGATGGCCTTAACAAACAGGAGTTTATTCCTACAATTTGGAGTGTTTAAGTCCAAGTTCAAAGTGCCAGGCTCTAGGAGCTGGGTAAAAGCTCCTCAACCTTGGGTTGCAGCTCTGCCTCCTGTTCCTGGCCCACTGAAGCTGAAGGCTTTTCTTCACTCAGGCAGCTACTGTCTGCTAACAAGCCCAAGATTGACAAGTGAAAAGACATAGTCCCAGGGACTTACGGTAAGATGGCAGAATAGGGAGAAAGACTGCACAGGACCTCTTCAACAAAGAAAAGGGGAACTAATTAACACAGATACAGAAGATGATCCTGGACCTCTGAACCTTGAAGGAAAGGATATAGAAGTGGACTAAACCCCAACTAGCAAAGGAATTTGCATAAAAATACCAAAAAAAGGAGACATGCGGAGCTGCAGTCTGGCAATGATCCTAAGGGCACAGACAGCTTGGAGACCGCTGAGTGGTGGTAGGACCTAAGAATTAACCTAAAAATCAGCCTTGGTACCCAGGGAGGCTAGCCATGGAAGACTGCTCTGGTGGTTGGGGAATAAAAGGTGAAGTAGCAGCGAAGAGGAAGGCAGGCTGAGCTGTGGACTTTTGCATGTTTACAAGTGGCATGACCATTTTGGATATTTAAAGAGACAGCATTCTACCAGATTCCAGGGGCTTAAGAACAGGTTCTGCTTGCCAATAACCCCAAGGACACTCTGGACCTGGATGACTGAAAAGGTGCGACATTCCCCTTGTTACACTTCTAACCCACACACGTTTAGGGAGCAGAGGTGTGGCCATGCCCCACTCCCACACACCATTTGGGACCACAGGAACTCCTCCCAGTCTGTGTGCTCAGTCAGAGCCTTGGTGCCCTGCCCTTCCCCAAATATTTTTTTTTATTATTTATTTTTTTCTCTTTCTTTTTTCTGGTTTTTAGTTTGCTTGTTTTTGTCTGTTTTAAAACTACTACTATTATTAATACTTTTGTCCTTTTCACTATTATCCTTTATTCTTTGCTTCCCAGGTCCTAGTTTTCAGCTTTTTTTTCTTTTCCCTGTTCCTGGTTGCAAATTCTTTTTTTTTTTTTTGCTCATGGTTATCCCATATCCTTGTTTTTCTTTTTGCATTTTTCCCATTTTTTTTATTAATTATTCTCCTCTACCTTTTTTCTCTTATTGTCCTATCCCCAGATATTGCAGGTTTTCTTGTATTTTTTTCCTTCTTCTTTTTCCCTTTTTTCTTTTTCTTTTTTTTTTTTTGGTTACTGTTCCTATGTGATTACATGGCGTAATTTTAGTCCATTCATTTTAGTTTTTTGATGATTATTCAATTTTAATTTTTCTCTAACTGAGTGGGAGACACCAACAGTCCCCATAAGACACAACTACATGCACACCTCCTGCAAGTTCACTCTCTGACCAAAAGCCACCACATACTTCTCTACCAATGGGGCAATGATAAAACCACCAAGAAGAGCCTGAGTCACCTTTGGCTTCTCTTCACAAACAGTTAACAGATACTAAATACAACAGTGCCACAATGTCTTGGAGACAACAGACCATCACAGTCCACACAAAGAAGCAAGATAAAGTGATAGAAATAAGGAAGCAGGATACAGACCCAGAACACATCCCTGAGGAAGAAGCAGCATTAGAACTCCCTGATAAGGTATTCAAAATAATTATATTTAGGTATCTTCAAAGTACTGAGAGACAGACCAAAGAAAACAGAGAAAAAACCTTAGAAGAATTTTGGAAGGAAATACAAGAACAAAATGACAAAATATATGAAAAATTAGAAATTATTCTAAATCTACAGACAGAAATCCAGAAGATTAATACTAAATTGTCAGAAATAAATAACACATTGGAAAGGCAAAGGAGTAGAATTGATGCAATGGAAGACAGAATTAATGAGACTGAAGATAAATACCTGAATGCTTCTTTGGAAAGAAATCAATCAGAAAAATTTCAAAACAAAATGAAGAAAGCCTAAGGTTCATGTGGGAAACCATCAAAAGGAATAACCTTCATGTCACTGGAATTGCAGAACAGGAAGAGAATAATAAAATCACTGAAGAAATTGTCCAAGATTTGTTGGAGGAGAAATTCCCTGATATGATGAAAGATGAGAATATATCCAATCATGAAGTCCAAAGAACCCCAAACCAGATAGACCCCAAAAGAAAACCACCAAGACATATCATCATCAAACTCATCAAAAGCAAATAAAGAGACAGAATCCTGAAAGCAACACAGGAAAAACAAACAAAGTTACTTACAAAGGTCAGCCAGTAAGAATAAGCTCTGATTTCTCAGCAGAAACCATGCAAGCTAGAAGGCAATGGGATGGTATATATAAAACCCTAAAAAAGAAAATTTTTCAACCAAGAATTATATACCTGGCAAAATTGTCCCTCAAATATGATGGTGAAATTAGGAGATTTCCAGATAAGCAGAAACTAAGGGCATTTGTTAACACCAGACCAATCTTACAAGAGATGTTAAAGGGAGTCCTTTGAATAGAGAACCAAAAATAGCAAATAAAAATCAACCATTAATACACATGATGACATTACCCAGATATCACAGCTATGGACATATCCAAAGTGAAATAAGCTTACAAGATTGTAAACAGGTAATCAGAGACATCAATTGGCTAGTGAGGACAGCTACAAACAAAAAGAGGGAAAAGACTGTGTAGTTACAGAATTTCTAAATGGTGAGGAAGTTAAGAGAGTTGCAAGTTAGAATGGACTGTTCTAAACCCAGGGAGAAAATTAAAAATCATAAGGTAACCTCAAAGAAAAATGATAAAACGTTCATATCACAGTAAAAATGAGGACAAGCACAAATATTCAGCAAATACTAAAACAACAGCAACAAAGGAAATGAAAACACGATTCAAAAACATAATAAGCTCAGCACAGATAATTATATGGAACGAAGAAACTAAGGACACCATGAAACAACACATAACAAAATAACAACAACCAATTCATACTTATCGATAATTACACTGAATGTTAATGGATTAAATGTACCACTCAAGAGACAGAGAGTTGCAGATTAGATAAGAAACCAAAACCCATCAATATGCTGCCTATAAGAGACACACCTTAGAGGTAAAGACAAAAATAGAATAAAAATCAAAGGTTAGAAAAAGATATATCAAGCAAATGGCAACAGTAAGAGAGCAGGAGTGGCAATATTAATATCTCATCAAATTGACTATAAAACAAAAACAACCGTACGAGACAAGGAAGGACATTATATAATGATTAAAGGATCCATTGAACATGAAGATATAACCATAATAAATATCCATAGAACCAATAAAAGAGCTCCAAAATACAAAAATCAGACTTTAACAGAGGTGAAAAGACAAATAGATGATTCCACAGTCATAATGGAAGACTTTAATATACTACTTTCATTGAAAGGTAGAACAACTGGAAAGATACTCAACAAAGATGCAGAAAAGCTAAACGATACAGTCCACCAAATTGGCCTTTTAGATATCTACAGAGCACTTCACTCAACAGCAGTACTATATGCATTTTTTTCCAGTGCACATGGAACATTTTCCATGATAGACCACATGTTAGGCCTTAAAGCAAGCCTTCATAAATTTAAAAACATTGAAATACTACAAAGCATCTTTTCAGATCATAATACTATCAAATTAGAAATCAACAGTAGGAATATCAACAGAAAAAGAGTAACTACATGGAAACTGAACAACACCCTCCTTGATAAAGACTGGGTAAGAGAATAAATTAAAATTAAAATTAAAAAACTCCATGAATCAAATGACAATGAGAACACAACATACCAAAATCTTTGGGACACAGCAAAAGCAATGATCAGAAGCCAAATTCTAGCAATAACTGCACACATCGAAAAAAGAAGAAAGCCAAAATCACACTTTAAACCAACATCTCCAACAATTAGTAAAAGAAGAGCAAGAAAAGCCTACAGTCACCAGAAGAAAGGAAATAATCAAGATTCAAGCAGAAATCAATGAAACAGAAAATAGAAGGGCAATAGAAAAAATCAACAAGACCAGGAGTTGGTTTTTGAAAAGATCAATCCAGATCTCATCAACATTCTTTAGGAATATGGAAAAACCAATCACTAACTTTATATGGAGAGGAAAGAGACCTCGGATAAGCAAAGCACTATTGAAGAAGAAGAACAAAGTAGGAGGTCTCACATTGCTGGATCTCAATACCTACTATACAGCAACAGTAGTCAAAACTGCCTGGTATTGGTTTAATGACAGATACATAGACCAGTGGAGTAGAATAGAGGACCCAGAAATAGATCCATTGACTCAATCAGCGGATCTTTGACAAAGGGCCAAAATCAATTGAATGGGGAAGAGAATGTTTGTTTAATAAATGGTGCTGGCAAAACTGGA
>NW_006921819.1:2770419-2778360 GCF_000298275.1 Orycteropus afer afer | reverse complement strand
TCACAAAAGGACAAATATTGTATTAGTCCGTTATTGTAAAAGTCAAGGAAAGGTTTATCTATAGAAGGAAATTTTCTTTGTTGGTTACCAGGGGTAGGAGGGTTGGGTAGGGAACACTGTTAGACAGATAGAGATAAGTATTGATTTGGGTGAAGAGATGGGCAATTAACCAAATGTGAGTGATCAATATGGTGACATTGAAGAAGAGAAAGACAAAGAGAGGTACATGGGAGGTACAGACAATAAAGATGAACCCTTTTGCACATACAGTGCTGCATTGTCAGTGAATGCAAACATGGGTATACGAGAGGATAAATGGGTGGACAGGCTGAACTAGTAGGTATGTCTATGAAGTGGGGAGTGTACCCAAGAACATGTATAGGGTTGGCAGAAAATGGTCCTATAACTTTATGTGTACAATCTGAATTCACAGGTGTGTGGTGGAGCTGACAAGGGGCAAGGTTGTAGTCACTGCTTGATCACAGCCAGCTACCCAGAGGGCATGAGTGGTTGAACCTGTGGGCTTGTGACCATAGTCGCAGGGGACATCAAGCTCAATTGGCATAACATACTACACAAAACATTGTTCCACCTCCTACTTTGGCCAAGTGGTGACTGGCATCTTAAAAGGTTGCAAGCTGCCATCTAGATGCAACAGTGGGTCTCTCCTTGTCCAGAGCAAAGAAGAGTGAAGAGAACCAAAAAGTCATGGAAACAATTAGTCCTAGCAACTGGTATACCCTCCAGTCTGCAGCTTATATGATTATGAGACCAGAAGAACTAGATGGTGCCTGGCTACCACTGTCAACCACTTGGAAGGTGATCTATGTAGGTGATCCTGGATGGAGAGAGAGAACAATGTAGAACAAAACTCAAAATCATTTGGAGAAAAAAAAAAGGGGGGTGGGGACCAGGTTTGCTGGTCTGATAGAGCCTGGTGGAACTGCTGAGACTATGGCCCCTAGATTCCCTTCAGGTCTGGAGTTGAACCGAGGCCTGTGGCTTCCAGCCAAGCAAAGGACAGGCGTATGAGTCGAACGTTTGCCTGAGGTAGATGCACTCCTTGGAGAGAACGGTCATGGGAGGCAGAGGGGCTTCTTGTGCACAGGAGGACAGCTCAGGGGGCAGGAGTACATGGAGGGATGGACACAGGAAAGAGGTAGCTATTGGGAGCAAGTGGGAGGGGAGCTGTTGCATTGTGGTAATTTTGGTCAATGTTATGAGACAAAGTGTATGTGAACTGCTGTATGGAAAGTGAATTTGCTCCGTAAATTTTCACCCAAATCACAATATAAGTAAATGAATGAATGAATGAATGAACAACACAGTCCAGATGTTACCATCCCACACAGCAGGCCTTTACTTCAAGTCCATTGTAAGTCCCAAGGTTGGCAGAGCATGGCAGGCTGCTGAAATAAATGACACAGCTACATGCCTGGTCCAAGCATGCCATAAGCTAGAGACCATTCCCCAAGGCTTCTGCTTATATACAGGAAGCAGACCACTTTCCCTAAGGCAACTACTCAGCTGCTTACAGTAGATTTCACCGTGGAGTTGATTACCAGTCTCATCATGGGGAATACTAGGCCCAGCCAAGTTCACACGCAAAAAGATGTGAGACCACTATTATAAAATGTCAAGAAAAGGGTTTCAGAAAAAAAGAAGTACTCTTTGATGTTTACAAGGGTTGTGGGTGAAGGGAGGGTAAACCACTAATTAGAGGGTAGACATACACACACATCAATTATTCATCAGTCTTCCTTATTCATTATCCAGTTTTCATGTGCATGTTAGGTGATTGAAAATACTGTGGCTTTTGTCAGGTGCACCTTAGTCATCAAAGTGACATCTTTACTTTTTAATGTTAAAATGGCCTAGTGCATCAGATTTGCCAAATGTAATTCATTGTTTGATATTATTGTTTGATGTTCATTGTAGATCCAAGGAAAATGATATCCTTGACAAGTCAGTGTTTTCTCCATTTATCATGACATTGCTTATTGGTAAAGTTGTGAAGTTTGTTTGTTTGTTTGTTTGTTTTTAATGTTGAGATGTAATCCATCCTGGTCTTTTATCATCATTAAGTGTTTCAAGTCCTCTTTTCTTTCGGCAAGCAAGGCATTACAAATTAATGAGGCTTCCTCCAATCCTGATCCTGCATTCTTCTCCATACTCCAGGTTCTGGGTGCTTTGGTGGCGTAGTGCCTAAGGCATTTGACTGCTAATGAGAAGGCTGGTGGTTCAAACCCACCAGCTATTCCTCAGAAGGAAAGTTGAACAATCTATTTCTGTAGCAATACTGCCTCAGAAACCCAAGGAGGGGTTGCTGTAAGTCAGATCTGACTTGACGGCAGTGCGTTTCATTTTTTTCATTGCAGACTGAGTAAAAGGATATAACCTTGATGCACACTTTTACTGATTTTAAAGCATGTGGTATCCCCTTTTTCTGTGCCCAAGTCCTTTTTTTTTTTTTCAGTGTGCTAAAAGGCAGATCTTGGTCTGAATATAATCTAGACACAATTTCTAGAAAATACTTTCTGTTAAGACTTGTATATTTTATTTCTGTATAGTATACAGTGAAAGAAAATACTTGCTTCTCAGAGCTTTTAAAGTAAAGCTAGGTCTTATGTCCCTTTTTACTAATCCTTCACCTCCTCCCCTTTCTTCTTTTTATGCTCCTCTCTTCCTTTTCCCTTCTCTCCTTTCTCCTCTTTCTGTTTTTCCCTCCTTTTCTCTTCTTTGTCTATAATTGTCACTATGTTTTAAGTATTATCTAAAGAACTAGAATCATTTTAAAGGACCTAGCAAATATATTTAGGAGCCATGGTGGCACAGTGGTTAAGAGCCAAGTTGCTAACAGAAAGGTCTGTGGTTCAAACCCATCACTGCTCCATAGGAGAAAGATGTGGCTATCTGCTTTTGTAAGGATTCTCACTGCCATCAAGTTGGATCTGATTCATAGTGACCCCTCCTTGGGTTTCCGAGGCAGTGTCACTACGGAAGTAGATTACCCAAACTTCCTTCCAAGGAGTGGCTGGTGGATTTGAACTGCCAGCCTTCTGGTTAGCAGTCAAATACCCTAGGCATTATGCCACCCTTGGAAATCTGACAGGCCAGTTCTTCTGTGTTCTATAGAGTTGGAATTCTAGGAGTCAGAGTCGACGCAGTGGCAATCAGTTTGATCTTGTGATGCACAGACGGGGCAATGAAGAAGGACTAGTCATGGGACTATTGGATGAAAAGCAATTAGAACCTGAACTAAGACAATTGCAGAGTAATTGTAGACCAGAAATATTTCAGAGGTAAAATCAGCAAGATTATCTAATTCCATGTGGGGGGAAGCGGAAGAGAGGAGGTTAAAAATAACTAGATTTCTGGCTTGGATGACTCAGTGGATGGAGGAGATACTATATAAATAATATAAAAAACATATAAGGAAGCTAAGATTTGATGTAGGAGAGGGAAAAAAAAGGAAGGGAAGATAGAAGATGTATGTCAGTTTAGTTTTTGTAATCTTGAGATAGATGTGTTTGTGGGGCTATGAATGGAAATGTCCCATAGGTCATTGGGTAAATTATCTGTGGTTCAGAATAGACATCTTCTTGTAGAGGTAGAACATGGATGTTATCAGGGTACTGGTAGTAGACAAAGCCATATTTACAGTAACTTACATATTCTGCTCCCTAGTTGGGAAAAAAAAAATAGCTGAAGACAACAGCAACGTTAAATCAATGATCACAGATGTTAGCTGGAATGACAAATTATCTGGAGTTGGTTTTCTCCAATGTATATTTTATGCAGCCTTTGTTCTCTGTTGCTGTAGCAAGTTTTTATATGATGGTATGTCCAGCTTTTCACTAGATTGTGAAATTTTTCAGAGATGCCTATTTCTGTGTTATGGTCGGCTGTGAGCACTGTGTCTAGCACTCAGGAGACACTCACACTGTTTATGTGATGAAATGACTGGTAAACTGTCTATTGTCCTGCCTTCAATATCATGATATAGAGCACACTGATCACAATGGTAAATAAATAAATAAATAAATAATGATAAAAAGTGAATTTATCAGTGCTAAGGCTGGCAGTTCAAACCCACCAGCCACTCCTCGGAAGGAAGGTTGGACAATCCTACTTCCGTAGTCATACTGCCTCGGAAACCCAAGGAGGGGTCGCTATGAGTCAGGGTCAACTTGACGGCACATAACAACAACAACAACAACAACAACAAAAAAGTGGAGTTAAATTAACTCATCATTTATTTTTAATATTAACCTTCATTGTTGTTGTTGTTGTAATGTGCTGTCGAGTTGGACCCGACTCATAGCGACCCCTCCTTGGGTTTCCGACACAGTATCACTACAGAAGTAGATTGCCCCATCTTCCTTCTGAGGAGTGGCTGGTGGGTTTGAACTGCCAGCCTCCTGGTTAGCAGTCAAGTGTCTTAGCCATTATGCTACCAGAGCTCCCTAACCTTCATTAGTTATTGTATTTTTAATTAATTGTATTTTTAGAGATACTGAAAAATGTTAATCAGGCTTCTCAGTTTTAAAAAGTAATGCTTGATTCTCTTTGTTTTAATGAGATTTAGTAAAAAACATTATTACTGTTTCAATCTTACCCAGAAAGTTTGTCATAAAATCTTTTAAAATTCATTGCTGTCTTTCAAGGGCACTATAGAAAAGACTGTGGTCCAGAGAAAGCTGCCTTCTTCTGCTTGTTGACTCTTTAATCAGTGACATTCCTTTTGGAGGGTATAAGTTGATGGATGGAATCTTCTGGTGATGCAAAAGATAAATGGAATTAGCTACTAATCAAAGAGTTGGAGATTTGAGTCAACTCAGTGGTACTTGGGAAGACAAGCCCGGTGATCTACTTCTGAAAAAATAGCCATTGAAAACCATATAGTTCACAGTCCTGTTCTGACACAAATGAGGTTACCATGCATCAAGATTGAGTCTATGACAACTATTTTTTAAGTTTATAGGCAGAGGAGTTGCAAAGAACCATCAGTGGTCTCTGATGTAACAACTACAGCCATCAGTTTGATGGTAAGGTTCTGTAGTCACCTAAAGTTCTTGGTTTGTGCTAATGCCTTTCAGTCCCTGGGAAAAAAAAAAAAAAAAAAAAAAAAAAAAGCCCTCTTTACATATTTCTCACATACTCTACTTAAACTGGCCTTGTGTGCAATATGGATATAGTAGTTTTCCTGCCAGTTGTGGCTGGTGTCTCTGCCAGATTCTACACTTTTCTAGTTGATAAAAGTATTGCTGCTATGGAGCCAGTGGCCAGAATACCTGTCAGTTCTTTCTTAACTTGTCTTCTAGGAGTAAGGATGATGGGAAGTGGAGTTCTTCAGACCCCTGAGTTAGAGAATAAAGACTTGGAAGATCCCTTGAGAAGAAGTAGGATATGTTTGGTCCTGTAAATTTCTTGTCCAACCTTATTTTTTTAAAATATTTGAGCATATTTCAGGTTGTTCTTAATGTAGTTTGACTTTTTTTTGCTTATCTAGGGCTTGCAGCACTGCTCTTTGAAGAGCAAATGTGCATAGACTGACCACTTGTATCCTGCATTTGTATTGATTTAGGCTGTTATAGACTGGCAGGAAATGAGAGGAACTAAAAAAAAAAAGTTTCCTACTTCTCAGTCATGAGCTTATTAAAAAAATTCAAAATTTATATAATTGCTTCCTGCAAAATACTATCTCAAAATAGATATAGCTACCATTTTTACTAACAAATAAATAATTATCTCTGTGTTAATACTCAGAATTGTAATATTTAGTTTTCTCTTAGAACCTTTATCCTAGTAATGAGATGGTTACATTTCATCTATTTTCTGAAAGGAATAGTAGTTCTTTCATAAAATCAGCTTCATGACGAAAACATTGGCTTTTACAAACAGGCTGTTTGTATAACATGTATCTTCATGAAAGAGAATTGATGCATCTATGAAAAATACATCATTTAAATTATTTGTATAGTTTTTTATTTCTACAATATATATACATGCATGTACACATGCATGACCATTCATGTGTGCACACATGCACACACAGCATTTAGAATCCAATGATAAAATCAAAGTCTCTATAAGTTAAAGATGGTACAGAGGAGTACACATATTATTCACTGTAAATTCATACTGTGAATTATTATCATGAAATGATACGGCAATTGGGAAAGAGAATTTACTTTCCTTTATAGCTGCTTCCAGGTATTTTCACCCTTTAGAAGCTTTACATCTTACCCCAGTACCCCACTGCACTGCAGTGTGTTTCTTCTGTACCACATTGATTCCTTCCACACTTCATCCTCACCAGTGAACACAGTTACAGCCTTTCAGTACACATTCCTGGTAAGATACAACAAATGTAGCATTCAACAATTGAGTGCCAGGTCAGCTTTTAGTCAGATTATTTGACATGTATTTGTAATCACTATTCATAGTATATATTACTAAAAATTGGCTTAATTAATCCAAAAACTGCATAGGATTTTTTTTTAATCTATCATACCATTTATTTATTTATTTATTATTGTGATTTGAGTGAAAATTTACAGAGCAAGTTCACTTTCTTTACAGCAGTTCACATACACTTTGTCTCATGACATTGACCACAATTTACCACAGTGAAACAGCTCCCCTCCCACTTCCTTCCCTTAGTTACCTCTTCCCTGTGTCCATCTCTCCATGCAGTTCTGCCCCCTGAGTTGTCTCCCTGTGCATAAGCAACCCTTCTTAATCCCATGATTGTTCTCTCCAAGGAGTATATCTACCTCATGAAAATGTTCAACTCATGTTGTTGTTGTTGTTGTTGTTATGTGCCATTGAGTCGGCCCCAACTCATAGCGACCCCTCCTTGGGTTTCCGAGGCAGTATCACTACGGAAGTAGGATTGCCCAACCTTCCTTCCGAGGAGTGGCTGGTGGGTTTGAACCGCCAGCCTTCTGGTTAGCAGTCAAGTGCTTTAGCCACTATGCTACCAGAGCTCCCGTTCAACTCATATACCTGTCTATTGTTGGCTGGAAGCCACAGGCATAGTTTCAGTTCCTGACCTGAAGGGCAGCTAGGGGCCATAGTCTCAGTGGTTCTACCAGGCTCTATCAGACCAGCAAAACTGGCCCCCCTTTTTTTTAATCTCCAAATGATTTTGAGTTTTGTTCCACATGGCTCTCATGCTCTATCCAGAATCTCCTTCATAGATCCCCATCCAAGTGGTTGACAGTGGTAGACGGGCACCATCTAGTTCTTCTGGTCTCATAGTCATATAGGCTGCAGATTGGATGGTGTACCAGTCGCTAGAATTAATTGTTTGCATGATTTTTTTTGTTTTCTTCATTCTTCTTTGCTCTGAACAAGGAGAGATCCATCGTTGCATCTAGATGGCAGCTTGCAAGCTTTTAAGACCCCAGTCGCTACTCACCAAAGTTGGAGGTGGAACAATGTTTTGTGTAGTATGTTATGCCAATTGAACTTGATGTCCCCTGCAACTATGGTCTCAAGCCCACAGGTTCAACTACTAGGTCCCTCTTGGTAGCCGGCTGTGACCAAGCAGTGACTACAACCTTGCCCCTTGTCAGCTCTACTATACACCTGGGAATTCAGATCATACACATAAACTTATAGGACCATTGTCTTCCAACCCTATACATGTTCTTGGGGACACTCCCCGCTTCATAGACATAACTACTAGTTCAGCCTGTTCACCCACCTATCTACCAATATACCCATGTTTGCCTTCACTGACAACGCCATACTATATGTGCAAAAGGGTTCATCTTTGTTGTCTGTACCTCCCATGTACCTCTCTATGTCTTTCTCTTCCTCAATACCACTATAATGATCACTCACCTTTGGTACATTGCCCTTCTCTTCATCCAAATCAATACTTATCTCTATCTATCTAACAGTGTTCCCTCCCCTCCCCTCCCACCCCTG
>NW_006921819.1:2763654-2765581 GCF_000298275.1 Orycteropus afer afer | reverse complement strand
TCATTTTGTTCTTGTATTTTCTTCCAAAATTCTTCTAAGTTTTTTTCTGTGTTTCCTTTGGTCTGTCTCTCAATCCTTTGAAGATACCTAAATATAATTCTTTTGAATTCCTTATCAGAGAGTTCCAATGCTGCTTCTTCCTTAGGGATAAGTTCTGGGTCTGCATCCTGCTCCCTTGTTTCTACCACTATATCCTGCTTCTTTGTGTGAACTATGATGATCTATTATCTCCGAGGCATCATGGCATTGTTGTATTTAGATCTCTGTTAACTGTTTGAGAAGAGAAGTCAAGGGTGATTCAGGCTCTTGTTAGTGGTTTTTTATCATTGGCCCATTGGTGGAGAAGGAAGTAGTGGCTCTCGCTCTTTTCAGTGCTGCAGGTCTGGAGTATCCTTGGAGTTGCCGGGAAGCAGAACATGTTCTTAAGCCCCTGGAATTTGGGAGAGTGCTGTCTCTTTAAGTATCCAAAATGGTCAAGCCACTTGTGAACATTCAAAATGGCAGTGCCCTCCGGACGGGCAGAAGTCCACAGCTCAACCCGCCTTTCTCTTTGCCTTCTCCTTTTATTCCCCAGCCAGCAGAGCAGTCCTTCATCCCATCCCTGGCTCATAGGGCTGATTTTTAGGTTAATTCTTAGGTCCTACCAGCACTCAGGAATCTCCAAGCTGTCTATGTCATCAGGATCGCTCTGGATCACTGCCAGACCACAGCTCCATATGTCTCCTTTTTTGGTGGTTTCATGCAAATTCTTCTGCTAATCGGGGTTTAATCCACTTCTACATTCTTCCCTTCAAGGCTCAGGGGTCCAGAATTATCTTCTGTGTGTGTGTTAATTGGTTTCCCTTTTATTTCTTGAAGAGGGTCGGTGCAGCCTTTCTGCCTAGTCAGCCATCTTACCAGAACTTGCATAGGATTTTTGAAAACACATCTCTTAATAGAAAAGTCTTCTTATTTACTAGAATTAATTGTATCTCATGAAGAAGTTTTGATAGGAGGTATTGAACAGTGTCTTCTGTGGATCTGGATCCTGTTGTGCTTCCTACAACTATCCATGGGCAAATAATCCAGAATTTGGCCTGGTGATATTGTATTCATCATCCAGTGGAGACAACAGGGGTATACTGCCTGTCAACCTGGAGCTCGTTAACCCCTGCATCTGTATGAACTCTGAGAAACCTCCAGCTTGACATTTTATCCAGGACCTTGGGACTTGCCAGCTTCTATAAGTGTGCCTACTCAAGCTGAAACATTGAATGAAGAAACCATACTCAGTGGCCACTTGGAAACTTTTAAGATCCCAGTCACTATTCACCAATGGTAGGTCTGGTTTGGAGGAGTCAGCTGCAGGACCCAGGTGAGGACAGGGAACCCAGGTCATGCCCTATAGGCAGTGAGGTGGAAAAAGAGGAAGAGGACTGAAAAGGCAAAGAGGACCGGAAGAGATTGAGGAGTCTGCTGCAGAGATACAGGTAAGGGTGGTTGGAGAGTTTTCCAACATCTAAGGGAGACAAACTTGTCTGTCAGTTTGTCCTACTGTGTGACATGTTGCTGTGTGTCCTGAGGCTGTGACACTGGTGTTTCAAACCCAGTGGGTTGCACATGGTGCATGGATATCAGCCCGACTTGCAGACTCAGACAGACTAGGAAGAAAGAGGAGGCCATCCACTTCTCAAAGAATTGGCTAGTGAAAACCTTATGAATAACAGACAAAAACTGTCTGATACATTACTGTGCAACTTTATGAATAGTTTGGAAATGTTGTCCAATACAGAGGAGGAAGATGAGTCACTTAGCTTAGAAAGCTCTCAAAGTAGAACTGGGCAAGAGCTGGATTATCCTAGTAAAATCAGCCTTACTCATATGGATAAGGTAAAGCTTTCAAGACCTCCATTTGCTGACTTGGCACCACTCAAATTGAGGAGAAACA
>NW_006921819.1:2720909-2763319 GCF_000298275.1 Orycteropus afer afer | reverse complement strand
TTATCACTGGTGACTGGAATGCAAAAGTTGAAAACAAAGAAGAATCACTGGTAGTTGGAAAATTTGGCCTTGGTGACAGAAATAATGCTGGAACTCATGGTAGAATTTTGCAAGACCAATGACTTGTTCATTGCAAACACCTTTTTTCAACAACACAAACAGTGGCTGTACATGTGGACTACATCAGATGGAACACATAGGAATCAGATTGACTACATCTGTGGCAAGAGGCAATGAAGAAGCTTAATATCTTCAGCCAAAAACAGGGCAGGAGCTGATTGTAGAACAGAGCATCAACTACTTATATGCAAGTTCAACTTGAAGTTGAAGACAATTAAAAGAAGTCCACTAGAGCCAAACTATGATCTAGAATATATCCTTCCTGAATTTAGACACCATCTAAGGAATAGATTTGTTGCATTTAACACCAATGACCGAAAATCAGATGAATTGTGGAATGACATCAAGAGCATCAACCATGAAGAAAGCAAGAGGTCACTAAAAAGGCAACAAAAGAAGAAAAGACCAAAATGGATGACAGAAGAGACTGTGAAACTTGCCCTTGAGTGGAGGGTAGCTAAAGCAAATAGAAGATATGACAAGATAAAAAAATTGAACTGAAGATTTCAAAAAGCAGCTCGAGAAGACAAAGCCAATAACCATAACGAAATGTGCAAAGACCTGGAGTTAGAAAACCAAAAGGGAAGAACACACTTGGAATCCTCAAGCTGAAAGAATTGAAAAAATGTAAGCCTCAAGTTGCAATATTGAAAGATTCTAAGGGCAAAATATTGAATGATGCAGGGAACATCAAAAGAAGAAGGAAGAAATATACAGAGTCACTTTACCAAAATGAAATGGTGGATCTTCATTCATTTCAGGAGGTGGCATATGATATAGAACCAATAGTACTGAAGGAGGAAGTTGAAACTGCAATGAAGGAATTGGTGAAGAACAAGGCTCCGGGAATTGACAGAATACCCATTGAGATATTTCAACAAATGGATGCCGCACTGGAGGCACTCACTCAGTTATGCCAAGAGATTTGGAAGACAGCTACCTGGCCAACTGACTGGAAGAAATCCATATTTGTACCCATTCCAAAAAAAGTGATCCCACAGAATTTGGAAGTTATTGAACAATATCATTAATATTGCATGCAAGTGAGATCTTACTGAAAATAATTCAAAACCAGTTGCACCAGTATATGGACAGAAAACTTCCAGAGGTGCAAGCTGGCTTCAGAAGAGAACGTGGAACAAGGGATATCATTGCTAATATCAGATGGATCTTGGCTCAAGGCAAAGAATACCAGAAAGATGTTTACTTGTGTTTTATTGACTATGCAAAGGCATTTGATTGTGTGGATTGTGACAAATTATGGATAACATTGAGAAGAATGGGAATTCTAGAACAGTTGATTGTACTCATGAGGAACTTGTACCTTGACCAGGAGGCTGTCATTCAAACAGAACAAGGGGACACTCCATGGTTTAAAATCAAGAAGGAAGTGTGTCAGGGTTGTATCCTTTCCCCCTACTTGTTCAATCTATATGCTGAACAAATAATTCAAGAAGCTGGACTGTATGAAGAAAAACGTGGCATCAAGATTGGAGGAAGAATCATTAACAACCTGAGATATGCTGATGATACAACTTTGCTTGCTGAAAATGATGACTTGAGGCACTTATTGATGAAGATTGAAGAACAGTCTGCAGTATGGATTACATCTTAATATAAAGAAAACAAAAATCCTCACAACTGGAACAATAAGCAGCATCACAATAAATGGAGAAAAGACTCAGATTGTCAAAGAATTCACATTGCTTGGTTCTACATTTGATGCCAATGGAAGCAGCAGTCAGGACATCAGACGACATGTCGCACTGGGCAGGTCGGCTGTGAAAGAATTGTTTCATGTGCTGAGGAGCAAGGATGTCTCCTTGAGGACTAAAGTGCGCCTGACACAGGCCAGTATATTTCTAATCGCCTTGTATGCATGTGAGAGCTGGACAGTGAATAAGGAAGACTGAAGAAGAGTTGATGCTTTTGAGTTGTGGTGCTGGTGAAGAATGCTGAAAGTACCATGGACTGATAAAAGAACTAGCAGATCTGTCCTGGAGGAAGTGCAGCCCAGATGCTCCTTGGAAGCAAGAATGGCCAGACTTTGTCTCACCTATTTTGGTCATGTTGTCAGAAGGGACCATTCCCTGGAGAAGGATGTCATGCTTGGTAGGGTGGAGGGTTGTCGAAAGAGGGGGAGACCTTCAACGAGATGTATTGACACGGTGGCTGCGATGATGGGCTCAAGTATAGCAGGGATCGTGGAGCTTGCGCGCGATTGGGCAGTGTTTCGTTCTGCTGTGCATGGGGTCGCTGTGAGTCATAAATGATTTGACGGCACCTAACAACAACTGAAAAAAAGAAAAAATCTAGCAGGGCAGGGCACCCAGACTCCCTCAGAGCACAAAGACTGGGATTGATTTCCTGCTGGCCCAGAAGATGTGTGGAAGTGAGGGATGCCCATACCTCTGTTCACCAAGAGGGTGTATAGTATAAGAGTAACAAGGGGAATATCGTACCTTTCTAGTCTTTAATATGTCCTTATGGTCCCTGGCAAGTGGAGCCTATTCTTTGATCCCTGGAATCTGAGAGAATTCTGTTGCTTTAAATATCCAAAATGATTGAACCCTTTGAAACATTCAAAATGGCTACACCCTCCAGACAGTCAAAAGTCTACAAGTCAGCCCGTCCCCCTCTTCCTTGCTTCTCCTTTTATTCACTAACCACCAGTACAGTCCTTTGTAGAGCTCCTGGCTAGCAGTGCCAATTTTTAGGTTAATACTTAGCTTCTAATGCCCCATGCCAATATCCAAGCTGCCTGTGCCATTAGGATTACTGACAGACCGCAGTTCTGTATGTCTCCTTTTTTGGTGTTTTCACGTAGGTCCTTCTGCTAGTTGGAGTTTAATCCACTTCTGTATCCTTTTCAAAGCTCAGGGCTCCAGGATTATCTTCTGTATCTGTGTTAATTGGTTCCCTTTTTCTTTGTTAAAGAGGTTCTGTGTAGTTTGTCTGGCTATTCTGCCATGTTACGGGAACTTCTGTAGAATCTTTTTAATATCTCACATTTTAAACAATCTTCTTTTGAAAATATATGTAGATTGTAAACTCACTTTTGAAATGTGAATAGTCATTACCTAGTTATCTCTTTAGTGTGTTGAGAGTTTGATACATAGAATATCACCTTTCTTGTTCAAAACAAATCAATTTAGATGAAAAGATACGCATTCAAGTAGTTCATCAAACCCCCGATAGGGTAGACCCCAAAATCCAAAAGAAAATGACCAAGACATATTATAATCAAACATTCCAAAATTAGAGACAAAGAAACTAACATGGCTAAGCTTGGATTTCTTTGCAGAAACCATGCAGGCAAGAAGGCAGTAGGATGACATAGATAAACACTGAAAGAAGAAATTTTCCAAGAATTATATATTCAGCAAGATTTCCTATCAAATATGATACTGAAATTAGGACATTACCAGAGAAACAGAAATTAAGAGAATTTGCAAAAGCTGATCAAGATTACAAGAAATGATAAAGGAATCCTCCAGAGAATGAACCACAAGTGGCAAAAAACAATCAGAGATAAAAACTTAAATCAACATCACCTGGAAATAAACCCAGCAATAGAAGTATCAAAAATAAAATAAACTTACAAGATGGAAAATAGGGGATCAGAGATGCCAATTTGTAAATGATAATAACTACAAAGCAAAAAGAGGGAATAAATGATGTAGTTACCGAACTTTCAAATGGAGAGGAATGAAGATGATATTAAGATAGAATGGACTGCTTTAAAATAGGGATGATAATAATAAATTATAGTGTATCCTCAAAGAAAATTATTAAACTTTCACACCGAAATAAAAAGAAGAAAATCATGACATCTCAGTAAACACTAAAACAGTAGCAGTGAAGGACATGATAAAAAATCCATAAACGGAACAAGCTCAGCACAGAAAAATCTGTAGAACAAAGGACCAATCAAAACCACAAACACACACAAAACACAGCAAAATGGCAGCAATAAATTCATACCTATCGATAATTACATTGACTGTGAATGGATTAGTGCGCCAATCAAGAGACAGAGAGTAACAGAATGGATAACAAAGCATGACCCATTACTATGCTGTCTACACGAGGCACACCTTAAATGCAAAGATAAATAAAAAAGATAAATAAGCTAAAAATCAAAGAATGGAAAAACATATATCAAGCAAATGTCAACCCAAAAAGAGTGAGAATGGCAATATTAGTTTCTGATAGAATAGACTTAAAGACAAAAACCAGCAAAAGGGGCAAGGTAGGACATTTTGTGATGATAAAAGGGTCAGTCAAACAAGAAGATATAACTATAATAAATATCTACTCACCTAATGAAAGACTCTCAAAGTTCAAAATGAATTAATTTATGCAATGCATAAAATATTCTCATTTTTCTGGTCATGAAGAATCTTGTAATATGTTTATTATATTTTACTTATGACAAATCCTCAATGATTTTAATATCTTTCTGAAATTGTTCAATACTTATTAAAACTAAGAGCTAAAAATGTTTAAATCTTTGCTGACTTCCTAAGGAGGCGTCTGGAGGAGATGGTTTGATTTATGAGTCTTTCCTTTCTCCCATCTAGCCCTAAATTTTTGGCACAGGTCCATGCTTAAAATAGGTATTTGCCTGTGGTCAGACCTTGCTGCTATTAATACCTATTAGATGCCTAATATATTAACTTTTATTTGGTATTTTATACTGTTGTCACACTTAGCTGTTTGCAAAGCACTCTTCATGCTATTTTGTCAGTTTAACATTAAGAAATATGTAAAGCAGGTATTGTTAACTCCATCTTATTTATGAGGAAACCTGAGACCAATAGCCAAGATCATATAATTAGTAACTGTCTGTGGGTGTGGGTTGAATTAAGATTTGACCACAGTCTTTTTGATCCATATTCAATGCTCTTTCTGTTATTCTGTAGATGTCCTACTTCCTGTTATGGTGAATTATAAAGTAGAATTGAGTATAAAATGAGACCATTACATGCTAACTAAGATGACTAAACTATTTGCATATTAAAAGTAAAAGAACCTTATATGTTTAAGAGTTACTTAAAAATTACCTGCATAATATCTTCCTGAAAACTATTTCTCTTACCTCTCTATTCTGCTCCTGAAAACTCACTATTTGTGTCACGACTGAGTTAGAGCAGTTTTTTAAAGGAACACTTTAATGTGACTTAATTTACCACACAATTTTCCTATATAACCACAAGCTAAGGCAAGGCAATGGCTTTAAGTATATGGAGCTTAAATCAGGAAAATTTCAAGGAAGATGTCTAGAACATCTAGATTGCTCAAGAGAGATCAGAAGTGTCCCTAGGGTTAAGTAGTTGGAAGGAAATTCCTAAAATTTGGGATATGAGACACTAGTGAAATGAGAGTAATGGAGAAAAAAATATCCAATATTCTTGAAATCCAGTTTTGATGCTTTAATATTGGGCTCCTTTTAAATTGTTTTCATTTATTACATGAGCCACAGAGACAATATAATGCAGTAGCTATGTCCACAGAGAAAGTAACTTTCAAAAGCTTAGGCGTACCTATCAGAACTCCCAAAAATCTGTCAAACCCACATACATGGTGGATCACTGTTGCCCACTTCCTCCCTATGAAATTCAGCACCAGTAATAGAGGCTTAGCACACATGGAGATGTTATGTGCACATGCTGTTCTATAAGACATAGTTTCCAAAATCAAGTAGGTAAGTCTTCTCACACTTGTAACAAAAGAACACTGCAATCTGAAAAGTACCAAACCAACAAGAGGTGACATTTCACCCACTCACGTGGCTGTTTTGTGGCATTAATGGTTCCATTTAGCTATTTTTATCCACAGAGTTTAATTTAGGAGCCCTTGTAACACAGTGATTAAAGAGTTCGACTGCTAACCGAAAGATTGGCTGGTCAAGTCGACCAGCTGCTCAACAGTACAAAGATGTGGCAGTCTTTTTCCTTAAAGATTCATAAACTTGGAAACCCTATGGGGCTGTTCTACTTTGTCCTTTATGGTCATTATGAGTCAGAACCAACTTGAAGGCAGTAGGATTTTTTGGGTTTGGGGTGTTTAATTTTATGCCATCTCCTACATTACATATAATTGTCCAGCAAATAGTTTACTCTTAGTAAACTAAATATTCATTTCTCTTGATGACAGGAAGCTAGATTTTCTGTTTTAGGAGT
Organism: Orycteropus afer afer; assembly: GCF_000298275.1. Classification (NCBI taxonomy): domain Eukaryota; kingdom Metazoa; phylum Chordata; class Mammalia; order Tubulidentata; family Orycteropodidae; genus Orycteropus; species Orycteropus afer. The sequence goes on along the minus strand of NW_006921819.1, from coordinate 2,757,014 downwards.
TGTCATTATGGAGGAACAGAGTGCACTTTAATGATAATTCTAAGTAAGTTTAAAAACTACCCAGATGTCCAGGGGTGTAATGAGAAGAGAGTTCATAGCTGGATGATACCAAGCCCCAAAGTGCAAAGCTAGGGGAAAACCTTATTCAATTCAGGACTCTCCTGACCAACTGTCTCCTGATAAGTGTGCCTGGGGGAATGTCTCCATAGTCCTGCACTTGAGCCTTCAGAGCAGAACCCAGGGACAGAATCAGAGTACCCAGTAAACAAGGTAAACACTGACTTACTTGGGCTTAATTACTAATCTTGCTTACCTTGCTTCCTGAGTATTCTGTCACTGGCAGAGATTGTAAGGAGCTCTGGTGGTGTAATGCGTAAGGCATCTGACTGCTAACCAGAAGGTTGGTGGTTCAAACCCACTAGCCACTCCATGGACGGAAAACTGGGCAATCTACTGCTGTAAAGATTTACCTCCTCAGAAACCCAAAGGGGGTTGCTATGAGTCAGAATCGACTTGATGACCGTGAGTTTGGTTTGGTATTTGATCAGAGATTGCAAATTTGAAAAGAAACTTTGATTCTTTAGGAAGGTGCTGTGGGGTTGGAGAGAGACAGATGTCATCCATACCTAGAAACAGAATCTTTGATGTGGTGAAAATAAATGTGAAATTATTCACTACAGATTAATAGGTAAGCACAAGTAAACCTGTGCTTGCTTACCTTGCTGATTGGGTAATCTGACACTGCCCAGGGAACTATAGCAGGCAGCATTTTGTTATTCTTATCTTTAGGAAAAATAAACTTCCTTGAATGTTTTGATTGCCTGGCAAGGAACAATGACATGGGACTGTTTCCTTCCTACATGTGAGGGCTGAAATGATAGCCTTAGGCCATTTTATTCTTAGCGAAACTTTTACAACTGAGTGGCAAGGCCTTTAACTTCCCTTGCCTAGGAGAGGTAGGGTACCAACCAGCACACCCTGGTCCCTGGTGGTAGGGAAGATTTTCACACCAGTATCCCTGCACTAAGGGGTACTGCATCTGGTTGGTTATTTATGAAGCCAGCCTTCTATGATTTCCTAAGACTTTCTTTTTCTTGTTGTTTATTTTTTGAGAAGTATGTTAAAAAGAGCCCTCAGTAATTACAGAATCCATGATATATTCCAAAGCAAGATGTACCTTTATAAATCCAATGAAGGTTTATGAACTGTAAAGTTTACATTACTTAAAAAAAAAAAGAGGGATTAAAATATTGCAATTTCAGAACTCTGATGTTAACACTATTCATACAAAACTAAGACAAGCTCCCAAGGAAATGCAGTCATGCTTCAAGAAAGAAAGTCTCACTTTTTGCTTTAGAAGACAGCTGAGGAGGGAAATGCCAGCTTGTAGCAATAAAATTCACCTCAATAGCACATTGCTTCCCTTGCTCTGAGAAACCATTGGAATTTTGGTTCCTATATAAAGACTGCCAAAACATTTTATAAGATTTCAAGTGGTGATGACTGTGTTAAATATAAAGATTTTAGGAGTTGGAAGGTACTCAAAACACACAGTAGACTTGACCATACCAATGTTAATGAAGATGGCACAGGACCAGGCAACATTTCATTCTGTTTTACATGGTGTTGCTATGAGTTGAAGCTGACTCAGTAGCAACTAACAATATTTTAAACAAATCACTTCCCATTAAGTCATACTGCCAAATCTTTCCTCAAAATGATAGAAGAAAAGAGAGTACTGAGAGTTAGAATCTCCTTCCAAGTAAATGTGGATTCAAAAAAACTAAGCATTAGGCAGATGACTGTTTCTTCAGATTGCTGTCAAGGGGATAGATAGCAGCCCAAGGTGGCAAACAGTGGCTCCTGGTGTATTGGGGAGCAGTGAAGGCTTAGTAAGCTATGGTGCGGGGGGTAGGGGTGCTCTAAAATTGTACTGCTCTAAAAGCAGTACAATTAAGAGTACTGGCTCTCAAGGATGGACTCCAACTACTCATTTTGAAGAAAGTTTGCCTTGTTGAATACAAGATTTTTCTTAATTCTAATTCAGTAAGTTTCTTTTGTGTGCACTAAAATCTCCTTTCCCTGAAGCCATAGGTTCTTAAACACTCGAGCATCATCTCTTCTACCTTTATGCCTAATTGAATCTCCATTCTCAGTAATGAAAAGCAACCTAACTTCTCTGCGATTGGCAGCATTACAGATTTGAAAGCCACTATCAAGCTGCCTTCCTTTCTGTCCACTACAGGTTACACAATCCAGATTTCTTCCAGGTGAGCAAATATTCATGAGTATTCATAAGTACTCATGCCGTGATGGTGAACATTTGTGAAAGTCCCCAAGAATAAAACCAAGAATTATACCATGATATGCTCCTCACAGATCCAACACTCCTATCATACTTCTTTACAAACCCAGGGTTCAACAATGCCTTCCTCCCACCAAGAGAATAGTATAACTGCCATTTTCAATAATAAGTGTATGGAATGCCAGATTTTATTTTCAACTAATTTTAAGGGAGAGGCCCAAACTCAAAAGAGATGATAGGTCATTACAGAGAAACGTAAGGAGCATTATGTAGCTAATTTTAGGGGGAAAGTTTTAGAAAATGAGAGAGAGATGAATCTATCTATGGACCAGTCTTGATTATCCATAGATGATATAAAATAATTAAGTGATTAAACACAGATCACAATGACCATTTTCACAAAACTCCTTTTAATAGTTAGATGGTCCTGTTACATTCAGTTATCAATATTTTCCAAAAGGATTTTAAACAGAATAAAATACATATTTTAGAAAATCACTTCACCCTTGCATGGGATTGATATCCAACCCTTGGACAATTGTCAAATACTTTACCAATTATATATAAAACAGAATGCAAAGCTATACATCTTAACTTTGACTATAAAAAGTTAACCTAATGAGCTTTTGAAAAATGAGAGGGTAAAAATAGTAACCCCTCTCGTAGTGTAGCGCCTAAGGCATTTGAATGATAACCAGAAATCTAGCAGTTCAAACCCAGCCTCCACTCCTCAGAAGGAAGATTGGGCAATCTATTTCTATAGTGATACCACCTGGGATACCCAAGGAGGGTCGCTATCAGGTCCAACTCCATGGCAATGTGTTTGGTTTTGTTGGTTTATTCTAAGTTGGCAGAGAATGGGTACCCAAGAATTTGGCAGAGATGGTCTTCTTCACAATCTGGCCAATAGCATTCTTCCTCGAGCCTCTCAAAAGTGAAAAGTGAGACTATGGATCCATTTCCCCATAGGTGCCTTATTTGAAATGCCATCAGAAATGTGACACTTATGAAATGTAAAATGATTGTTTATAGTCAGCAAATACCAGTATTGTCATTGAGTTGACTCTGACTCATGGTGACCCCCTGTGTGTCAGAGTAGAACTATGCTCCACAGTTTTCAATGACTGATTTTTCAAAACAAATTATCATGCCTTTCTCCCGAGGCATCTGAGTGGACTCAAACCTCCAGTCTTTCAGTTAGTAGCCAAATGCATTAACCATTTGCACCACCCAGGGAACCTAGTCAGCAATTAGTAAGAACTTTTCCTTTTTTCTCCAATCTAACTTGAAGACTCAGGAAAAGGTATTGGATTCTAGTAAAAAATAATTCAGAAGTTTCTTGGTGCCTGTCATGACTTGACACCATCTTGAGTCGTGTCAGTGATGGCCGGGAGTTTTGGAATGGCCGGTCCATATAATACCAGGATGTCTCAGGATTATCTGTGAGCATGTGCAGTTTGCTTATGCTTATCTTGAGCCTTGGATTTTAGAAAGACCTTCAGTTGTGATGCTCTAGCTCATCACATAAACAAGGTTGTTCTCTGTGGCTCTGATTTACATTGCAGCTGTGGTTAATGCTGTGAGTGTTTACTTAAAGGCTGATACATTGGTGCCTTTTCAACAGCAGCTGGGGGACTGCAGAGAGCCAAAACTTCAGTAAAATACTATAAATCTCTGTGAGTCAGTACCAAGACAAACTAAGAATCTTTTTTTTTTTCTCCCCATTTATGCATCCCAACTAAACCATTAAACAGGGATGAAGGTGGAATGTTGTACAATTTTGCACATATGGGAAAGAAGAGTGTTTAATTGTCAGACATCATGACTAGATGTATGCTACTGTACACCCTTCATCCCAAATGCTTCACAGGCTCTTCCTAAAAGCTCCTCTGCTTTCAGTTACATACAAGGAAGAGACATTTTGGCCAGTAAAATGGGGGAGACATAGATGCTCTGGGCAAGTAGCCACACATCTCTTTAGGTCACTAATAAATAAGGGCCACTGGTACTTTTGACAATGTTAGGAGCTCTGGTGGCACACTGCCTAAGGCATTTGACTGCCACCCAGGAGGTTGACAGTTCAAACCAACCAGCAGCTCTGCAGAAGTAAGATGAAGCAATCTACTTCTATAAATGTTTATTACCTTGGAAACCAAATGAGGGTTGTTATGATGTGGAATTGATTAGATGGCAATAGGTGTTTTTTGTTTGTTTGTTTTTCCCTTTTCCTGACAATGGAGTTCTGATAGTACAATGGTTAAAGCCTTTGGCTGTGAACCAAAAGGTAGGTGGTTTGAAGCCAACAGCTACTCTGCAGGAGGAAAATGAGGCAGTCTTCTTGTAAAGATTTACAGCCTTAAAAACCCTATGGGACAGTTCTGCTCCATCCTGTAGGGTCACTATGTGTCAGAATCGACTAGATAGCAGTGTTCAATCTTTGGCCATAGCTGGATTGATCATGCTAGGCCCAGCAGAATTCTGATATTAGTATGCATCTTTATTAATATGGAATAAAAGTAGTGGCATTAGGGCCTGGGCCTTGACTATCATTTGTTCTATATCACATTTATTAATTTACACTGAACACCTTTCATTTTTTTTTTATTTATAGCTCTTATGTTCCAGGTACTGTTTAACAATTGAGGATGAAATAAATAAAACTGTGGCCCATACCCATTGAAGAAAAAGTGAGGAAAACTTGGAAAAGCAGAGATGGGTCCATACAACAAATCAAGCTTATGCATTTACTGTGGCATCTCAGAGACTCTCACCGGCAAACAGGGGTCGACCTTGTCCCTGCAGTCTCTCTCTGCTGAGCTGCACTGGGCCTCTGTCTCCACTTTTCCAACTGCTGTCTGCTTGACATGTATAGTAGGAAGGTTTTTCACATTATAGGGCATCCATGAATCAGAGTTCCCAGATCTTATTTTGATTTGAAGACTTCTGATTTTACTTCATGTCCCTTGTACCTTCTGTAAAATAGAAACACTATACTTGTTTCAAAGCCAAAGGCTTGGAGGATTTTTGCCCTGGCTTTCCTAATGGTAGGAGCTCTAGTGGTGCAGTGGGTAAGGCATTCAGCTGCTAACCAGAAGATCAGTGGTTCAAACCTACCAGCCACTCCTCAAGAGAAAGGTGAGACAGTCTGCTTCAATAAAGAGTTGTAGCCTTGGAAACCCTATGGGCAGTTCTTCTCTGTCCTATAGGATCTGTATGAGACAGAATTGACTCGATGGCAGTGGATTTGGGTTTTTTTTTTTTTTTTTTTTTCCTAATGAGCCTTTACTTATTGCTTCCATGTAAGCTCAGGTTGAGAAGGAGGCTGTGCAAATTACATGTCATTGTGCCAATGGATGTTCTTGTTATTACAGAAGTATACTCTCACAAAATGTTCCATCAACCCTAGACTAAATACATTAATCCATGTCTAAGCTCCCCTGCCATCTTCATAAACATCTTATTACCCTAAAAATGCCATTTTTCTAGCTCCAATTTGAGCTAAACTATATCCAGTGAGAATAAAATAAAGGGAGCCCGCTTATAGTTATCAGACCCCAGAAAAGCTTACGAGATGTAAACAGAGTCAATCTAGCTTGATTGGAGCTGGGTTACTGGAAAACCAAGAGAAAGAGAGGAAAAGTCTATAGATAGTCCAAGAAAACTTTATGGAAGTAGATTGCCCAGCCTGCCTTCTGAGGAGTGGCTGGTGGGTTTGAACTGCCAGCCTTCTGGTTAGCAGTCAGATGTCTTAGGCACTATGCCAGCAGAGCTCCCACCCTTTTATTAAGATACTTTTAAATATCCCAAATGTGGAGTTATTATATAGAGAGACTTTTTAAAAGTCTAATATTTGCTGCATTCTTCAACTGTGTATTGATTGCTCTTCAACTACCTCAAATTTAAAACTCAGAGATTCTTCTCTGTTTCCAAGAGATTGGTCAGACATTCTTAGGTGTGAAAGTAAATATTAGCATTATTTATCATTAAAAAGCATGATTCTGAAGAAACTATTTGGCTTCCAAACAACTGTGCTGCATCATATATTCTTGGATGGCCAGGCCAGGGGTGGCCTCACATTCCCTCTGTAGCCCCAAGAGCCTGTTGTGGACCTTGCAGCTCCCTGTGCCTTCCAGAGTCTAACTCCTTCATATGGCCTAACTCTGCATATAAATCAGAGTGCTTTTCAGAGGCTTTGGGGGCAAAGAATTCAAGCTTCATCACCTTGGGTCTCTGTTTACCAAAGAAAAAAAGAGAAGAATGGAAAAATCCTGGCTTCCAGGAAGGTTGGAATGAAAATCAGAAAACAATGCTCAGGAAAGTGGCCTCTGATCTCTGGAGAGAACAGAGGATGCAATGGAATGGCGTTGCGGAAGAGTGCAGCCTGCCTCCTTCCAATGTCTGTGACCCAGGTAGCACAGAACCTCTTCCTTCCTTGTTTCTGAGGTTTCTGAGTGAAACATACAAACACGGAGAACACTCTTATTCTGTCCACAAAGTGGACTGGGTGGAGTTGTGGGGCAGGCTACACAGTTACTTGGCCTTTACGATAAAATCTTAGCAAAGATGAGCACTCCAATAAGGTGTTCAGTTTGATTCTGCTCTCTAGCTAATAGAAAACCAAAAACCAAACTCACGGCCTTTGAGTCGATTTTGACTCATAGCAACCCCTCCTTGGGTTTCCGAGATGGTATCACTACAGAAGTAAATTGCCCAATCGTCCTTCAGAGGAGTGGCTAGTGGGTTTGAACTGCCATCCTTCTGGTTAGCAGTCAGATGCCTTAGGCACTATGCCACCAGAGCTCCCATCTAGCTAATAGAGAATTAACCTTTTTTTTTTTTTTTTTTTTTTCCAATTTTCATTATGATTTAGGTAAAGATTTACAGAGCAAATCAGATTCCATTCATCAAGTCATACTCATTTAGTTTCATGCAATCCCCACAATGTAACATCACTTATCCCACTTCCTCCCTGTGCTTCCCATTTGCATTCCTCCTCCTTTCCTATACCTCCCTGCCTTTTGAACTTTGTCCATGGGAAAATGCTGTTCTTTTGATCTCTAATGTTTGATTGATCTAATGAGTGTTTACCTCCCTGGTGTTGTTGTTCACCTTGTAGACCTGTCTATTGTTTGGCTGAAATTTGAACCATGGGGGTGACTTCACTTCCAGACTTGAAGGGTGACTAAGGGCCATCATCTAAGAGGTTCAACCACTCTCTATCAGACCACAAAGCTTGGTCTTTTTTTATTTATGATTTTGAGTTTTGTTATTTATGATTTTGAGTTTTGTTCCACATTTTTTCTCCCACTCTATCCTAGACCTTCTAATGTGGTCTCATTCAGAGTGATCAGTAGTGGTAGCCAGGCACCATCTATCTAGTACTTCTGGTCTCAGGATCATGGAGACAGCAGTTTGTGTGGCCCATTAGTCCTTTGGGCTGATTATTTCATGATTTTTTTTTTTTTTTTCCTTCACTCTTCTTTGCTCTGGACGGAGTGTCCAAGCCACTCACAAGTTTTTAAGAACCCCTGTTGTGACTCACCAAACAAAGTAAGATGTAGAACATTTTTTTGTGTGGACTATGTTGTGCCAATTAACTTTGATGTCCCCCATGACTATGGTGCTAAGCCCCCATGCCCAGCAACTCATTCCCTCAAAGTGTTTGTTTGTGGCTAAGAAGTTTAATTAGTTTGTCCCCTGTATGCTGTACTTTATTCATGAATATATTTACAGTATATGTAAATGTTGTTCTTACGTGTCATCAAGTCAGCTCTGACTAATAATGACCCTGTGTACAACAGAATAAAACACTACCCAGACCTGTGCTATCCTCATTATTTTCCTATGTTTGAGTCCATTGTTGTACCCACTGTGACAATCCATCTCGTTGAGAGTCTAGCTCTTTTTTGCTGATACTCTACTTTACCAAGCATAATATCTTTCTCCAGGGACTGGTCCCCTCTGACAACATGACAAGGTATTTAAGATGAAGTCTGGCCATTCTCATTTCTAAGGAGCATTTTGGCTGTACTTTCAAGACAAATTTGTTGATTCTTCTGGCAGTTCATGGTATTTTCAGTATTTTTTGACGACACTACAATTCAAATGCATCGATTCTTCTGCTGTCTTCCTCCTTCATTATCCAACTTTCACCTTAGTCTTCCAAATGACATTTTTGCTCTTTAACACTTTAAAGAGGTCTTTGTAGCAGATTTGCCCAATGCTGTATGTCTTCTGATTTTCTTGACTGCTGCTTTCATGGCATTGATTGTGGATCCAAGTAAAATTTAATCCTTGACAACTACAATCTTTTCTCCATTTATTATGATGTCTCTTATCCGTACAGTTGTGAAGATTTTTGTTTTCTTTATGTTGAGGTGTAATCCACACTGAAGGCTATACCTTTTGATCTTCATCAGTAAGTACTTCAAGTCATCTTCACTTTCAGGAAACAAAGCTGCACCATCGGCATATCACAGGTTGTAAATGAGTCATCCTTCAGTCTTAATCCTGCATGCTTTTTCTAGTCCAGCCTTTCAGATTATTTGCTCAGCATACAGATTAAATAAGTATGGTAAAAAGATATAACACTGACACACACTTTTCCTGATTTTAAACCATGCAGTATCCCCTTGATATATTTGAACAACTGCCTCTTGGTCATAAATACATATATAGATATATCCTCTGTCAAATCTGTATATATTCGTTGGTGTAGTCCCATTCACCATCCCAAAACTGTTCAACTTGCCTATCTATGTATCCACTTATCAGTTATTATTACTATTATTGTAGGATTTTGCATCTATTTCTGTTGCCTTGAACTCATGTGCTCTTCCTATTGTCTTCCTTTGCCTTGATCATTTTGTGCTTACTTCCACCTTAATGTGTATTGCCTTCCCTTCACCCAGTTAATCTAGCCTATCCTCTAGTTACTGCCTATCCTCTAGTTACTGATTTACCCTCCCTACTATTGCCAACCCTGGTAGCCATCAAAGAATGTTTCTTCCTGTGTGAAAATTTTTTCTTGATATTTTATAATAGTAGTCTAATACAGTATCAGGGAGCTCTGTAGCATAGTGCCTAAGGCCTTTGACTGCTAACCAGAAGGCTGGTGGTTCAAATCCACCAACAACTCCTTGGAAGGAAGGTTGGGCAATGTATTTCCATAGTGATACCGCCTCAGAAACCAAGGAGAGGTTGCTATGAGTCGGGTCCAACTCCATGGCACATAACAACAACAGCAGCAATACAGTATTTGTCCTTTTGACTAATTTCACTCAGTGTAATATCCTCCACATTTATGTAAGTTATGAGCTATTTCACAGATTAATTGTTATTCTTTAATGTTGTATAGTATTCCATTGTTTGTATGTACCATACTTTGTTTATCCATTCTCCCATAGATGGGCATTTATGTTGTTTCTACCTTTTTGCTATTGTGAGTAATGCTGCAGTGGACATGGCTGTGTATATACCTGTTCATGGTACAGTTCTTGTTTCTTTAGTATATACACATAGTAGTGGAATTGATGAATCATATAGTATTTCTCTTTCCAACTTTTTAAGGAAGTGCCACCACCACTCGTCTGTCAATTTGTCATTCTATGGTGGCTTGTGTGTTTCTGTGAGCCTGGTGGCTATGGCACTGGTATTTCAAATACCAGAAGGGTCACTCATCATGGTGGACAGGTTTCAGTGGAGCTTCCAGACTAAGACAGACTGGGAAGAGGAATGGGACCTTCCACTTATAAAAGAATTGGCAGTGGAACTTTATAAATAGCAGTGAAACACTTTCTGATATATCTGACGTATTATTGGAAAACTTTATGAGCAGACCTGAAACATTGACTGATATAGTAGCAGAAGATGAGCCCATCAGGTCAGAAGGCACTCAAAATACAACTGGGGAAGAGCTGCCTCCTCAAAGTAGAGTCAATCTTAAAGAGTTGGATGGAGTAAAGCTTTTGGGACTCCATTTGCTTATGGGGCATAACTCAAAATTGGAAGAAACAGCTGCAAACATCCATTAATAATCAGAATGTGGAATGTATGATGTATGAATTTGGGAAAATTAGAAGTTGTCCAAAATGAAATGGAACATATAAAGATCAATATCCTAGGCATTAGTGAGCTGAAATGGACTGGTTCTGGACATTTTGAATAGACAATTATATAATCTACTATGGCAGGAGTGACAAATTGAAGAAGAATGACATCATATTCATCATCACAAAGAATGTTTCAAGATCTATCTTGAAGTACAATGCTGTCCATGATAGGGTAATATCCAAATGCTTACAAAGAAGACCAGTTAATACTACTATTATTCAAATTTATGCTCCAACCACTAAAGCCAAAGATGAAGAAATTGAAGATTTTTTTACCAACTTCTGCAGTCTGAAATTAACCAAACATGCAATCAAGATATATTGATTATTATTGGTGATTGAAATGTGAAGTTTGGAAACAAAGAAGCAGCATCAGCAGCTGAAAAATATGGCTGTGGTAATAGAAATTATGTTGGAGAGTACATGATAGAATTTTGCAAGACCAAGAACTTATTCATTACAAATATCTTTTTTTCAACAAGATAAATGGGACCTATACATGTGCACCTCACCAGATGGAATACACAAGAATCAGATCAACTTCCTCTGTGGAATATCTTCAGCCAAAACAAGGCTAGGAGCTGCCTGTGGAACAAACCATCAATTGCTCATAAGCAAATTCAAGTTGAAGCTTAAGACGATTCTTAAGAGCCAATGTATGAGTTTGATTATATCCCACCTAAATTTAGAGACCATGTGAAGAATAGATTCCATACACTGAACACCAGATGAGTTGTGGGATGACTTCAAGAAAATCATACATGAAGAAAGAAAAATGTCATTAAAAAGACAGGAAGGGAAGAAAAGACCAAAATGGATGTCAGAAGAGACTCTAAAACTCACTCTTGAATGAAGAGTATCTGAAGCAAATGGAAGAAATGACAAGATAGAAGAGCCAGACAGAAGATTTCAAAGAGCAGTTCCAGAAGCCACAGTCAATTATTATAATGAACTGTGCAAAGACCTAGGGTTAGAAAACCAAAAGAGAAGAACACACTCAGCATATCTTAAGCTGTAAGAACTGAAGAAAAAAATTCAAGCCTCAAATTTCAATACTAAAGATTATATGGGCAAAATAAAAAAATTGAATGATGCAGGAACCATAAAAAGAAGATAGAAGGAATGCACAGATTCAAGAAAGAATTGGTTGATGTTCCAACATTTTAGTAGGTGGAATATGATCAAGAACCAATCATATTTAAGCTGCACTGAAGAAATTGGCAAAAAACAAGGCTCCAAGAATTGATGCATACCCACTGAGAAGTTTCAGCAAACGGGTGCCATGCTGGAGGTGCTTACTCATCTTTGCCAAGTAATTTGGAAGACAACCATCTGACCAACTGACTGGAAGAGGTTCATATTTGTACACAGAAAAAATGATCCAGCAAAATGTGGAAATTATCTAACAATATCATTAATATCACATGCAACTAAAATTTTGCCAAAGATAATTCAAAAATGGTTGCAGCAGTATATTGACAGAATTTCCAGAAATGCCAGCTGGATCCTGAGGAGGATGTAGAATGAGGGATATCATTGTTGATGTCAAATGGATCTTGGCTGAAAGGAAAGAATACCAGAAAGATGTCTACTTGTGTTTTATTGACTATGCAAAGGCATTTGATTGTGTGGATCATTAACAAATTATGGATAACACTGAGGAGAATGGGGATTTCAGAACAGTTAATTGTTCTCATGAGGAACCTGTACATAGAGAGGGAAGCTGTTGTTCAAACAGAACAAGGGATACTGCATGGTTTAAATTTAGGAAGTGTGTGTCAAGGTTGTATCCTTTTACCATACTTATCTAATCCATATGTTGAGGAAATAATTCAAGAAGCTGGACTATATGAAAGAAGAACTGGCATCAGGATTGGAGGAAGACTCATCAACAACCTATGATATGCAAATGACACAACATTACTTTCTGAAAGTGAGGATTACTTGAAGCACTTACTGATGAAGATTGAAGATTATACCTCAACATAAAGAAAATGAAAATCATCACAACTGGACCAATGACTAGTATCAAAATAAATGGAGAAAAGATTGAAGTTTGGAAAGATTTCATATTACTTGGATCCAGAATCAGCACCCATGGAAACAGCAGTCATGAAGTCAGATGCCATAATTGTACTGGGCAAATCTGCTGCAAAAGACCTCTTTTTTTTTTTTTTTTTTTTTTTTTACAGCCAAGACACCTGCAATATTCACCATATATATGTATGTGTGTGTGTGTGTGTGTATCTATATCTATATAGATAGATAGATATTATTATTATTTATTTTTTGCAGTATTTCCTCCTCTCCCTTCCCACTCCTGATAACCAACAAAGAAAGTTTCCTTCCAAAAGAAGGAACTTCTTAAGATGTTGAAGAACAAAGATGTCTCTTTAAAAACTAAGGTGCTCCTAACCCAAGCCATGGTATTTTCAATAGCCACCTATTAATGTGAATGCTGGACAGTGAATAAGGAAGACCAAAGAAAAGTTGATGCTTTTGAGTTGTGGTGTTGGTGAAGAATACTGAAAGTACCATACACTGCCAATAGAACAAATCTGTCCTAGAAGGAATGGAGCTGGAATGCTCCTTGGAAATGAGAATGGCCAGACTTTGTCTCACCTACTTTGGTCATGTTGTGGGAAGGGACCATTCCCTGGAGAAGGATATCATGGTTGATAAAGTAGAGGGTCATCAGAAAAGGAGAAGACCCTCAAGAAGATGGATTGACACAGGGTTGCATTGATAGCCTCAGGTATAACAAGGATTGTGAAGATGGCACATGAGTAGGCAGTGTTTTGTTCTGTTGTACATAGGGTTGCTATGAGTTGCAGTTGACTTGACAACACGTAACATAACTCTGGTAGTATAGTGCCTAAGGCACTTGACAGCTAACCAGAAGGCTGGCAGTTCAAACCCACTAGCCACTCCTTGGAAGGAAGATGGGCAATATACTTCCATAGTGATACCACTTCAGAAACCCAAGGAGGGGTTGCTATGAGTTGGGGCCGACTCGATGGCTCATAACAACAACAACAACAACATAACATAACAAGTTTACCCCTATTTTTTTCCTTTATGATCTTTATAATTTTAGGTCTTACATTTATGTCTTTGCTCCATTTTGAGTTAGTTTTTCTATATGATATGAAAAATGAACCCAGTTTCATCTTTTTTTTTGCAAATGGATGTCCAGTATTTTCTGCACTATTTGTTAAAGAGAATACCTCTTCCCTAGTTAATGGAGTTTCACACTTTGTCAAAGATCATTTGTACATGGTTGGATGGATTTACTTCTGGGTTCTCAATTCTGTCTTATTGGTCTTTTATCCATCATTGTACCAGTACCAAAACCAAAACAAACCTAACTCACTGCTGTAGAGTCAGATCCAACTCATAGCAACCCCTTCTTGGGTTTCTGAGGCGGTATCACTAGAGAGGTAGGTTGCCCAACCTTCCTTCCCAGGAGTTGCTGGTGGGTTTGAACCACTAGCCTTCTGGTTGGCAATCAAATGCCTTAGGCACTACCAGGCTGCTTTTAGTGCTGTGTGCCTTATAATAAGTTTTGAGATTGGTGAGTCCTCCTACTTATTTAGTAGTGTTTTGCTCATACATGGTTTCTTTCCTTCCCATATAAAACTGGTGATACATTTTTCCATCAGCTTAAAGAGTGATGATGGAATAGAACAGGATTGCATTATATCTATAGATCACTTTGGGTAGTGTTTTGGTTACCTAGTGCCAGTCTGACAGGAATCTACCACAAATGGGATGGTCTGAAGAACAGGAGTTTATTCTCTTGCAGTTTGGAGTTCAAAGTGCCAAGCTCCAGGGACTAGATGAAAGCCCCTCAACCTTGGGCTTCAGCTCTGCCTCCTGCTCCCAGCCCACTGAAGCTGGAGGCTTTTCTTCACTCAGCTACTGGCTGTTGAGGCTGACAAGCCCAAGGTTGACAAGTAAAAAGGCACAGTCCTGGTGTTACCAAACCACACAGCAGGCCATTAATTCAAGTCCATGGAAAGTCCCAAGGTCGGCACAGCATGGCAGGCTACTGAACAATGACACAGTTCTATGAAGGGTTCAAGCATGCCATAAGCTAGAGACCATTCATTCTCAAAGCTGCTTCTATATACAGGAAGCAGACCATATCTCTAAAGCAGCTCCAGTAGATTCCACCATGGAGTTAATTATCAATCTCACCATGGGGAATAACTACATTCAGGTGCCCAGCCACTCAACCAGGCCCAGGCAAGTTGACACACAACATTAACTACCACAGGTAGTATTGACATTTTCACATTGTTAAGTCTTCCTACCCATAAGCATGATATATTTTCCCTTGATATAGGTCTCTTGATTTCTTGCAGTAGTTTTTTGTAGCTTGCTTTGTATTCATCTTTTATGTCTCTGGTTAAATTTGCTCCTAAGTATTTCATCTTTAGGGTGACCATTTAAATGCTATTGTTTTCCCCTTCTCATTTCTCTTTGTAAGTATAAAGGTATCTAACTGATTTTTATATGTTGATCTTTTTACCCTTCCACTTTGCTGAATCTTTCAATTAGTTCCAGTAATTTTATTGCTGAGTCTCTGAGATTTTCTTTGTATAGAACAATATCATCTGCAAATAGAGATAGTTTTACTTCTTCCTTGCCAGTTTAGATTCTTTTTATTTCCCTTTTTGCCTTATTGCTCAAACTAGAACTTCCAACATAATATTAAATAAGAATGTGGTGAAGAGTATCCTTGTTCTGGTTCCTGTTCACAAGGGGCATGTCTTTAGTCTCTCTCCATTGAGATTAATGTTGATTGTTGGTTTTGTGTATAAGCCCTTAATTGTGTTGAGGAATTTTTCTTCTATTCCTATTTTGTTGAGCAGTTTTATTAGAAATGGATGTTGGATTTTGTCAGATGTCTTTTCTTCATTTATTGATATAGTCATGTTGTTTTTTCCCTTTGTTTTTATTCATGAGGTGGATTACATAGATTGTTTTTCTAATTTTGAGCCATCCTTGCATACCAGTTATGACTCTCACTTGGTAATAATGTATTGTTTTTTGATATCTTTCTGTATTCTATTGGCTAAGATTTTGTTGAGCATTTTTACATCTATGTGCATGAGGGATGTTGGTCCATAATTTTGTTTTTAGTGGTGTCTTTGACTGGCTTTGATATCAGGGTTATGCTCACTTCATAGCATGGATTTGGGGCATTTTCTCCTTTTCCATATTCTGGAATAGTTTGAGGAGATTGATCTCAGACCTTCTGTGTTTTGCTAGAATTCACTATTGAAGCCATCTAGGCCAAAATTGTTGTTGTTGGGAGATTTTTTTAGTTGAGTTTCTTCTTTTGTTATGCATCTGTTCAAATTTTCTACCTTAGTCTGTGTTAGTTTAGGTAGGTAGTGTGTCCTAGAAATTTGTGCATTTCTTCAAGATTTTCAGATTTGTTGTCATATTCACAGTATTCTGTTATTGTCCTTTTTATTTCAGTTTGTTCTTCTGTAATGTTGCCCATTTCATTTCTTTTTGTTTTATTAGCATCTTCTTTTTCTTTGTTAGACTTGCCAGTGGTTTGTTGATTTCATCAATACTTTCAAAGATCCATCTTCTAGTCTTGTTGATTCTTTCTGTTGTTCTTCTGTCCCATTCATTTTTTTTCATATCTTTATTATTTCATTTCTTTTGGTGACTGTTCTTGCTGCTCTTTTTCTAATTGTTGGAGATGTTATATAAGGTGTTCATTTTGGTTCTGGCTTTTTTTCTTTTTATATATATATGTGTGTTTATTGCTATAAATTGCCCTGTGAACACTATTTTTGCTGTGTCCCAAAGGTTTTTTTTTTTTTAAAAAAAAAAAGTATGGTCTATTTTCTGTCTCATTTGATTCAAGGATTTTTTTTTCTTTCATTTTTTATTTCTTTCATTATCATGTGCTTTTTAAGCAGTGTGTCATTCCATTCCATGTACTTGATAAGTTTTTTTCTTTTTTCTTCCTGTTATTGCTTTCTAATTATACAGCATTGTGATCTTAGAAGATGCTTTGTAATATTTCCATGTTTTTTTAATTTATTGAGGCCCACTTTTTAGCCTGGCATGTGGTCTGTTCTGGAGAATGTTCCATATGTGCTAGAAAAGAATATATGTTGTGCTGTTGTTGGGCGAAGTGTTCTGTATACATGTATGAGGTCAAATTGGTTGATTGTGTTGTTTAACACTTCTGTGCATTTGTTGAGTTTCTTTCTAGTTGTTATATACTTCATCAAATGTGGTTTACTAGTCTCTTACTATTATTATGGAGTTGTCTATTTCTTTTTTCAATTTCTTTGAAAGTTTGATTTATATATTTTAGGATTCTTTCATTGAGTGCATATTTATTGTGGATATGTCCTCTAGTCAGATTGACCCTTTAATCATTAGGTAATGGCTTTCCTTGTCTCTTATGCTATTTTTGCCTTAAAATCTGTTTCATCAGAAATTAATATTGTGACTCCTGCTCTTTTTTGATTGCTATTTGCTTGATATGCTTTTCCATCCTTTGATTTTTAACCTATTTTTCTCTTTGTGTCTTAGTTATGTCTCTTGTTTACAGCATATTATTGATGGGTCATGTTTTCTTATCCATTCTACTACTCTCTGTCTCCTGATTGGTGATCAATTTAAATTCAGTGTAACTGTCAAAGGTCTGTCATTTTGCTGTTTGTTGTTGTTGTTGTTGTTGTTGTTTATTTGTTTATTGTGTGTGTGTGCGTGCACAGCTGCTGATTTCTTCGTTCCATATTTTTTCTGTGCTGAGTTTGTTTTGTGTGTGGATTTTCTTATAATTTCCTGTGTTGCTGCAGTTTTATTGTTTACTGAATCTTATGATTTTCCTCTTTTTATGAGAAGGTTTAGTAATTTTCTTTACTGTATAATTAACTATGTTACTGTATAACTCATTATTTTCAAGTTTAAAACAATCCATTCTAATCATGAAATTATCTTCGTTTGGAAGTTTTTTAGCTACACTGTTTATTCCCTCTTTTTACTTTGTAATTGTCCTCATTTATAGATTAACATCTCTGGTTTTGTATTTTTCAGTCTTGATGGGTTTATTTCACTTTGTATACTTCTATATATGGGTATATTTCTGGGTAATGTCATCATATGTGATAACCCCATGTTGTTATCTGCCATTGTAAGTTTTCGGTCTGAAGAACTCCCTTTAGAATTTTTTGTAATGTTGGCCTGCTTTCTTTAATTAATGTTTATCTTTAAATGTCCTAATTTCACTGTCATATATGACAGACAGTTTTGCAGGCTATATATTTTTGCTTGGAAAGTTCTTGTTTTTTCTTTCAGAGTTTTATAAACATCATCCCTTTGCCTTCTTGCCTGAATGATTTCTTCCAAGAATTCAGAGCTTTATCTTATTGGGTATCCTTTGTAGGTAACTTTTTATTTTTCCTGAGCTGCTTTTAGGATTCTTTCTTTGTCTTTTGATTTAGTTGATTTTATTTTAGAGTCTATCTCATTTGAGGTTTGTTGAGTTTCTCAAATGTGTATTGTTTCATCTTTCATAGTATTAGACAATCCTCCTCCAACAAGTCTTTGAAAAGTTTCTCTGTGCTTTGTTTTGTTTCTTCCTTTCCTATAATTCTAGCCACAGGTAAGTTACTCCTCTTGATAATGTCTTACATAATTCTTAGGCTCACCCCCCCTTTTTTCTGATTATTCCTCTAGCAATTTTGTATTGAGAGATTTATCTCTAATTCCACTAATTTTGTCTTCCTCTTAGTTGTCAGCTTCTTTGCTCTTTTAGTGTTTTATCTATTTTAATATTAATATTCTGGATTTCCTTTTGTTTGGTTTCTGATTTTCTACTTATTTTTTCAGTTTGTTCTTGTATTGATTTCCTGAATTATTCTAGAGTTGTGTATGTGTTTTCCCTGATTTTGTGTGTTTTCCTCAATCTTTCTCTCAATCTGTTAATTAAATATAATTATTTTTAATTCCTATTTGGGTAGTTTTAATGCCATTTCTTCCTCAGGAAGTGTTTTATGGCTCTGCACTTGGGCCATTTGTTTGAGTTACCCTCTCTTGTTTGTGTGAACTGAGGTTGTCTGTTCTCTCCATGACATGGTTGTGTTGTTGTACTTGTATTTAATTGATAATTATATGTTGGTGTGTTTTGCCCAGATTGTTTTTTGTTTGTTTGTTTGTTTTTTGCTTTATTTTGTTTTGCTATAGGTTCTCTGGTAGCGTAGTGCCTAATGCACTTGACTACTAACCTGAAGGCTGGTATTTCAAACCTATCAGCCACTCCTTGGAAGGCAGGTTGGGCAATCTACTTCCATAGTGATACCACCTTGGAAACCCAAGAGAGGTCACTGTGAGTCAGGTCCAACTCGACAGCACATAACAACAACAACGTATCTGGGTGAGCAGGACAGATGTGCTACTGTGCTTGCTAGTTTAGCAGCACTGAGATGCTAACCTCCTGTCTCCTGTTTGTTGTCATAGAAGATAAGAGGTTGTTGCAGTTTTCTGTTCATATGGAGCAGTTGAAGGAAGGCTAGGCTGGTAATGGATGGTGTGTATCATTGATCAGGTGGTGCAATGCTGGATGTTGGCACTCTCCCTGTGGGTGGGGCTGTGAGAAGTTCAGGTATGGCCAGGTAGTGTGGATGAATGCCCTGTGTCCTGCTGGATGGGGATTAAAAAAAAAAATGAGAGAGAAAAAAAGAAAAAAAAAAGGTGGAGAAAAAAATAATAGAAAAATAAAAAAATCATGAACACAAATAGGGAAAATCAAAGAGATGAGAGGAAAAAAAAAAAATACGAAAAAAAGTGAAGGGAAAAAAAGAAAGATAAAAAAGAACAAGGAAAGAGAAAGAAAAAGAAAAAAAGAAAGGAGAAAACTAGGGGAGGGGACACCCAGACAGTGCTCCTGCAGGCCACAAAGACTGTGGTGGGCAGGGTGCCTGGTATGGGTTCGTGTTCTTTGACAATCAAAGAGGTTGTTGTGGGTGGGGTCCCTAGTCTGGGACAATGCTTCTGCTGACCTGGGAGGTGGCTGGGAAGAAGGTACCCAGTCTTTCACTTCTGATGGTATAGGAGACAGCTGCAGGCAAAGTGCCTGGTCCAGGACTGTGCTTCTGCCTGCCTAGGAGAGAGCTGTTGGTGGGGAGCCTGGTCTAGGAGGACACTTTTATTGACCTGTGAAGCAGCTGGAAGTAGGGTGCCTGGTCTGGGATGGCACTTCTCCCAGCCTAGGAGGCAGCTGTGGATTGGGTATCTGGTCAGGGATGGCGCATTCTGCCAGCCTGAGGAGGCAGAGATCACATCCCTCCAAATGCAGGGGTGGTATGCACCCAATGCCCAATCCATGAGTGTGTGCCTCCAACCTTAGGTGGGACAGGGTGATGTATGGGGTGTGCCACTGTCCACATGATGGCTAGTGGTGGGGAATGGCTACACTTCTGGTCACCATGATGGTGTGGAAAATAAGGGGAGCATCACACATTTCTGGTTGACAGACACCAGTTTGGAAGCTGGTTCAGTCTTGGTCAAGCAGAGCTGATTAATAAGTTCCTGCCCTGATCAGAATATTCTTGCAAAAAACAAAATTGAGAATTAACTTTTGAAATCCCTGCTTCTGAAAATCTGTTATGTCTTCATCTTAAGAAACATCTCTGGGTCTTTAGGTCAGGTTGCAATCTTTGCAGGACACCCCTTTTTGATCTTTTCCATGAAATTTTGCTTTTGTTTGCCCTATTTTCAATCATTTCTTTTTCCTAGAGGAGAAAATCCATATGACATGAATCTGATTATTGGGCTTCCACCTAGCTGGACTCATTCCCACCTGCTTTCCTTGAGTGGTCTTAGTGAGTCTATATTGTCTCAGCCTCCTGCCTTATAGTTCTTCTGCCTGCCTGGTATAGTTGAGCCCTCTAGTTGTTAAACATATTCCAGAAGTATGTCCTGTCCCATGGGACACAAGTGAGTACTGAGCAGCCAAGAGAGAGAGTCCTGATTTGTAATATTTACCAATTTCCAAGGTACAAAACTCTAGTCATGTGTGCTTTTGAGCTACATGCATGATCCCATTGATCAGGAGTTGGGGAAAGATCCTGAGCAAAGGCCAACCATCTTCAGTTCACCCCTGCATCTCAGGCAATAGTCAACTGGAAAATGTCCACTCAGAGCACAACCTTTTGCACCTCACTGAGGCTGACACTGGAAGACATGAGTTTTCTGTGCCTTTCCCATCACTACAAACTTCCACCAGCAATGCAGACTGAGCCAGAGAGGAAGCCCAGAGGGGCACTTTCTATTCTCTAGATTTGTGTGAAAAATGAAGAAATTAATATTTCTCTAAGTAATGGCAGTCAGTTGGAGGAGTATGGGTAACTTAGAATACGAAGGAGTGGCACCAAGAAAGTCAAAACTCAGATGCCAATTCATCATCCACCTTGAATTTATCTCAAAATAAATAATTAAATGGAGGAAAAAAACCTCAAAAATTATGAAAGTTTCACCTTTTATATGAATTTCCTTTTTTTGTATGAATTATTACATCATCTTAGTTTTCTCCTTGGTAAAGAGAAAGAGACAGAGACTGATTGTTTTTAGTGCCTTTTTTCCCCCACTAAACAGCAAGACCCCTGAAAACAGGATTTAGATATATTGTGTACAATGTGATCTTCCTAGTGTCTAGCAGATAATGTTGTTCTTGTTGTTAGTTCCTGTCCAATCGATTCCAGTTTATGATGACCCCATGTGTGCAGACTTGAACCATACTTACATAAAGTTTCCAAAGCTATGACCTTTCAAAGGCAGATCATCAGGTTTTACTTCTGAGGCACCTCTTGAGTATGAACCTCTAACCTTCCAGGTGGCAATTGAGTGTTCAACGTTGTATGCCATCCAGGGACTCCTTAGCACATATTCCAAAAACCAAACCAAACTCACAGCCATTGAGTCAAATCCAAAACCTCCATTGGGTTTCCAAGGCTGTAAATCTTGGAAGATCGCCCCATCTTCCTTCCACAGAGTGGCTTGTGGGTTTGAACTGCTGACCTTCTGGTCAGCAGCCAGATGCTATATCCACTGTACCATCAGAGCTCCTTTAGCACATATTAAGGCTCAATAAATATTTATAGAATTATCTGAATGAATGCCTTATTTTTTTACCTGTTTTCATAAATGTTTTAAAAAGTGTGAGCCCATTTTATTTCTAGGAAAGTATCTCAAAGGTAATACCTGGCATTTATGAGTAAAACTTCATTAGCTCCTCTTTTTCATGAAATCTCCAGCTGTCAGAGTGTCCACTGGTGTCTTCATTTGATTCTTACAAGTGATTATTTGGTGCACACTTGCCAATGAGGAATTTATAGTTGCAATGTAATGTATTGTTTTTATGTGACCTTTCCAGCTATAGTCTTATAACTCCCACAAAATATTTGTTTGGGACTATGCAAATAACATGTGTAAAACTCTTGCAGATTTTGGACAGTATACTTTGACTATGAGCAATTAGTTAGTTTGCCATCCTGCTAGGCTTAAAAGAGCCAATCTCACAGAGGTACTGGGGGACTGCAATACCATCAACAAGAATCTGAAGTAGAACATGTCCTGTAGACCAAGGTCCCAGGGTCCCTGTGCTGAGAACCTCCTTGCACCCAAAGAAACAGTGGACGCTGAAGATGGTAAGAGAGGCAGCAGGCCTCATGGCCCATGGAATGAAAGCTGAGTGCTTTCAGGCAAAAGGCTTTCCAGTGGATCTAGAGGAGCTGTGGCATTTGCCCGAGTATGGCAGAGGCTTGAATGTGCCCTGTGTAGGGATTCCCTTGGAGATTGCTGTGCAGGGTCTTCCTACAGCAGAGTGGAGCCAGATGCCTCTGGGCAAGAGGCTTGCCAGCAGAGTTAAAAGAGTTGTAACATATATTTGTGCAGGGCAAAAGAGGCCTGAGTATGCCCTGTGCAGAGGGTGCACACCTCCCTCCCTGGACAATGGGGGCCCAGGTAGCATGGTGGCAAGAGAACCCCACAGGTCTGAGTAGCATAGCAGAAGCCTACAGCAGAAGCTTAGAAGAGCCCCATGGCAAAAGCTTGGGATATCCTTTGCAGCGGTCTTCCAGCTATCAGCAAGGCCCAGTGATGCCCAATAGCAGAGCAGAAGTGTCTGGAGTTGTCCACGCTCCCCAGGTAACATCGTGATAGCCAGAGGCAGAGGTGTCATGAACAGAGCATCTAACCTGAATAAAGACACCCCTGCCCAATGACATAAGAATGGACATGGGTAATTTGGATAAGGATAAATGATTCTTCTTTGACCATCTCTTCTTTTTATTTCTGATCTTTATTTTCTATAAATAATCATAATGGCTTTCACTTTTCCAACACTATGTAAGTGTTGCATGTGTGCCGCTCAATCACAGATTAATGCAACACCCATAGAATGGTTGATGCCAGTAAGTGTATGTGTCTCATTCCTAGCAGTCTAATGACTTCCTGGAAGTTTGAGATGCAGCCTGTCTGCATGTGCAATGCAGATAGACAGATATGTGCAGACAGTTGTTAGGATAAAGAAAATCAGACCAAACAGAAGATGTGTACTGCCTTACACAATAGCCAAAGGAGCATAGCTGTGAACATCCTTTTGAAGCCAAAAATTCTCCATTGAGATGCTCAAACACAAACAAACTCATTGTATCAAATCTGACTCAGAGCGACCCCTCCTTGGGTTTCCAAGAAAGTATCTCTACAGGAGTAGATTGCTCAGTCTTCCTTCCAAGGAGTGGCTGGTGGGTTTGAACTGCCAACCTTCTGATTAGCAGTGAAATGCCTTAGGCACTACACCACCATACTGCAATGGGGAAAACTAAAATAACTCTATTTTCGTCTTCCTTCTCTCAAAAGAACATCATAAGCATTTTTGTTAGAGAAAATATTATTTATTTTATGATTTATTTTTGTTGATGTTGAGAATATACACAGCAAACCAATTTCTACATGTAAAATTCAGTGAAATTGATTATATTCTTTACATTGTACAGCTGTTCTCACCTTCCTTTTCTGAATTGTTCCTCTCATGTTAACATAAAGTGACCACCCCCTATGTTTCCTATTTAATCTTTCAGGTTGCTGTTGTCGGTTTGATCCCATATAGATAGTTCTTAAAAAAGCACAGACCTTAAGGGAGACATATTTTTTACTAGTTAAACTAAACTATTGTTTGTTTTTAAGATGACTTCAGGGCATATTTATGGTGTAAGGTTTAAAGATTATCTCAACAATAGTTTCAGGAGTTCATCCAGCCTCCACAATCAAGAAAAACTGGATTTCATGGGAACTTTAAATTCTGTTCTGAATTTTCTCTCTTTTGATTAGGATTCTTCTAGAAAATTTATTATCAAAATATTCACCAATAGTAGCCAGGTGCCATTCACTTCTTCTGGTCTTATGCCAAGGCAAAGGGGCAGCTGTTCTTGGACACAATTAGCCACCCATTCCACTTATTCCTTCTTGTCTTGGTTCTCTATTGTTGCTAAAACAGACATACCACAAGGGATGGCTTTAACAAAAAGGAATTTTTTTCTCTTACAATTTAGAAGTCTCGAAGTCTGAATTCAGAGTGCCTGCTCTAGGGCCCTGGTGATGGCCCCTCAACTTGGGGTCTGCCTTTTATTCCAGGCCAACTGGAGCTGGGGGCTTCTTGTAACTCATGCAGCTGCTAGCTGCTTGAGGCTGACAAACTCAAAGTCAGCAAGTAGAATGCCACAGCCCCAAGATCAACAGGAACATGGTAGGCCACTGTGTCAAGTCCAGGAACAATCCCAAAATCAGCAGGCAACATGGAAGTTCATTGGTTCAACTCCAGGAACTAGAAATGAAGACTCAGCTGAAAGCAGGATCCAAAATGTGCCAAAGAGCTAGAGACCTTCCTCAAAGCTTCCCCATAGCACTGGAATATACTGGTAACAGACCACATCCTGAAGGCAACTAACTAGCTGCTAACAGCAGATTCCACCATGGAGTTGATTCCAATCTCATTATGAGGAATAACTTCATCCAGCTGCCCAGACACTCAAAACCATGGCCCAGCCAAGTTGACATGCAACCTTAACTACTACACTCCTATTCCAACTATCCTTCTTTATCTGTTGCTCCAGGTGAATAGAGACCAATTATTGTATCTTGCATGGCCATTTGCATGCTTTGAACATGCCAGGCACTATGCAATGGCCTAATAGATAGAACGGAAGCACTAAACATGATATTAGGCCAATTAACTGGGATGTCCTTGAACTTAAACCTCAAAACCAAGGAACCAAATCTTATGAAGTGATTGGTTGTGCATAAGCAGCCTCAGCAGCTGCTCTTTGTTGTTGTTGTATTTGTAAATATATCTATCACACAACTTTTGCCAATTCACCATTTTATTGATGTTAACTTATTGACAGAAATTACATTAATTGGCTATGCAACTCACCCTTATTCAATGCATTTTTTTTTCATCACTGTAAACTGAAAGTCAGTGCTCCATAACAATAACCTCTCCTTCTCGCAACTCCTGGTAACCACTAATAAATTAGGGTGCTCTGGTGGTGTAGTGCCCAAAGCATTTGGCTGATATCCAAAAGGCTGGGGGTTCAAAGCCACCAGCCACTCCTCAGAAGGAAGATTCGACAATGTACTTCCATAGAGATACTGCCTCAGAAACCCAAGGAGGGGTCTGTATGAGTCAAATTGACTTGACAGCAGTGAGTTTGGTTTGTTTTTTAATACATTCACCTGGTCTAGTCTTTTTATATAAGTGAGGTCATTTACTATTTGTCTGTCCTTTTATGATTGACTTATTTCACTCAGCATAATGTCTTCAGGCTCCATCCATGTTGTAACATGTGTAAAGACTTGATTTTCCTTTCTGGCTGAGTAGTATTCCATTGCATGTGCATACTACATTTTGTTTATCCTTTCATTGTTGGTGGGTATTTAGATTGTCTCTACCGGTTGGCTGCTGTGAAAACCACTGCACTGAACATTGGCGTACTTATGTCTGTTCACATTGCTGATTTCAAGTTCCTTGGGTATATTCTTAGCACTGGAATTACTGGGTCCTAGGATAGTTTTAATTTTAGTTTTGAGAGGAACTGCACATTGTCTTCCATATGGTAAAAGAAACAAACAAAACTCAGTTGAGTTTCTATACACAAGCAATGAGAAATCTGAAAGGGAAATTAGGGAAACAACTCCATTTATAACAGCATCTAAGAGAATAAAATACCTGGGAATAATTTGACCAGGGATGTGAAGGTTTTATGCAATGAAAAATATAGAACAGATAAAAGAGATTAAGCAAGATTTAAATAAATGGAAAGATGCCCCTTCTTCATGGATTAGAAGATAATTATAACAGTACTACTACCTGTACTAGTTACAGTTGTGTGTCAACATGGCTGGGCTATGAATTTGAGTGGCTGGGCAGCTGGATGTAGTTATTCCCCATTTTGAGCTTGGGTGCTTTGTAATCACCTCCATAGTGGAATCAATTGTGAGCATTCCTTCAAGGTATGGTCTGCTTCCAGTATATGTAGAATTGATCCTGCATTTGGTTCAGTCTTGATCCCCAATTCCTAGACTTGAACCAGTGTCCTGCTGTATTGCCTGCCCATCTCCCATGTTGCCTGTCAGTCTTGCAATTGTGCCATTTTACCAGCCCATCTTGAGTTCATCTGCCTCAGCAGCCAGCAGCTGTGTAATTTAAGAGAGTACCCCAGCTTGCTCCAGTGGGCCTGGAACAGAGGCCTACCTCAAGCCAAAGGTTGAGGGACCTCCAGCCAGTTCCTAGAGCTGACACTTTGAACTCAGACTTCTAGCCTCCTAAACTGTAAGAAGATAAATTCTTGTTTGTTAAAGCCATCCACTTGTGGTATCTCTGTTATAGCACCTCTAGAGAAATAAGATACTACACAACATGATCTATAGATTCAGTGCAATCCTGATCAAAATTCCAACAGCCTTGTTACAGAAATTTAAAAAGCAATCATCATGGAATGGCAAGAGGTCCTGAATAGCTTAAACAGTGTTGAAGAACAGTAAAAGACAAAATAAATAAATGAGACCTCATAAAAATTCAAAGCTTTTGTTCATAAAAAGACTTCACCAAAAAAAGCAAATTTGATTTACATTCAACAGTTCATGCATATTTGATTTCACAGCCCTGATTACCTTTCCCAACCATAAACAACTCTCCTCCCCTCTCCTTCCTGTTAGTACCCACTCCCTGTGCTCTTCTTAACTAAGCATTTCTGTCTGTCCAGCATTCCCTCTATGTGAATGCTGCCCCTCTTGTGTCTCATGACTAATTGATCTGAGGGGGTGCATCTCACTAGAGTAGGTGAGTACATCACCCTGGGGTAAACGTTCTGTATGTAGGTCTTTCTACTGTTGGGCTCAGAGCCAATCCATGGAAGTGAGTCTATTTCTAGACCTGAAGGGTAACCTGGGACCATAGTCTCAGAAGTTCCACTAGTGTCTATCTAACCAGTAATTCTGGTCATATTTGTGTTTTTGAATTTTGTTCCACATTGTTCCACTATATCCAGGATCTCAAGTTTTTATCCTTTTCTGAGAGGTTGACATTGGTAGCTAGGCACCATCTAGTTCTTCTCGTCTTGGAGTCATGAAGATTCAGGTCCTCATGGTCCATCTTTTCCTTGGACTACTTGTTTCCAGATACCTTTGATTTTCCTCACTCTTCCTCGCTCCAGACAAGAGAAGACCAATTGTTGCATCTTAGATGGACATTTGAAAGCTTTTAAGACCCAAATCGCTACTCACCAAAGTAGGTGTACAACAAGATTTTTATGTACTGTGTTGTGCCAATTGAACATGATGTTCCGCAGCACTTTAGTCCTGAGCCTGCAGGCCCTGTGATTCTCTCTTTCAGAATGTTTGGTTGTCTCTGAGAAGTTACTCCAACTCTGTCTTCTGTTGCTTCTGTAATGTATGTGGCTAATTTTGTAGCACAGTTGCATGCATAAGATTATATTCAGCCAAAGCTATCCTTGTTCTAGCTGGGATATATTCCTCTTCTCCCACTCCCACCTGACCTTCTCACCTGTCTATGTATTTATCCATAGCCTGGTGTTTGGTGCTACTATTAATGTAGTATTGAGCATGCAATAGTATCTGCCTCTGTTCTCTATATCTTATATACATATTTTAGTGCCCTTCCTTTCCCCAGTGTCCTCATGCTGGTCACAGACTCCATACCATCCCTCCTTTCACCCAAAACAACATGTCACTCCCAACTAGTCTGAAATTTCCCCTCCCCTTCCCTTCTGTCCTGGGTAACAAATAAAGTCAGTTTCCTGCCCTGAATAAACCTTTCCTTTACTTTTCACAATAATGGGCTCATACAATATTTTTCCTTCTGTGACTGACTTACGTCACTCAGCATAATGCCCTCCAAATTGATCCACGTTGTGAGGTGATTCATGTACTCTTCATTATTCTTTAATATTGTGTAGTATTCCATTGTGTGAATGTACCATAGTTTGGTTATCCATCCATCTGTTGATAGGCATATAGGTTGTTTCTATCTCTTTGTTACAGTGAATTGTGCTGCAAGGAACATGGGTGTGCATATGTCTGTTCGTGTCCTGTCTCTCATCTCTTTAGGATATATTCCTAGTAATGGAATTGCTGGATCAAATAGTATTTCTATTTTCATGTTTTTAAACAAATGCCATAACATTTTCCACAATGTTTGTACCATTTTGCAGTCCCACCAGCAGTGTATGAGAGCTCCAATCTCTCTGCAACCTTACCAGAATTTGTTATTTTCTGTCTTGTTGAACTTTGCTATTATTTCTGGAGAGATGATATCTTGTCATTTTGATTTGCATCTCTCTAATAGTTAATAATTGTGAGCATTTCCTCATGTGTTTGTTGGCCACCAGTATATGTTCTTTAGTGAAGTTTCTGTTCATGTCCCTTGCCCATTTTTGAATTGGGTTGTTTGTCTTTTTGGTGTTGAGGTGTTGAAATTTTCTATAAATTTTGGAGATAAGTCCTTTGTCAGATATGCCATAGCCAAATATTTTTTCCTAATCTGTAGGTTCTCTTTTTTACCTCTTTGGAGAAGTCTTTCAATGTGCATAAGAATTTAATTTTTAAAAGGTCCCAGTCATCTAGCTTCTCTTAACAAAACAAAAGAACTATACGATCATATCAATCAATGCAGAGAAGATATTTGATAAAATTCAGCGTCCATTCCTGTTCAAAACTCTCAGCAAAATAGCAATAGAAGGGAAAATCCTCAACATAATAAAGGGCATATATGCAAAACCAACAGCCCACATTATTGTTAATAAAGACAGACTCAAAGCGTACCTCTTATGAATGGGAACCAGACAAGGATGACCTCTGTTATCACTTCTGTTTAACATCATATTTGAAGTCCTAGCCAGAGAAATAAGGCAAGAAAGGGGAATAAAATGTATCTAAATTGACAAAGAAGAAGCAAAGCTGTCTCTGTTCACAGATGACATGATCCTGTATGTAGAAAACCCAAGATACTCAGCAAAAAAATTACTGGAACTTATAGAAAGGTCGTACAGCAAAGTGGCAGGATACAAGATCAACATACAAAAATCAGTTGGATTTCTCTACATCAACAAAGAGGCCTCTGAAAAGGAAATAAGGAAAACCATGCTGTTTTGTGCTACGAAAAACATAAAATACTTAAGAATGAATTTACCAGGGACACAAAAGACAGTATATGCCTCTTGCTCCTGGCCCACTGAAGCTGGAGGCTTTTTTCATTCAGGCACCTGCTGGCTGCTGAAGCTGACAAACCCAAGATCAGCGAGTAAAAAAGTACAGTGCCAATATTACCAAACAACATGGCAGGTCATTGATTCAAGTCCCTTAAGAGTCCTAAGGGAGCTCTGGTAGCATAGTGGCTAAGGCACTTGACTGCTAACCAGAAGGCTGGCGGTTCAAACCCACCAGCCACTCCTCGGAACGCAGATGGGGCAATCTACTTCCATAGTGATACTGCTTCGGAAACCCAAGAAGGGGCACTACAAGTCGGGTCTGACTCGATGGCACATAACAACAACAACAAGAGTCCCAAGATCAGCAGACAACATGTCAGGCTGTTGAATAATGACTCGGCTACATGTAGAATTCAAGCATGCCAAAAGCTGGAGACCATTCCCAAAGCTGCTTCTTATATACTGGAAGCAGACCACATCCCTAAAGGAGGTACTCAGCTGCTCACAGCTGATTCCACCATGAAGTTGGTTGCCTGTCTCATCACAGGGAATACTAATACTACATCCAACTGCCCAGCCACTCAAAACTAGGCCCAGCTAAGTTGACATGTAACATTAACTCCCACATTATGAAAATGTCAATACTACCCAAAGCAATCTATACATTCAATGCAATCCCAATCCAGATTCCATCAAATTTTTTTAAGGACATGGAAAACCCAATCACTAACTTCATATCGAAAGGAAAGAGACCTCGGATAAGCAAAGCACTGCTGAAGAAGAAAAAGAAAGTAGGAGGTCTCATACTCCCAGATCTCAAAATCTACTATACAGCCACAGTTGTCAAAACAGTGTGGTATTGGTACAATTGTAGACAGATAGAACAATGGAACAGAATTGAAAACCCAGAAATAGACCCATCCATCTATGGACAGGTGATCTTTGACAAAGGGCCAAAACCCATTAAATGGGGGAGAGATAGCCTCTTTAACAAATGGTGCTGGCAAAATTGCATATCCACTTGCAGAAAAATGAAACAAGACCCATACCTCACCCCATACACAAAAATGAACTCAAAAGTTGGATCACAGATTTAAATGTAAAACCCAAAGCTATAAAGCTCATCAAAGATAAAATAGGGACAATTCTTGTGGCCCTAATCTATGATATAAATAGACCATCATGTGTATTTTTAAGAGACAACATCATAAACACAAATCTACCTACTTTTTAAAGCTTCATAAGCTCTTCTGAAGGACTTAACTTTAATGAAATGAAAAGTTGTTTATGGTTTGACCTTAATTTACAGTTCCGTGCCTTCTCCCTAAAATAATTTTAGGAGAAATTTGGTAAACAAACACTAAAAGGAAAATTACATAATGCAACACGGATTAACTGAAATATGGGCCCAATTTAAAAGAGATGTTAAAGCTTATTTTTGTACGTTTCAGTGCATCCATTTGTGTTTGTGTGTGTATGTGTCTATATGTGTAGGCACGTGCATGTGTACTTTGCTATAAAGAATGGAGAAGAAATTGGGCTGTGAACATTTTGCATCATTAGTGTTCCCATGCTCCAAATTATTACATATATTACGGCACTGTACATTTAAAACACTAGTGGGAGGGAATCTTTATATTCATAGCAGCTACCATTTATCTTTTCCCTACTTTGTATCATCAGAGGCTGCAACTATGGACTTAAACATAGCAAACATTGTGACGGTGGTGCAGGAACAAGCAGTGTTTATTCTGTTGTACATTGTGTTCTATGAGCCAGAACCACTCGATGGCACCTAACAGTAACAACCACACTTTGTGCCAGAGGCTGTACAAGATAATTTGCATACCTATCTTGTATTTATTTGAAGGAAATGTTATCTTCATGTTAAAGATGCCTGCAAACAAACTCATAGACTTAAAGTGATATAAATAAAATGAGTGTCCCAACATTATATTTGACCTGTGGCAAATGGTGGAGTCAGATTTTTTTCCCTGTAAGAACTGAGTCTTTGCCCTCTGTCCTACTCAGAAATAGTAGGCATTTATCTTTGGTTTTGAGAAAAGAACTGACACCCTTAAATAGAGGAAAATTGGCTGCAATTTACTCACAGTATATGCAGTCCTAAGCTAGTTTAAAGAAGTATGAAAGCTGCATATTGCTGATGCTTACTGAAAAAAATTTGTGCTTGAAGTCTAGAAGCCAAGTACAGGTGAAGTGAGCATTAACTTTTTTTTTTGTTCCCCTAATGTTCACACGTGATATTTTATTTTATTTTTTTATCTTGACTTTATTTTATTATTTTTTTTAAATTGTGATTTAGGTGCAAGTTTACAGAGCATAGTTTGTTTTACATTCAAAATTACATGTACATTTAGTTTCACTACCCATTTACCAGGAGCTCTGGTAGCATAGTGCCTAAGGCACTTGACTGCTAACCAGAAGGCTGGCGGTTCAAACCCACCAGCCACTCCTCGGAAGGAAGGTTGGGCATTCCTACTTCCGTAGTGATACTGCCTTGGAAACCCAAGGAGGGGTCGCTATGAGTCGGGGCCGACTCCACGGCACATAACAACAACAACAACAACCCATTTACCATCTCCAACCCTAACCCAATCTCCTCCCCTCCCTGCCCAATAATCCCCCTACCCCCATGCCCCTCATAGTTATGCACTCCTATGTGTCCTGCATTTCCTCCATGTAAATATTGCCCCTGTGATGCCCCATGGTTGATTGCTCCAAGGGATGCATTTCTATAGAGTATGTGGGTGCATCACACTGGGTTGTGTGGTCTGCTTGTAAATCTTGTTTACTATTGGGCTGAGAGCCAGCCTGTGAGAGTGAGTTTTTTTCCAGGCCCAGAATGTATCCCAGGGCCATAGTATTTGTGGTCTCACCAGACTCCATCTGACCAGTAATTCTGATCATTATTGAGTTTTGGGATTTTATTCCCTGTTTTTCTTCCCAGTCTATCCAGATTCTCCAGATTTCATCCTTTCCTGAGTGGTTGGCATTGATGGCCAGGTACCCAGGCACCATATAGTTCTTCTTGTCTCAAGGGACATCATGTCCTAGGGCTGATTGCTTCCAAATGCCCTTTTTTTTTTTTTTTTGCACTTCTTTGCTTGCAACGATGTTGTTGTTGTTGTTATGTGCCGTCGAGTTGGCCCCGACTCATAGCAACCCCTCCTTGGGTTTCCGAGGCGGTATCACTATGGAAGTAGGATTGCCCAGCCTTCCTTCCGAGGAGTGGCTGGTGGGTTTGAACCGCCAGCTGTCTGGTTAGCAGGCAAGTGTCTTAGCCACTATGCTACCAGAGCTCCATTAACTGCATCTTAGGTGGCCGCTTGAAAGCTTTTAAGACCCCAGTCACTACTCACCAATGTAAGATGAGGAACAAGACTTTTATGTATTTTGTTGTGCCAATTGAATCTGGTGTTCCCCAGTACCATGGTCCTGAGTAGGTAGATCCATGTGAGCATTAACTTCTAAAGATTTTGTTAGGGCAGTGATCAGGACTGTCAGACTCCACAGGGGGTTGCTCACACTAGGCCTTTTGCCAGGATTCAGACCTTTCCACAGGTAGGTGGAACCACAGACACCATGACACATGGGTTCTTAGAACTTTGTGTCACTTGCATTCACCAAAGCTGATCACCACTGAAGATGAATTGCAGATTGCCAGTTTTAACAAGTAGCATGTTGTATAACTTTGCTACTTAAAAATTAATTTTCACATAGATTTTTGTGTCATTAAATTTCTGTATCAAACCATATTGTGAACTTCATATAGGAAGGAACAGGATGGAATCTTATGGAAGCATCTTAGACTTTCTAGTATATTACAGAACTTATACATTATAGAAACATTTCATTTTAAAAATCTGAAGTCTACATTTTAATCAGTTTTCTGGGCAGAGAGAGTAATGCTTATGAAGCGATGTAGGAAACTCCTATCCATCTGGCATCCAAACAGCTGAAACTGTAGTTACTGGAAATCTCTTCTGTAGTCAACTTTTATGAGAAAGAGATGGAAAACAAATAAACAAATGGATATCAGAGTTTGATTTCAAAGTAGCTCTCAGAGCACATCATGGGGCCAATTCTGATAAAGTCAGCATTCCAAACTTGCACAATAAAGATTTAGTCTTCATAATGAAAAACATGGAATATCCCTAAGTGTCTTCTAAATTGTTTACAACAGATGGCTTTATTTAGCATAATTTTGATGTTCCATACTATAATTCCTAGGAAAAAAGCAATCTGTATATGGATTTTGCAATAATACAGTTATCCAAGTACACAGTTAATTAGGATACTTTTTCATGTGCCCATTGTTGGCATTCCACACTCTTAGAATCAAGAGTCCTGCATGAACTACTCCAACTCCCTTCCCATTCCCTGATTACAAATGCAATATGCTTGGCATTCTTTATTTCTGTTTTCCAAACTGTATGTGTAACTGTATTGAGAGTACCTTGTCTCCAAAAAGCCATCAAGTCATGAAGAGTAGATTCTTCCTTACTGTCTTTACACACACACACACTCACAATACACACACACCCTGCCCAGTTGTTTCTGACAGTTGGGCTGAGTGTATAAAGAAAGATATTGAAGGTAGAGAGGCTAGGGAAAGGTAGGGTGATGATTATGATGATGGTAGTCGTGGTGGTATTAGTGTTAGAAATAACAGGCTGACTTCCTTACAAATACGCATCTATGCAGAGAAGACGTTGTTTCCCAGTATTTTGGTCAGGGTTCTCTAGAGAAACAGACCAGTGAGATAGAGATAGAGAGATAGATGTGTGCATTTGTATGGGAAGAGAGAGGAGAGAAAGGGAAAAGAGAAAGAAATTCACATAAAGGAATTGGCTCCTGATTGTGAGGAGTTTGCAAATCTAAAACCTGTAGGTCAAGCGACAGGCTGGAGACTCCTGCAGACTTGTGTCCCAAAAGCAATAAGAAGAGTAGAGACACTAATCCAGTATGACTTGGGTCTTTTTAAGAAGAGACCTATTTTGTCTGTAAAATTTCACCCACATCACAATTTAAAAAGAAGAAGAAAAAGAAGAGACAAAGAAATAGACACACAAGGAAGAAGGCCATATGATGCTGGAGGCAGAGATTGGAGTGATGAATGTACAAATGAAGAAATGCCAAGCACTGCCAGCTTTCACCACAAGCTAGGGGAGAGGAATGAAACATATTTTTCCTCAAAGCCCTCAGAAGGAATCAATACTTTCAGTACCTTGATTTGAGACTTCTAGCCTCCAGAACTGTGAGACAATAAATTTCTGTTGTTTTAAGCACCCACTTTGTGGTACATTGTTCTAGCAGCCCTAGGAAATTAATATACTGGAAATGGGAGTCGAGGAAGAGATGTGTTGCAAAAGGACAAAAGGAATCTTTTAGATGATGGAAATGTTCACTGTTTTAATTTTACTAATGATTTCATGGGCATATACATTTGTCCAAAAAATCAAATTATACACTTTAAGTATATGCAGTGTATTGTACAAAAATTTAAATTTAATAAAGTTGTTTACCACCCTAAAAGAGAATGACTAACTAGTAAGAGTCACCTAGCAAAATGTCTATTTATTGTATGGAGGCAGAACACATCCTAGGGAAACTCCCTTTTTGCTCCTAAGGTCTTCAACTGAATGATTGAGACCTGCTCTCATTATATAAGGTAATCTGTTTTACAAGAGGCCAGTTGATAATGTTTTACCAAACAAGTGGGCAACATAACCGAGCTAAGTTGACATATAAAATTAGACATCCAGTTTCTGTTTTGTATGAACTTTGTGTTTCTGATGTAGGGAGAATACAGTGGAAAAAGAATGAAACATAGTTTTATCTTCTTTAAACCTAGCTTGTTTCCTTGGTTTCCATGGGTGGAATATGTGTAAGACACTACAATTTGAGCTTCACAATTCAGTCAAATTGACCTACTAGTTAGAGTTCCTCTGAGATAATTGAAAATAGATTTACTCTCAGTGTGTGTGAGTTTTCCTTTTTTCATTACATCCATCTATTTTAGTAGGAGATCAGAAGATGAGGAAGCATCTCAGACTGCCAACCAGATCCGATATTAAGCTAGAAGTTTATAATAGATGATTAGCTTTAGAAATCCATTATCTAATGAGAAAATTAATCATTTGGGATTTGCATTTCATTTTAGAGTAATTTGAAAGTAATTTTTCAAAAGAAAATATTTTAAGATGTTACCAGCATCCTCCATTTATATTTGAGAAAATTAAAGTACACAAATTTACGAGCAATCTTGTCCTAGTCTTTACAAACAGTTGTTGTAGTAATTGGTTGCCATCAAATAGACTTCAACTCATGGTGACTCTAAGTAACCAGAATAAAATGTTGCATCCTCATGATCACAAGCATGCTTGAATTCATTTTTGCCTTCCAGCACAGGGTTCATCTTCCATATTTTATTTGACAATATTCTGTTGTGATCCATAGGGTGTTTATTGGCTAATTTTCAGAAGTGGACTTTTCAGGACATTCTTCTTAGTCCATCTTAGTCTGGAAGCTCCACTGAAACCTGTTCACAGTGGGTGACCTTGCTGATATTTGGATTACCAGTAGCATCTCTTCCAGCATTATAGCAACACAAAAGCCAGCACAGTACAGCAACCTGGCAGACGGATGGTGGTTACAAATAGTAAAGAATGGTCATAGAGTGTCTCCATCATAGTACTCAAAACAGAATGTTGCATAGAACATACATTATGCTCATTCAAGGGTTACTAGAGTTGAGATGTTTGAATATTTTAAAAAATCTGTAAGGATCAGAGAAACAAATGTGATATTTGTTCCTACCTATTAAGGCAACAAACATATAAGTTGAAAAAACTGAAGAGCTAAACTGATAGATATATATATATATAGATATATATATAGA
>NW_006921819.1:2710236-2720809 GCF_000298275.1 Orycteropus afer afer | reverse complement strand
TATTTATAAAAATTTCTAAGTAAGCAGCAGACCCCTGTTTTTGCAAATTTAACATTTCACAGAACTAGAGAATATATATATATATAAATGATCAGCTTTACTTAGTTAATAGAGACACACAGGGGCTGCAACAATGGGCTCAAGCTTAGCAACAGTTGTGAAGATGCTATGGGACTGGCCAGTGTTTCATTCTATTGTACATAGAATTACAATGAGCTAGAACTGACTTGATAGCACCTAACAGCAGTCAGCAAATAAAATAATTGAGTACTGAAATTTTTAATCTGAACAGTAAAATTATTTGCTGCAGGTATGCTGTCTTTGGGATTATTATTGTCATGTGCTTATGAGCCTATTCAAACTCATGATGACCCTATATATCAGAGTAGAACTGCCCCATAGAGTTTCCTAGGCTGTAATCTTTATGGGAGCAGATCACCAGCTAGGCC
Organism: Orycteropus afer afer; assembly: GCF_000298275.1. Lineage (NCBI taxonomy): Eukaryota > Metazoa > Chordata > Mammalia > Tubulidentata > Orycteropodidae > Orycteropus > Orycteropus afer. The sequence continues at coordinate 2,720,360 of NW_006921819.1, read as the reverse complement.
CTTTCTCCAGTGGAGCAGTGGTAGATTAAAATCACTGACCTTTCAGTAAATTAACAGCTGAGCGCTTAACCACTATGCCACCAGGGTTCCTTTATTTGGGATTATTTACCATAATATGCATAAATTATTTCTATGAATCAGTAGGATAAAAGACAAACACCTAATACAAAAATAGACAATGAGCATGAGTAGGCAACTCAAAGAAAAAAACCTAATAAAATATGCTTAAATTCATTACTATTTATGAAAATATAAGTTAAAGTAAAATATCTTGTAAAATATAAAAATGATTCGTAAAATTCAATTTAATTAGGCAAATGTGAATTTGAATAACATTGTGGTATAGACTTGACAGTATTAATCAAAGTTTTACATATGCATGTATCATGATGCAGTAAGTAGTTCTATTTCTCAGAATTTTTGCTAAGTCAGTAATTTAACAAATACCCAAAAATATACATAAAGGATGTTCATCACACTGTTATATATAATAACAAGAATGTAGGGAAAATAAATATATATAAATCAATGAGGACTAGATAAAATTATAGAATACTGTATAGTATTAAAAACAAAAAACAAACTCACTGTTGTCAAGTTGATTCAACTCACAGCAACCCCTGCTTAGGTTTCTGAGGTGGTATCTCTATGGATGTAGATTGCCCAGCCTTCCTTCTGAGGAGTAGCTGGTGGGTTTGAACCACCAGCATTCTAGTTACAGTGGCTTAGGCACTATGCCACTAGAGCTCCCATTACATAGTTATAATTATGGACATGGGAAGAGTTATATATAATTAAATGATTAAAAAGCAAGTTTCAAAATAGTATGATCTCCATTTTATGTATGGATATGGATGTCAGCATCTTAGTGTATTTGAATGAGTGTTTATGTAATTTTTTTAAATATAAGTATTCTCGTGTTTTGTAATGATATGTATTATTTTATAAATAAGGAAAAACATAAAGCTCTTCATTTTGAAAAACAGACTGTTTAACATATTTTGTATGCATTCTGCCATGTAAGTAACACTGATGAATTTTGACCCTTTTATGAGGTGATCACCCTTAAATAAGATAATGGAAAATTAAGACGTATTAAGAAAAGAATTAACAAAGATAAATTAGATGAAAAGAAAAGTATGCAATGTAATTACAGTTATTGGATATGGAAAGGAGTGTCATCTGGATATTAATTTCCAGACCAGGGGAAAATGTACATTACAAATAATGAGAATTGAGTTAGAAGTAAGAATGCTGTTTATTAAGATAATATATGTCATTTATATGTAAATAGTTAAGGAGTGGAAAGGAATATTCTTTCTGATCTTTGTATTTCCCAGTTACTTTTAACCCATTAATGACAAGCCTCATCTACAAATTGTTGTTGTTGTTATGTGCCGTGGAGTCGGCCCCGACTCATAGCGACCCCTCCTTGGGTTTCCGAGGCAGTATCGCTACGGAAGTAGGATTGCCCAACCTTCCTTCCAAGGAGTGGCTGGTGGGTTTGAACGGCCAGCCTTCTGGTTAGCAGTCAAGTGCCTTAGGCACTATGCTACCAGAGCTCCCGTATACAAATTAGGCCTTGGAAAAATACACAAATATCACCATTTAACCCAAAATGTTGAAATGGGCATTATGTATCACTGGGGTATATGCTATCCATTATAGCAGCCATCTCTGGGGTTAAATATATTTCAGCTAAAATTCAATACAAGAGCATCTTAATATTTGCAAAATAATGTGTCACTTTCAGTTGATTGAGAAGAAAAATCTTTTTTTCTCTAAGAATTTCACATTTGTTCAATGTGTGGTAAAATTGTGGCTCTTTTTATTGGATTTGAAAATATTTCCCTTTCAAGAGTTAAAAATAATGTAAATGAAGGTTTTGGAATAAAAGTTATGAGTGGTACAATTTCCTGACATTTGAGCATTTCATCACCAATTTCTGTGCCAGGTCACATGTTCAGCTGTCTGGTAGTCTCAACATTAAATGAGAATACTTCCATTTTTATAGGAATATGCTAACAAAAATCCACCACTTCCATGAATTATTAATCCTTTTCTGGTGATTATTTGAAAAAGCTGAGGTGCAAGTCCAAGTTCAAGTAGTTCTCAACAGCTGAGACATGTTTGGTGAAAAACTTTTTTTTATATAAGATAAAAATCTGTGCCTCAATTGACCACTAGTTTTCCACTACATTATGAAACCCGTAGAAAAATTAGGTTACTGGTTTTTGTTTATTTGTTTGCATTGGAAATTGAGCAAGAAATTGATGGGAAGAATTATTAAACTGAATTAAAAAAATTACAACATAAAAGAACAGTATTTTTACTTTGCCGATGATAGCATTTATGAGAAAGTAAAATTACAAACCAAAAGGGACCTGTTGAAATCTCCATAATGTACTGTGAAGGGAAGAGAAAGGCTCAAGATTAAATTGTCTAAGGAAATACAGATGACTAGAAGCAGAGCTATGATTAAAAATCAGATTTCTGGTTTCAAATAAGCAGAACCCTGTAGCTGTAACCACTATCAAAAAAAAAAAAAAAAAAAACTAGAAGAAATTTAAAAAAATAAAAATCACTGTTCCTTTTCCCACCATTTACAGATTACACATTGATATATGGCCTTTTACCTATGTAGATTGTACTAGTGCCGTGAATATACACTGATAGCATCCTAAAATTAATGTAGAAAAAGTCACAGGTCCTGAATAAAAGGTGATGGGGAAGGGGTTTAAAATAAACTATTATAGGCACTCAGGGAGCTCTGGTAGCATAGTGCCTAAGGCACTTGACTGCTAACCAGAAGGCTGGCAGTTCAAACCCACCAGCCACTCCTCAGAAGGAAGGTTGGGCAATCTACTTCTGTAGTGATATCGCCTCAGCAACCCAAGGAGGCATCGCTATGAGTCAGGTCCGACTTGACAGCACATAACAACAACAACAACACAGGCACTCAAGGGCTTCTCAAACTAATAATAAAACATACACAATTTTTTGCAGTAACAAAAACATTTTTGAATTCCATATTATCCCCTGATCAGGGAAGAAAACAAATGGAAGACAATAAATAAGGAAAGGAAAATAAAGAAGGAAGAAGAGACTAGAATGCAACCTCAATGTACGACAAGACAAGGAGTAAAGAGTTAAGAGCATTGGCTCTGTAGCCCCTATCTCTCTAACTCTGTTTTCTTACTTGAAAAGGGGATATGATGATAGAACTGACTTCACAGAGTTTTGAGGTGGATTAAATTATCTGATGTATGTGAAGTTAGCACATCATAAGGGATCTGAAAGTGTAAGTTGCTTTTCTTGATATTTTTAATTATTGAGAAAATGCCTGCTCTCTTGATGTAAAATAACTCACATTTATTAAAAAATACCATCATTCTTATCTAAAATATTGATCTTAAGGCATTGTTAAAATCTTATTCTCTTTGTTCATATTTAGTGTTATTTGAGATACAAGTGCCAGAGATACAACATACAACTAAAGTAAGCAATGAAGGTTGTTTTTATTTTTGTTTTTCCTAATTAGGAAAGGTGAAGGCATTAGGAACAACTGGAATCATCCAGCATACCATTGGATTCTTTTTCTCTTACCCTTGCTTACCTCTACACATTTGATTTATTCTTTCCTCTACAGACAGGCTTTCTCCACATGGCAGGGAACATAGCCATCGTCAGAGTTGGACTCCTGTTATCCCAGCTCTCTGACAAGTGAGAAACTAGAGCGTCTTACAAGTTAGGCCAAGCTAACAAGCAAAGGTCCAAGTTAACAAACAACCCAGGGAAAGGTTCTATTTTGGGCTTATCTAGTTGATCATGTGCCCATATCTGATGCACTATGGCCAGAGAGGATGAAATAATATGATGGGAACCCCACTAGGAGCAACTGATTAGCCTGGAGAATGTAGTTACCAAAGAAAGGCAATCACTGTTGTCAAAAGAAGAAGGGGAAGTGGAATGATATCTAACATCAGAAGATGGTAGATAGAGCATAGGATTGAGGAAGGGAGAAAATGAGAAGAAAGAGTTAGAACTGTTTATTTTGTAAAGGAAGGATTTATTTGTTCAGGAGAACATGTCACATACATGGGCATAGACATTCCCTCTGGAGTCACTGGGCTTTTAGCACTGGAGGATTTTAAAGGTGCTACTACCATGGGCACATATTGAGTTAGGAATTGACTTTGTGCCCAGTCTCCAGGCTCTGACCTTCCACTCTAAATTTCATTCTGTGCTTTGGATATTGGTGCCATAAACTGCAACCGTTAAAATTGAAGAATCATATTTCATTATGTGTAACAACTTCATCTAAAACTGGAAAGTATCCATTTGTCTATGCTGTGCATTTTCCTTTTTGTTGTGTTTCTGTTGTTCACCCTTTTCCTGAAGAATGTAATATCTTAGACTTCTCTGTCTTATAAATCTCATTTTAAATGTGTTGCATCAAGGAAATCTGCCAACTACTTTGTTTTCTCTACTTTTCACTCTGTGTCAGACTGCTTTGGCAAAGGAGAATAATATTACCTTACCATGTAAAACATGGTTAATGACTTTTAAAGAATTCCCCAGCACTGAATGATGAGCTGCCAAAAATATTTTTGGTGCCAAAGGATCTGGATATGTCTGTTCCATTTATTGTTTGTTTCTTGTTTCATCATGACTAAGTGCTCACATAAGGCATAAAACCCCAAACCACAAGGGCATTTGGTGTTTGAGAGCAGAAACCATACTTTAATGTATCTAATCCCCTCACTAGTGTAAGAAGATGGTTAGTTTAGCATCAGCAATGAACAATGATGAATGTCTACAGTATATACAAGATGCTCAGATTATTAATGAAGTTGATTTCCAGTTAATCTAAGGAGGTTGTTTCCCATTGTCTCTATTGTGTTTTAAAGAGTGCTGGAAGTCTTGCACTGAGAATTTTGTAACTTGCTCTGCCTGTTTTAATAAGTTTGCATTTCTCAGAAATAAGAAGATGGAGTCCATTTCTTAATTAAAGATTTGTCTCTGAGAAGCTTGATAGTGCAGTATAAAAAAATCATTTATTATTATATTAAATTAGTAATAATTGAGTTATTAAAATTTGTTTCTTAAAATTGGAAAAAACATCAACTTAGGAATATGTGGAGAAGATCTAGGAAACACAAAGAAATGGAAATTAAAGATGCAAGATGCTTTTTTTCCTCACTGGAAGCAAGTGAAATCAAGAAGAGTAGCAACTGAACTCTCTTAGTGCTAGCCCCTCTCCAGCTTTCCCCTGAGTGTAAAATTCTGGACCCTTCCCATTTGGTCTGCACTCAAGCTGTCTCTCTTTCCCTTTAGCAGGGGGCTCTCCTTTCCCACTCTGTCCCTGAACACCAAGGGCTTCAGTCTGACTGAGACCCAGTATCTTCTTTGCTAGTGACCTAATTGTTAGGATTTCATGGACAGGACAATTGTCTTCAAAACATTCCTGAGTTATGGATTCTTAACTCTTGTGGATGACCACAGGACAGATGACATTCGTATGGGATCTGCTCTTATGGGCCTGGAGCCAGGAAAGATCCCTGGACTGGTTAGCTAAAACCCCATGTCTTGTTTTCCTACTCAGCAAATCATGTTGGAATTCCATTAGATAAAAGCAATTTCATCAGAGAAGATGAACTTAAATCTACTTTAAATTTTTTTGTGTGTATGTGTATGCATTATTCATAAAAAAAGAACTAGTCCCTGGAGGTGGCCAGGGAAAGTTCCCTGGACCTCTTATCCCTGTATAGTCTCTTGACTCTCCAAAAAGTCTGGTTAATAAATAGAATATCCTGAATACTACCTAAAGATAAAGTAGTTCTCAAGAAAGAAACTCAAGTACCATTCTAATTTATTGTGACTTTAGGAAAAGAATCAGGATAGCATTTTAGCTGCTTCTGGAGACCCAATGTTGCATCCACCATATACTACTTGCAGAATTAAACTATCCACTATATTAGGAGCTCTGGTAGCATAGTGGCTAAGGCACTTGACTGCTAACCAGAAGGCTGGCGGTTCAAACCCACCAGCCACTCCTCAGAAGGAAGGTTGGGCAATCCTACTTCCGTAGTGACACTGCCTCGGAAACCCAAAGAGGGGTCGCTATGAGTTGGAGCCGACTCGACGGCACATAACAACAACAACAACAACTATAATCATCAATGAATGAACAACACAAGTTATGAATTTAGGACTGAGATATTGGCTTGCAGTAGTTGCTGAAATAGAAACATTTTTGCCACTGACTGAATATCAGGAAAATGCAAAACTATGAGCTACAACAAACCCTTAGTTGCCATAGAATCAATTCCAACTCATAGCGACCCCATGAGTGCAGAGTAGAATTGCAGTCCATAGAGTTTTCAAGTCAGTGACCTTTGAGATCACCAGGCCTGTCTTCCAGTCACTAGACTTTTATCCAGTTGGTTTGAACCACCAACCTGTTGGTGCTTAGCTATTTGCACTACCCAGGGACTCCACAGCACAAACCCTTCACTTTTATAAACACAAAGTTTTTATTGAAATGCCATTTGACAAAAATTATGACTTTTCTTTATATCAAGTACTTACAAAGTATTACACATCACTAATGTAGGGGAGAATATTATGTATCAATAATGGAAAACTGCTAGAAAATAATATTATACTAAGCTATTCTTCGTATATGGATTTCAAAATACTGCTCTATCAGATCACTTGAAATATAGCATTTTTGCATTCAGGGGATTTCTGATTAAAACTGTTTACCTTAAAAAAAAATAAAAAAGGAAATGTTACTTCTGTCCTTCAACATTTGTGTGTAAAGACATTGTGTCTAGTACGTTGTAACATCTGAATATCTTCGACCTTTTACTATGTTACACAGATAAATTTTGAATTTTAGAGAGTGCAACTTAAAATGTGCTGTTTCATTATTTTGACAGGAGATTTTTTTTTTCTCAGCATTATGCATATGGGATTTAGTGGCTGCCCCTTTACCAAAGTACAGTATGGGTATCTTTGCCACATTGCAGGGTATACTCTCTCACATCCTGTGTGAAATGTTTTCTAAAAAAAGCCATTGGGGGCTGGAGGTGAGTAGGATGGATTTAAAAGAAAACCAAGTCATCTCACTTAAATATAAACTCGGATACCTAGTACAGATGTGAAAAGACAGAATGAAATTACCTGAATTCTTGACATATACTAATTATGTTTCTTCCTTCTTCTTCCTTCTCTTACAGGCTCAACATGGGAAAAGACATTTCGGCAGATTGGCTTTGAAAGGTAAATGCTATTTAGTATGTCTCCGTGTTTTACTACTAAATGGGCAATTTTATTCTGAGAAATTAGTAATGGTGCTTTGTAAATCAGTAGTCTTGCCACCACTTCATCAGTGGCTATATGACCTTAAGTGAGTCATTTGGTCCCACAGAGTCTCAGTTTCTATGTAAAATAGAGCTAGTTGCCTACACACAGAGTGGAAATGAAGATTAAGTGGGACAATTTATGTGAAAATGCCTTTTTAAACTGAAAAGCAATATAAAAGGTAAGTTGTATATTTTAGAGAATTACAAGAAATGGCCAGAGCTGTTTATAACTAGCATTAACTCTCCCCTATCTTCATTTCCTTCATATACCATATTCAGTTCTATGACTTTAATCTAGGGAAATTTATAGTTATATTGCTATCTCCTCAGTTACTAAAACCCTTAGATCTTATTAGCTATAAGTAAAAAACTGAGATCATGTATGGTGGTTACATTTGTGTGTCAACTTGGCTGGGCCTGGTTGAGTGGCTGGGCAGCTAGATGTAGTATTCCCCATGATGAGACTGGTAATCAACTCCATGGTGGAATCTACTGGGAGCAGCTGAGTAGCTGCCTTAGGGAATGTGGTCACTTTCCTGTATATAAGCAGAAGCCTTGCAGAATGGTCTCTAGTTTATGGCATGCTTGGACCCTGCATGTAGCTGTGCCATTCTTCAGCAGCCTGCCATGCTCTGCTCACCTTGGGACTTTCAATGGACTTGAATTAATGGCCTGCCATGTGGTTTGGTAACATCATATAATTTGGTAACATTGGGACTGTGCCATTTTATTTGTCGACCTCAGCAGTCAGTAGCTGCCTGAGTAAAGAGATGCCTCTAGCTTCAGTGAGCTGGGAGCAAGAGGCAGAACTGAAGCTCAAGGTCGAGGGTCTTTCACACAGCCTATAGCGCCTTGGAACTCAGACTTCTAGCCTCCCGAACTGTAAGAGAATAAACTTCTGTTTGTTAAAGCCATCCCATTTGTGGTATATTCCTGTCAGAGTGGCACCAGGTAAACAGAACATCATGTCACTCTTAACTAAAAATATTTCTACATAAGCAAATTCTGAGACAGGAAAAAAAAAAAAAAAAAGATTGGCTCAATATAATGTCAAAAATGTGGAGCCATGGTCAACAAAGTCATTAAACAACTTGTCCTTGCAGTCTAAGGACAAATATTTCACAGATCTCTCCCAACAGCATTTAGGGCCTTATATTGAACATTCAAGAAAAGATAGAATTATTGAAAGAGAGAAATTAATTTTAAACTTTCATTTTACTTAAAATGTAGATTTTTCATCATATGGAAAATGTGTTTCATTGGTATTAATCAAGCTGACACAGTGCTTAGAGATATGAAAGAAATAATAAAATATTTTAAAAGTGCATTTGTGCCCAGTAGCAATAGAAAATACTTCTGTCACCAGGCCAAGTGTCATAGCACTTCTTTTATCATTTTTAATTGATTCAAATATGTATTATCTACATACAATTCCACTCATATTAGTATAATCACTTTTAACCTCACAGTTAGTTCTCACAGATAGATAGACAGTTGCCATCAAGTCAACTCCAACTCATGGAAACCTAATGTACAACAGAAGGAAACATTACTCAGTCCTTCATCATCCTCATAATTGCCATATGGTCAAGTCCACTGTTGTGGCTCTTATACCAGTTCATCTCATCAAGGGTCTCCCTCACCTTTGCTGGCTCTACTTCACTAAACATGATGTCTTACTCCAGCAATTGATCACTTCTTTTGACATGTCCAAAGCAAGCAAGTTGGGCAATGTTCTGTTGTCATCTATAATGTTTTCTGTGGCTTATTTCTGAAAGTAGATTACCAGGCCTTTCTGCCTGGTCTGTATTCGTCTGGAGCTTTGCTGAAGCCTGTACACCATGGGTGACTGTGCTGGTATTTGAAATACCTGTGGCACAGCTTCCAGCATTACAGCATCATACAGTCAGTCCACCAAATGGACAAAAGAGGGATGGAAGTTCTCATAGTTAGTTCCAAGCTTGGTAATGTTGGATTGTGAGGGTCAATTCCCACAGCCAACTTAAATCAAAGAATGGAAAATCATATGCAGATTCATTTTCAATGTGAAATTTGTTCCAAAATAGCTTTCTCTTGATATGTCTTTCTATTATAAAAAATTGACAGAATAGCAATATGAATGCCATATATCCATCACTCACCTTCAACAAGATATTGTCACACTTGTTTCATCTGTTTTTCATCTTTTCTTTTGTGAAATGTTTTAATGAAAATATAAGACATCATATTATTTTGTCCCTACATAGGTATTTTATTTTAGAGTCTGCAGCTCTAAAATAAAAGTGGGGATCATTTTCTTCCATACTAAATGTCATTATCTTGCCTAGCACAAATAACAGTAAGTCCTTAGTACATTTAATACTCACAAATTAAATTTAAATTTCCCAATTGTATAAAAAACATGTCATTTTACTCTTTAAACCTAAACCAAAAATATCCCCTGAAGTCTTATTGAAACTAAATAATTGTTCAGCTTAACTAGTAAAATAAAAAGATCTGCCTTAAGCATTATGCTCTTCTAAGAATGATATTTATGGGATTGAATTGACAACAGGAACTGAAATGATTAGACTGGAACTTAAGGTAACAGTGAGTTACTGAGTAACATATTTAAGTAACAACCCAAAAAAGGAGGATGAAAATGGTTGCACAACTTGAAGAATGAAATTAGTGTCATTAAATTGCTCACATAGGGTCTGTTGAATTGGTGTGTTTTGCTGTTCTTAACAAAAATAAAATTTATAAAAACAACAA
>NW_006921819.1:2696830-2710136 GCF_000298275.1 Orycteropus afer afer | reverse complement strand
TTATAGTGACAAGGTATTCTAGGTTTTCAATGTAATTCAAAATAAAGATCTTTAAAAAACAAATGCTATTTTATAGTCATTGGTGTGAATCAGCAAACTACTGAAGCCACACATTCCATTTTGCTGTTATATCTCTTCAGCCTCTTCACCTAATTCAAGCCTCAAACCCTCTTTCTGCTTCCCTTTGTTCTTCATGCCATTGACTTCTGAAGAAAACAGGCCAGTTGTCCTGTAAGCATCTCACATTCCAGATGTGTCCTTTGCTTCATTAGGTGGTGTTTAACTTTTATTATATTCCATGTAAACGCAAGTTAGTTGTATAGGCTTGATGAGATTTTGGTTCAGCCTTTCCACAGGAATCCTTTCTGGCTGGTGTGATGCTGTTTAAGTTCATATTGCATCACACCAGGAGGTACATTTCTGATAAAGCTAAAACTGCTTGGTGAGTTCTGGTGTTACACAAGAACATTTCAGGGAGTGGCTTCATCCTTTAATGATCATTGTCTGGATCACGTATTTCATTAGATGTTGTAAAAGTGTGATTTAAAAAATTCTATCCTTTCTGTCACATGCATCAGCAGCAATTCTTCAAGATGAACTTTCCCTAGTTTAGGGAGCTATTTTTTATTTTATCATTAATACAATTTATACAAAAAAAATAAGCTTAAATGTTTTCCTTTAATTAATAATTTTCAATTTAAGAAGTCAGTGTCTGTGCTACTCTAGGTGGCAATCAGTGGGTTTTGTTTCTCCAGTTCATTTTCTCTTGTTTAAGTATATTATAAACTCAATTTATAAAATATTCAGTTGCTATTGTTTTTTTTGTTGCTCAAATTTTCCCACTTTCAGTCTTTAGGAACAGCTCTATGTTGAGTTATCCTTTTAACCTAGTCCATCTTTCTTTAGTTTTCATGTTTGTAGCTCATCTGCTATGCCAGATGTGGGATCAGCCATCTCCCTTCTTTATGTTGTTGGGAATGGAATAGACACTAGCGTGCTCATCAATTCTAGGCTATCATTGTTTCTGGGGATTTTCAGTGGATAGATCAAGGAAATACACTTTTTTAAATCCTGAATTCATGCTATATTTTCAATTCAAATATAGTCTTACACAATTTATAGTTCTCTTATTTTATATCTCTTTTTTCACTGAAAATTTTGGTTCTTAATGTGAAACTTGTTTCATTTTAATATATGCATGATATTTTTAGGCCTATAATAATGCTAATATTACCATTAATCAAAATACCATTGAATAAACTTTTTAAAATTGCAACACTATCCTAATGTTATGTATCATTAAGGATACATAATCAAAAGGCTGAAAACTAATGTTTCAAATTTTTTTCTCTCTCTGTATGATCGTATCTCAAATGTTCTGTATACTTGGTTTTCATTTTTATCAGAATATTTTAATTTCAATTTTTTTCATTTGATTTAGTTTTATTTTGAGTATATAAGCATTTATATGATTCAAAGCCAAATTATAAAATATAATTTTTTCAGAGAAATCTTACCTTCATTTTTCTCCTTTGTGCTCTTTTGTATCCTTTCTTTTATAGTAATCATTTTAATTACTTTTTGCTTTAATTCCCAATGTTTATTTTAGCAAATATAAGTTAATATTTATGTGTATGTTTATCTTGGTAGCACAGTGCCTAAGGCACTTGACTGCTAACCAGAAGGCTGTCGGTTCAAACCCACGAGCCACTCCTCGGAAGGAAGGTTGAGCAATCCTACTTCCATAGTGATACTGCCTCAGAAACCCAAGGAGGGGTTGCTATGAGTCGGGGCCGACTCGATGGCAAATAACAACAACAACAACATGTTTATCTTTATTATTGAATGTACAAATGGCGTATTATAGCCATTATTATGCATTTTTATTTTTTCCCTGAGGAGTATATCCTGGAGGTCATTCCACATCAGTGTATATAAATATTCTGTTTTACAAACCTGCGGATGGCATTCCTTTGTGTAGATGCGCTAACACAAAGGATGAAACTAACATAAATCAGGGATGTTATCCAGTACCAAGATTTACTAATAATTTCAAGGATATAAGTGATGAAGGGCATAGGTGATATAGGGAGAGGCCAGAATATCCCATGTAGCTCCCCAGGTTCCTTTTCCCATCAAATTCATGCCCTCTGACCCAGAGTGACAGATGACATTTCTAATGAAGTATCTGGTCACATCACACAGCAAAGAGCATTTACCTTTGCAGGTCCAGCTTTATACCCAAGAAAGTTAAAGAGCATAGGTGATATTGTCCAGGGAGCCATGCTTCATACTTCTATGGACTATAGGGATGCCTTCTTGAAGCATTCCACAGATGAGGGATCTCTTCCTAGCAACAAAACAAAAATCATTCATCTGTTTACAAGGAGATTAAACCTTTTTCACCAATCCTTTGTAATCAGGGCAACAATAAATCACAGTCAAGTTGTTTCAGCTCTTTCCTCTCCATTTGTTACAATACAGTGTATTTAATCATAGCCTGTAGATGGACATGTATACTATTTCTATTTTTATTTTCTTTCTTTCCTTTTTTTTCGGTTGTGCCATAAAGCAAAATTACATACTCTGGTTGAGCTTAAAAGTAAAGAGCTTTTACTGAGAGACATAACACTTTGCAACTGGGAATCACAGGATCCAGAGAATTCTGAACTAAGTGATCCTAGGAGAAGACAGTTCAGAGAGGTTTTGTTTTTAAGAAACTACAAAGAATTTTGGTAAAAATTCAGTAATTAGTTGACAAATAACTGTTACAAAATTGAGTGAAAGTTTATCTGATTGGTAGGAGATAACATATGTTTCTAAGATTTTTTTTTTTTTTTTCCATTTACACAGTAATCATTTAATTGGTTACATCTAGCCTTGAAGCAATCATGAGACCCTCCTTCTGTGACTACAGGGAGGATATGCATACCTCTAAAGTTTATTTGGAGTAAGCATCTGTTCTCAGATTTATTTTAGACCCAGCTTCCTAAACAACAAGCAAAATCCATAAGCAAGCAAAATTGCATTGTTTCTTTAAATTGTTTACCAGGTTATTTTCTCAAGATACAGTAGAGTTACAGGAATGACACACTACATTCCCAGTACAGAGGTTACTTTTGGTTCAAAATAGAATTTTATATTCAGACTTTAGCACAGCTACAATCTCATGTCAGAAGCCTTAAGTTAATTGGGGTACTATTTCTCAATCCTCTCTCTCGATCATGAATCTCATTAGAAATAGACCTTGATCACATCTTCAGTCTTGTTTTCCTAAGTTAGGCATCTCATCTTCAGGTGAGTTGTTTTTCACAATTTTTTTTTTTTCCTTTTTTGATCAACCACAAAGGAGTAACTTGTCTTCAGCAAGGTCTTTTCTCATGGAATGGCAGTCTGTCTCCACAGACTTAAATGTCTGTGGAACCCGGACACTGGGATTAAACAACCAGGCACCATTGGATATGAAACAGTGAGTAGGGAGAGTGAGAAATTCAACTGAAATAAGAGACCTCATGTGACATGATGGGAAGGCCATGACTCTGGTGAGAGGCTAAAGTCACGTGAGTAATTGGTGTTTTCTATAGGACTGGAGTTAGTAGATTATTCAAATGTTTCAGATATATATCTCATATTACATTTGATGATATAATTGATTATAGCAGTACTAATGAGTATAATTAAACCAATTTGTAAAGTGGAATGAAGCCAAGATCTTACACCTTTGAGTAACCAGCTAAAGATGTCTAAAGAGGGCAAGTCAAACAATGGAGGGGTAGAATGAAGCCATGTAGCTTTCTGGCAGATATGATTACTTTCTTATTCTACATCCCTTGAAGAGTTTAACCAAGTACAGCAGGAGGTGTTGGTGATGTCACAGATTCCTCCTTGTTGAGCTAGAAGGAAATCAAGAGGCATTCTGTTTTCTCTAACACATCTTTGGCAAGGGAGTCTAAAGATTTGCATTGGGCTGCCATTCCATTACCTATGTCATTGACTAATTGTTCCATGTTGTTGTTGTTATGTGCTGTCGAGTCGGCCCCGACTCGTAACGACCCCTCCTTGGGTTTCCGAGGCAGTATCACTATGGAAGTAGGATTGCCCAACCTTCCTTCTGAGGAGTGGCTGGTGGGTTTGAACCGCCAGCCTTCTGGTTAGCAGTCAAGTGCCTTAGGCACTATGCTACCAGAGCTCCTAATTGTTCCATAGTGGCAGATAAACTGTAAATCAATTTCTCAAGTTTAGAGATACTATAAGATAGTGTTGCTATGAGACAGAATTGACTCAATGGCTGTGGGTATAAAATGGTAAAGAGGGTTTGGAGGAATACCATCTATCTCCAGGTCTTCATGATAAAGGATTTTCATTAGATTCAGTAAGTTTCCTTTTATATCAGGCAAGTATCTTTAAATCACCAGTCCAGTGTGTGCTTTCATTATAGGAATGGAACTCTTAAGAGACTTAGGGCATGTTGGCCTGTCATTGTCCAACCATCCAACAAGGTAATGCCCAAGTAATTTTATTGTCAATAGGGAATGGTTTTACAAACATAAACCAGTCAGGTCCTCCAAAGAGGAATGCGTATCCATGAGACATGTAAGTCATACCCTTTCTAGTGTCTTTGGCTTGAAAAGGGATTGATTTGTTAACCTCTGGAGGCTAATTTTCAGTGAGAGAGTTGTTACAGATGGACAGATGTCCAGACCCAGTGGTATTCCATAGGGCAGTGCAAAGAGAAAATAATTAAGTATGGATTATTGAGAATAGAAAGAGAAAATGTAAGGAAAGCTTCATAATGAAAGAAGATAAACAATAAAGCAAAGGTCACAAAAATACTACTCATAAAGTAGACTTCTTTGGTCATTTGAATAAAAATTTCACCTGACAAATTTAAAGATTCATATAAACCAAAAAAAAAAAAAAAACACTGCCATCAAGCTGAATCGGACTCATAGCAATCCCTTTGGGTTTCTGAAAAAGTATCTGTACAGAGGTAGATTGCCCAATCTTCCTTCTGAGGAGTGGCTGGTGGGTTTGAACCTCTAGCCTTCTGGTTAGCAGTCAAATGCCTTAGATTCTCTTCACTAAGCCAGAAGATTGAGGATGGTAAGGACATATATAAGAAATATGTCTCAGAATTCCTTAATAGTCTGGGTGGTTAACTGAGTTCCTTGGTCACTACAAAGAGTGTTTGGGCAACCCTAAACTGGTATAATATTCTCAAATAGTTTCTTTAATACAAAAATAGAGGTAGCTTGGTGACAAGGAAAAGCTTTACTCAATGTGAGAAGCAACAAATAATAACAAAAACGTATTTATAGCCATTTGAAGGTAGTAGTCATAGAAAAGCCATTTGCCACTCCAGCAAAGGGCCAAGAGGTAATGGAAGTTTTCCAGTTGTGGGTTTAAGAGGCTTTCCTGGATTATGTTAAGAGCAGATGGAGTAATGAGAAGTTACATATTCTGCTGCCTTAAAGAATTTTCCCCACCAATATTTCTTTAAAATTACAATCATTTTATTTCATCCACGGTAGAAACCTTCATGCACAGTTTGTGTAGGAACATGCCAGTGTTTGGGCAAAAATAATTTTCCATTAGTCCCAGACCATAATCTGGTATTAGCTTCTTGATATCATCCTTCTCACTCCCATTTTTCTCTTTCCTTGGAGTAAACCATTTCTTAGTGCTTTTTAGGACATTCTGAGCTTAGAAGAGAAAGGTTATAATTGTTTATTAAAAAAAAAAATCAGGGTAATCTCCATAATCTATTCTCATAAGAATGGAGACAAGTAGAGAGTCTATTTGCCAAGAAGTTTGATTATATAACTTGCAACATGATTCTCTAAATTCTTTAATTCTCATTTCTCAGTCATGATTACATTGGGTACATTGGAAAAGTAGTTGTTGCGTGGATTCAAAGAAATCCTCACTCCACCAATGTTTCTCTAAGATGTTCATAATCTCCATTTCTGTGGTAAATAAAAATTTTGAGTGTAAGGATTCGTATAATATTTGGACTATTGGAAACAAAGATTAAGATAAGATCTTATCTTTGGTCTGATGAATAACATATTATTTGTATGTTTTTAATAGTCTACCCTTTTTCAATTTATTCTGTTCTGGACACTGCTTTCTGGCATTCTTTAAGGGATTCCAGTATTAATTCAACTGTTGATTTCACTATTAACTTACTTTTGTGAGAATTTTCAATATGGCCATTTTTTCTATAAAAGTTTACTATATATACTACAGCACTCTACCAATATCTTTGCAAGATTTTCGGTAGTGTTTTTCGTTATAAGTCAATTAAAATAACATACAAATATTCACATAGGACAATTTTATTGGTAACTGGGCTTTTATGGCACACAGCCTTTTCCATTCTGTAATTTCATTGTGTGAGGCCATATTTGGTGAAAGAGAACAACTCCAAGACTTTTTAAGATTTAGGGTTATCTGTAAAAAAAAATAAATAAATAAAAAGGTTAAAGGTGTATGGCTCCATTGAAGCAAGATGTGACAAAGCGAGGGAGGCAGCTTCCTTGGCCACTGCATTGGCAAAATTGCTATCTTTGACATTGTTCCGGTTACCTAGTGCCCCTCTGACAGGAAATGTACCACAAATGGGATGACCTTAACAAACAGAAGTTTGTTCTTACAATTTTGAGGCTTTAAATCCAAGTTCAGAGTGCCAAGATCTAGGGGCTGGGTGAAAGCCCCTCAACCTTGGTGTCCAGCTCTGCCTCCTCCTCCCAGCCCACTAGAACTAGAGGCATTTCTTCATTCAGACAGCTGCTGGCTGCTGAGGCTAAGAAGCCCCAAGGTTGACAAGTAAAAAACACAGTCCCAATGTTACCAAACCAGACGGCAGGCCGTTAACTTAAGCCCACTGTAAGTCCCAAGGTCGGCAGAGCATATCAGACTGCTGAACAATGACACGGCTACATGCAGGGTTCAAGCATGCCACAGGCTAGAGACCATTCTCAAAGCTTCTCCTTATATACAAGAAGCAGACCACATCCCCAAGGCAGCTACTCAGCTGCTTGTGGTAGATCCCACCATGGAGTTGATTGCCAGTGTCATCATGGAGAATAACTACCACCACTATCTGCCCAGCCACTCAACCAGGCCCAGCCAAGTTGACACACGAACATAACTACCACAATTCCATCCCTTGTCACTTGGCACCTGTACATATCTTCAGTGGGTGGTATCTGTACAGGTCTCCTCCACTGGGTGGCTCCAGTTCCCTAGTTCCTCTAAGTGGTTACCTCACCACCTTGGCCTGACAGGCCCTGTTCCTCTCCCTCTTGGGCATGGCAGCCCCACCCCCTCACTCTTGGGCAGCGACTATGGCTCCATCCCACTGGATCACATGAACAAGCAGCCCCACACTCCAGAACCAAGTTGGTGAAGGCCTGCCTCTTTGAAATCTAGGGGGCTGTGATTGTTCCACCCTCAAAGGCCATGGTCCTACCCTTTCAGGCTGAGGCAGCTCTACTTCCGTTTCCTTGGTCTCCGCTTCGGCCAAATAATGCCAAAGGCAACCTATTCTGCTGAAAAACCCTGCCCAAAAAGCACTCAGCTTTTTTTGCTCCATGGGCCAGCCAACCTGCTATTCCATTTCATGCCAATCTTTTCTACCAGTTAATACCTGAAGGCAACCCACTCCACCATTAAGCTGCCTAACCAAAGGCATCAAGCTTTCTCTTCCGTGGGCTGGTAAGACTATCACTGCCTCATGCCGGTTCTCTGGGCTCTGCTCCTGCCATCTCTCATGCCTTATAATGGGGTCTCTCTGCCAGGGTCTCGGGTCAAGGACACACTCCATTCCTGTTTCCATATTTTGGATATCTGTCAGAGCAATATCCCCCTCTCTCAGTGCCAAATTCTGTTCTGCTTATCTAGTGCCACTCTGACAGGAATACACCACAAATGGGATGGCCTTAACAAACAGGAGTTTGTTCTTACAACTCAGAGGCTTTAACTCCAAGTTCAAAGTGCCAAGCTCTAGGGGCTGGGTGAAAGCCCCTCAACCTTGGGGTCCAGCTCTGCTTCCTCCTGGCCCACTGGAGCTAGAGGTGTTTCTTCACTCAGGCAGCTGCTGGCTGCTGAGGCTGAGAAGCCCCAAGGTTGACAAGTAAAAAGGCATAGTCCTGATATTACCAAACCACACTGCAGGCCATTAACTTAAGTCCATTGTAAGTCCCAAGGTTGGCAGAGTGTAGCAGGCTGCTGAGCAATGACACAACTACATGCAGGGTTCAAACATGCCATAGGCTAGAGACCATTCTCAAAGCTTCTTCTTATATACAGGAAGCAGACCACATCCCAAAGGCAGCTACTCAGCTGCTTGTGTTAGATCTCACCATGGAGTTGATTGCCAGTCTCATCATGGGGAGGTCCGGACAAGTTGACACACAAATGTAACTACCACAGACATCTTCAGTCTGAGGGACTCACATTCCTTGATGGGCTTGGACTTTAATAACTATATTTTTGGAAAGGAGCAATAGAGCATGTGAAAGGTCAATTACTAGTGTTCCATTCTTAATAGTGGTCCCAGATGAGCTTAAAAACCCTCTCAGTTTCCATAGCATGCCAAAATCATGGACCACTTCAAATATTCAAGTTTGTGTAAATGTTCATGTTTGCCTGAAGCAAGATTGCAGGCTCTAATTGAGTCTATTGATTTGGCTTGTTGGGCTGAGGAGGCTTTAGGAAGTAGTTCACATTCTAGTATTTCAGTGAAAGTAGTAACTGCATACCCTTCTTGGTAGTTGCTATCAGGATGAGATTTCCATCTACAAATAGGACTAAATCAGGAATGTTGAGGGAATTTCTTTTAAGTCTGTCCTGGGTACCCTTAACTGTTCATCAGGCACAAACTATCATGAGCAAGATAGTCATCATCTTTAATAACAGGAAGGAATGTGGCTGGATTTAAAGGATTTACAGTATAAATCTTACATTGGCTGCTGCTAAAAGAATAATCTCACAAAAGGCAAGTCTGCTTGTAGAGAGATGTTGGTAAAAGTAGAATTAAGTAAGGTGAACACAACATGTGGTAAATAAATATCTAAAAATTTCCCAGTATTATATCAGCAGTACATTATACAAGTTTGGTGGTGGCTGCAGCTCAAAGGCAAGGAGGGTAACCTCTGGCCACTGGCTTAGGCTACAGGCTGTGATATCCTACAGGCCAATGTTGTCCACCATGTTTTTGAGCATGTGACCCTAATGGCTTTACATTTATCCATAGAATAATAAAAAAATCTAATTAGTAATTAGGAAATCAGCTTGAGCTGATATTAAAATTTCCTTTACATTTTCTACAGTTTGGCAGTCCTCAGGGAAAAGGGAAAGAGTCTGGTTTCTGAGGAGTACTTGTATAATGGTTGGGCTAACAGAGAAATATGGGACCCAAGTCTGGCAGTAGCCACATAACCCTAAGAAGCCTCAGAATTGTTTCTTTGTTTCTGAACTTGAGTAAGCTGTAATAGCATCTTTTCCCTTAGTATCAACAGAAATTCCCTAGGGTTATAGTAAATGACCAAAATATTTAACCATAGGCTGGGCCAGTTGTAATTTATATTTGGTCTGCTTTGACCTCCAGAGGATACATTTTTAAGTAAAGGGATGTGGTCTTTTAAGTAATCCTCCAGGGAGGAGGAACACACAAATCTTTCATATATTGTAATAACATGAAATTATTATTATTATTTTTAATTTATCTATTTATTTTTATTGTGATTTGGATGATTTACAAAGCAAATTCACTTTCCATACAGCACTTCACATACACTTTGTCTCATGACATTCACCACAATTTACCACAGTGCAAAAGCTCCCCTCCCACTTCCTCCCAATAATTACCTCTTCCCTGTGTCCATCCCTCCATGCCCTCCTGCCTCCTGAGCTGTTTCCTGGTGCATAAGCAACCCTTCTTTCTCCCATGATTGTTCTCTCCAAGGAGTATATCTACTTCAGGTAAATGTTGAACTCATATGCCTGTCTTTTGTTTGGCTGGAAGCCACAGGTGTGTGTTCAATTCTAGACCTGACAGGCAGCTAGGGGCCATAGTCTCAGTGGTTCCACCAAATTATTTTTATTTGTAAATATTGGAAATCAGCTTGCAAAACCTGAGAAACATAAATGAAAGACTCATCAAGGTCTTGAGGCATCATAGTAGAAGTAAACTGCTGATGCTCCCCTGTGAAAGCAAATAAAGTTTACTGCCAGAAGGTACAGAGGTGCATAAAATACAATGCAAAGATCTATAACTGTAAAGTAAGTGGGTATGAAAAGGACATTAGAAAGTAATAAATGAAGATTAGGAACCACAGTAAATATAGAAGTAACTGTTCTATTAATTACCTATAAATTTTGGACAAATCTCCAGCTTCTATTGTTTGGCTTCCTAACTGAGAGGACAGGTATGTTGCAAGGGCTAGTGCAAGAGATAATAAGGTACTTGGAAAAGAAGTTTGTTTCTAATATTATTGAAGGTGTCTTTAGCTATGGTTTAGCTAAATCAACTTTAATTTTAATAGGTCAGCAGACAAAACTCATCTAAAATTAGTAGAAGTGGTAGCTCATAAAGTTTCAAGGACTGAAGAGAGAATTTCCACAGGAGACTGATCAGCTTCTGTCTGGGTTTGAAGTAGCGGAGTGAAAGCTTGCATCTAACAAGCAGCATAATTTTTTCTGTTTCTGTTCCTACTTGCATAGAGATTTTGGGTAAATCTAACATAATTTTTCCCTTTCATTAAATTTAATCTGACATTTCCATTCAGATAAAAGTCCCTTCCAAGCAAATTTCTAGAGATATCTGGGCTAATGAGAAAAAGGAGAAGATCTTTAATTAATATGAGAAATAGAGTGATTCAAAACCTATATTTGGTTAGTAACCTACACTACTTTAGAGGTTTCCACACTCTGGAGCAGAAACTTTTGTAAACAAGTAGGGTTAGTAGCAGACAAAGTGGCTCATGTGTCAATGTGTGCCTTCATTGCAAGAGAATTTGCTTGCAGGTGGCAGGCAATCTGGTGCTCTGGCCTGTGTCAAAACCACCTTATTCTGTCACAGAGTCTTTAATGCTCATGATAAGTGACAGCAAGCACCCTAATGGCTTTTATGGGTTGACCCATGCTCAAATTCTGTGGCTAATATTGACCTAGAGCTCTTTGGAGGTAGAGTTACCTCCATAGATGTGAAAGCTTCAAGGAGTAAAGTAGCCTTTGTCTGTATGACCACCTTATCCTATCACAGTCTTTAATGCTCATGATAAGTGACAGCAAGCATCCTCATGGCTTTTACTGGTTGACTCATGCTCAGATTTTGTGGCTAAGAGTGACCTACAGCTCTTTGGAGGTAGAGTTACCTCCATAGCTGTGAAAGCTTCAAGGAATAAAGTAACCTCTGTCTATGCAAAATTGTGAACCAATTCTAGGATAAATTAAAGAGAAAAAAAAAATCTAGACAAAAATGAAAGAGAAAGTAATCCTAAATAAAGCTCCAAGAACTCTATACAAAGATGATGGAATTCGGATCCAAGAAAGGGCTTACCTGACGCAAATCCTGTGGTGGTCCAGTGAAGCAGTGAGCCAAAAGGCTCTTGATGGTACTAAAGCCTGAGTTCCTGAGCCTCCTGAGGGTTATTCCAGCAGCTCTCCTTCAGATCCTACTTCTGGCCAAAAGGAATGTTGTAGAGTAAAAGCACAGAGTCTGATTGAAATTAAAAGTAAAGACCTTTTATTAAGAGGCAAGACAATTTGCAAATTGGAAATCACAGGGTTCAGGGGATTCTGAACTAAATGATACAAAGAGGAGGCAGTTCACAGAATTTTTACAAGGAAATTCAGTAAAAATTCAGCAATGGACATTTAGCTAATAGTGACAAGGAACTTCAGAAAAAAATCAGTGGTTGACATTTAGATAATAGGTGCAAAATTGGGTGAGGGAACATCTGATTGATAAGAGATTACATATATTTCTAATTTTTTTAAGTTACAAAGTAATCATTAAATTGGGTCCACATGGCCTCGAAATGATCATAAGACCTTCCTTGCATGGCGATAGGGAGGTTGTGAATAAGTCTAATGTTTATCTTGGCTAAGCATCTGTTCTGAGATTTGTTATGGGTTCGGTTTCCTAAGCAGCAAGAAAACCCTTAAGCAAGAAAAATTACATTGGTCTCTGAAAGTATTTACCAGGTAATTTTCTCAGAGTACAGTGGACAGTTACAAGAATGACAGGCTACCGTCCTGATGCAGAGGTTACTTTTGATTCAAAATGGAGGTTTAGCCTCCAACCTTAGCGTAAACCATCATCTCAATGTGGGAGTCCTAAGGTAATTTGGGGCACTCTTATTCAGCTGTTACAAATAATATTGTAGTGAATAATGTTGTATATACCTGTGAATTTGCCATAAGTATATAGAGATAGATTACCAAGTATTATCAAAGGGCAAATTCATAAGAAATTTACAAAATATTGGAGCCATTGGGTAGTGCTAACAGTTTACATCTTTGTCTGCTCTTTGAAAGGTTGGAGATTCAAGTCCACCCAGCAGCAGTTGGAAAAAAGACCTGGTAGTCTATTTCCAAAAAATGAAGCATTGAAGAGTCAATGGAGCTTATTTCTGCTCTCACACACATGTCAACTTCACAGCAACTGTTTTTGTTTGTTTGTTTTGTTTGTTTGTTTTGTTTGTTTTCCTGGATATTATCAAACTCCATAGAGTTTCAACAATTTGTATTCCCACCAGCAATATACGAGAGTAACTGTTTCCCAGAGCTTTGCCAATAAAATATGCTAATCCATTTGGGATTTTTGCCGGTCTAATAGCTGAGATAGAGTATGTCAGTATACTTTTAATTTGCATTTATCTTGGGCTGTTTTCAACACAGTGAACAACAGGTTGAGGATCTTGTCTCCTTTGTGAAACACTTTGACCAAGATTTCTTTTCTTTATTTTTCTATTGTGATTTGGGTAAAGATTTACAGAGCAAACTCACTTTCCATACAGCAGTTCACATATACTTTGTCTCATCTCATTGACCACAGATTAACACATTGCAACAACTCCCCGCCCCCTTCCTCCCCATAGTTACCTCTTCCTAGTGTCTATCCCTCCACACAATCCTGCTCCCTGAGCTGTCTCGCTGTGCATAAGCTGCCCATCTTTCTCCCATGACTGTTCTCTCCAAGGAGTGTATCTACTTGAGGTAAATGTTCAACTCATATGCCTGTATTTTATTTGGCTGGAAACCACAGGTGTGGGTTCAATTCCAGACCTGAAGGGCA
>NW_006921819.1:2684408-2690782 GCF_000298275.1 Orycteropus afer afer | reverse complement strand
TGTGAAGAGCAGCCAAGGGTGGTTCAGGCTCTTCTTGGTGGTTTTTTATTGTTGGGCTTTTCAGTCTTACATTTCCCGAGTGTCCCTGAGGTTGCTGGAAAGCAGAACGTGTTCTTAAGCCCCAGGAATCTGTGAGAGCGCTGTCTCTTTAAATATCCAAAATAGTCAAGCTGCTTTTTAAACCTTCCAAATGGCAGCGCTCCCAGACTGGCAAAAGTCCACAGCTCAGTTCACCTTTCATTTCACCTTCTCCGTTTGTTCCCCAGACACTGTGCACAATCCTCCATGCAGTTCCTGGCTAGCAGGGTGATTTTTAGGTTAATTCTTAGGTCCTACCACCACTCGGGAATCTCCAAGCTGTCTGCACCCTCAGGTTCACTCAGGATCGCTGCCAGACAGCAACTCCATCTGTCTTCTTTTTGTATTTTCGCACAAATTCTTCTTCTAGTTGGGGTTTAGTCCACTTCTATATCCTTCCCTTTAAGGCTCAGGGGTCCAGGATTATCTTCTGTGTCTGTGTTAATTGGTTTCCCTTTTCTTTGTTGAAGAGGGTCTGTGCAGTGTTTCTGTCTAATCTGCCATCTTTCCCCTCCCCTTTCTGAGATTTTTAAGTCTAAGTTTTTCAAAGATTTTTAAAATTTATTAATCAACAGAATTTTGCAATTGAAACTATATTTGTTTCCAAACTTACATAATTTTAACTTCTTTCTTACTTGAATAACAATAAAAAATAACTTCCATGTGCTAAACAATTTTCAATCACTTCTCATTTTTACAACAGCCCTATAGACCAAGAGGTAGCAACCTTTTGTTGTAAAGGGCCAAATAGTAAACATTTTAGATTTTGCAGACAAGCAGTTTCTGTTGTAACTATTTGATTCTAGAATCAAAGCAGCCACAGGCAGTGGGTATGTTTTAATTTCAATAACTTTGTTTTTACGAAGATCTATAGCTGACAAGATTTGGCCATCATTTATTAAGCCAGTCAAGAACTATGGTCACCATCTCACAGGTAAAGAAACTCAAAGAAAATAAGTATTATAACCATAAAATTAGAGTCACTCATATCAGTCTGCAGTCAGTTCCACAGTTGCCTAGTTCTAGAATTGAGCTTTTACCTCATACCACACTGAATTCTCTACTTATGATTTTCTTTTGTTTGTGTTGTTTTATTTTCCTATCCCTGTAGCTCAGTGGCCATATTCTCAAGCCATAAGTTTTGCTGACTGTTCTTATTTGATAAATACTTTAAATAAGCCTTAATAGCATACATTCTAAATTACAATGCATTCCTAAAATTGTTATGCTTCCAAATAGAAGTGTAACTAAAAATTTTATTAAGGAATATAAAGTGCTATGCTTTATTTTAGCAGACCCTGGGTGATAGGAATAATTTACCCCTGGACTACCAGCTAAAAGGCTGGTGGTTAGAACACCCAAAGAAACGTCAGAAGATAGGCATGCCAATCTGCTTCTGAAATGTCACAGCCTTGAAAACTGTATGGAGCATTTCTACTCTGTACAGTTGGGGTTGCAATGAGTTGGACTGGACTTGACAACTGACAACAACAACATTGCAGTCGAATTGAATTCTGACTCATATTAACCCTATAGTACAGAGTAGAACTGCACCATAGGGTTTCCACGGCTATAAATCTTTACAGAAGCAGAGTGCCATATCTTTCACCCACGGAGCAGCTGGTAGATTCAAACCACTGACCTTTTGATTAAGCTAGACACTTAACCATTGTACCACCAGGACTCCTCAACAACATCAATAATGTTTGTTTTTATATTGTAGTCTCAGCCATTACTTTTCAGTACTTATACTGTGGACCCATGTAGGATCCTTGGTGATCATTCTGGTTTTGTGATGTCATCTTAAAGTATTATCCCATTTTTCTCATTGAAGGGGAGATATTATTCAAGCATCTTAAAATGTAGACTAGATATTTGTCTCTTGGCGTTATTATGTATTGAAAGTTACAAGAATAATTGTGACAAGGAATAATGTTAAAAGTAGCTTTGCTTGTTTACTTCTCCATCTTAGCCTATTCTTTCTCTTAAAGGGGATTCCAGTTACATCTAAGTGCTGCTCTTTGGTTCTTTAGAGCATTGTAAGAGACATTGACCGCTCCTGCCATGTCCTTCTTTGAAGTTTTCCCATCACTTTGCTTGCCAGAAATATGCTTTGAAAGTGGTCACATCTAAAGAAAAAGAAATTACAGAGTCAACTAAAGCTTCAGAGCTTTTTCCAAAAATAAGAGTGCAAAGGTGTCCTCTGTTACCACTTTATAGCAGAAAGGAAGACTACTGCTAAAAGGGCAAGGAGGCCACATCTTCCGACCTTCTCTAACCCCACAAGAGGAAGAAAGAATCACTATCAGTAGCCCAAGGCCCAATCCTGCAAGGCCAGACATGCTGCCTCCCTCCAGCCCTTATACCAACAATTCTTCCCCAGCACCTAAAGCCTATCTGCTGGGTTCGATAATTCACTGCAATGGCCACACAGAACTCACAGATTATGGGGTTTATTAGGGAAGCAGCGGGCTACAATTCAAGTTCAGGAACAACGTTCAGCCTCTCTCCCAGCCTGCAGTCGCTCACCCAACAGTCTCTCTCAGTCTCTCTCCCAGCAATGCATGTCTCACAGTGTCTCTTTCTCAGCAGTGCATGTCTCTTGTGTCTCTTTTCCAGCAGCACATCTTTCTCAGCCAGAGGTCAGAAAGAGATTTTTGCTTCTAGGAGGCTTCTTTTGAGCCTAGCAGAGTGGCCAAACCAACCAATCATAACATCAGAATTCTAAGCACCTGGGGGAGAGAGAGCGGGAACCTCCCAGAACATTGTTTTGTTTTGTGCCCAACAGAAATACCCCAGTGGATAACTTTTACAATCAGGAGCTCCTCAGTTGCTGACAACAAATTCCACCACGGAGTTTACAAAGACTTATGGCTAGAAAAGCCATACCAGGTAATTCAGTACACCACAGCTATGAAGTCTGCATCTCATATCCTCCTTTCAGTAATGTTTGGACAGGTAGCAGCCACCTTTCTGTGAGGTGGGGTTCATACCCATCCTTTCTAAAAACTGTGTGGTTGTACACATTGTTGCAGAATAAATATACATTATTAGAGTTTATGGGACTAAATTCATAATGTCTTATTCATTTAATTAACAATTACTTTTACTCCCTTTAAGATAACAGGATTTGCTTTTAGGACTTCCTTATAGGAGTGTGCTGTAACATAGGAAAAAAATTTTCCTACATAGGTTCGTATATCTTCTGTGCCCCCTCTAACATCCCCTTCCAACTCCTGGTACTACAAGATTGATATCTTTATAATAAAAGTTTTTTTTTTTTTTTTAGTTAAAGAAACAAAAAAAAGTACCTATAACATAGTTTGGTTTCAAACAGAAGCTCATCCTACTATACTGTTTTTCTAAGCTAAGCTTATGAATTAAACATGTATCCAAATCACAGTCACTCATTATTATAGGTTAAAGTGATGCCAGATGGGACTGACTTTATAAATTCATTGGTACTCCACAGGTTCTTAACTATTACATCAGTTAGGGGAGCTTTGCAACCAAAAAAAAATTTGGAACAAAAAAATCCCCAGTTCTCAGTGGCTTAAGAAAACAAGTATTATTTTCTTACTCTTGCACAATTTTCTGAAGAGAGTCACCTCTCTCCGTCAGCTCTCCTATGTTGGAGTGCATGGCTTGACTTCTTTCAGTGGTGCTTATATGATACCTCAGCATGATTTGTCAGAGTTTTCTGAGGCACACAGAGAGCTTAGAGGCTACAGTGCTTCCCCTGGAAGCAACATTTGTTACTGCATTCAAGGCCCACTGCCCAGAGAAGGTCTTCTCACTGTGCTGCATTAAACATCAGGGGCCATCCTCCACATGTCTAGGAAGGGGATGAGAAGGAAAAATAGTAGAAAGCACTAGTGATATCTACAATAAGCTCTAAGCAATGTCTAAACATGGCTTTCTCTTACCAAAGCTAAAGATTCCATGAAAAGTATTTCAGCAAGTAACTGTGCCCATGCATAGGGTTATGGTTTATCCCTTCAGAATACATGTTGGAATCCTAACCCCTATACTTGTGGATGTAATCTAATCTAATCACTTTCCATAATGCAATCTAATGTCATGTAATCAATCAATCTCTTGAGGTCATACCAGTGTAAACCTATGTATGCACTTCTAAGTTATAAAAGGAACAGAATAGGCATGTACCAACAGGGGAAGACAGATGCCATGTGAAAACAGTCAAGGAAGCAAGGAATGCTGGAGGCTACCCACAAGGAAGAAATTGGCCCAGCCACGACCCTGATTTGGACTTTTAACTGAACTAAAACTGTGAGAATTTAAATTTTTCTTCTTTAAAGCCACCTACTTTTGGCATGTCAGCTACAATAGCACTAGGAAACAAAGACACATGGTAACCATCCAAAACCAAAACCAAACTCACTGCCAACGAGTTGATTCCGACTCATAGTGACCCCCTTTGTGTTTCTGAGGTGATAAATCTTTACAGAAGTAGATTGCCAGGTTTCCTTCTGCAGAGTGGCTAGTGGGTTTGAACCACCAACTTTCTGGTTAGCAATCAAATGCCTTAGGCACTGTGCCACCAGAACTCTTTTAGTAACCATCCACTAGATATGAAAGTGTCTGCTTTCTAGGAGAGCTTATTGCTGCCTATTTAAAAATATCAATCTTCTACTGATTGCAGTACAATGGGTTTTTCTTCTATATGGCCTTTCTGCCCTTGGGTTTTAATTCTGCAAAAATGATTAGCAGGGCAACACTTGCAAGAGATTGGTTTACTATGCAAACAGGGTATGTAAAACCACCCAATAAATTAAGTGACCTTGAGGGAATTGGTCAACTACTATGCAAATGGAATGATTATGGTCTACTAAAAGGATGGGTCAGTTTGTGGTCCTGGTGGGAGGACCATACTTGCATGACAAGGTGTAGGCTTACATAAGGGCCAATCTCACAGAGGTTGAGGGGACCTCACTACTATCAACAAGAGCCTAGAGCAGAGTGCATCCTTTAGACCTGTGCTGAGAACCTCCTAGACGAAAGACAAGAGAGAGTCATACCATTGTACATGGTGAAAAATGGTAGCAATCTCACCTGAGCTCAGCGGCAGAGAAAGAGCAGCAGCAGTATTAGTAGTAGTAACTAGGAAACCAGCACAAGGCATTTGCAGTGGACTTGCCAACCCACAGAGCGTAAAAGAGCTAAGTGCCTTCTGGGAGGAAGCTTACTTGTGGAGTAGA
The DNA here is from genome assembly GCF_000298275.1 of Orycteropus afer afer. NCBI lineage: Eukaryota > Metazoa > Chordata > Mammalia > Tubulidentata > Orycteropodidae > Orycteropus > Orycteropus afer. The sequence goes on along the minus strand of NW_006921819.1, from coordinate 2,685,485 downwards.
GACCCTCCAGGTGTTTGTCAACAGAACTAAAGAGCTATAACCCTTGACTGAGAAGAGCAGAGGCCCAAAGAAGGGCCTTTCGGCTGGCAAGGACAAGAGCTGCCTGCTTACAAGGAAGAGCTGAGTGCTTTCAGAGAGGAGGCTTGCTGGCCTAGTAGAGTGTCTTCAGGTATTTGTCAAAGAAGCTAAAGAACTGTAACCCTTGGCTTAGTAGAGCAGAGGCCCAGAGAAGGGCCTGTTGGCTGGCAAGGCCAAGAGAAGGGCTACCTGCCTGTGGGCACAGCTAAGAAGAAGCTAAAAGATGTTTGGTTGGAACCTGTCATGATTGAAGAACTGTATCCTATCTCCTGAGGTGTATCCTGTTACTTCCTAGTTGATCATGATCCAGAGTTATAGCCTGTTAATTCTTTGTTGTTGTTAGGTGCCATCAAGTCAGCTCTGACACTTAGCAACCCTATTTACAACAAAATGAAACACTGCTCAGTCCTGCTCCATCCTCACAATCTTTGCTGTGCTTGAGCTCATCATTGCAGCCACTGTGCCAATCCAGCCCATTGAGGATCTTCCCCCTTTTCACTGACCCTCCACATTACCAGGCATGATATCCTTCTCCAGGTACTGGTCCCTTCTGACAACACGACCCTAGGACGTAAGGCACAGTCTGGCCATTCTTACTTGTAAGGGGCATTCTACCTGTACTTTTTCCAGGACAGATTTATTCATTCTTCTGGCAGTCCATGGTATTTTTTGTGTTCTTCACCAATACCACAATTCAACTCTTCTTTGGTCTTCCTTATTTGCTGTCAGGACTTTTTTTTTTTTTTTTTTTTTTTTTTGTGATGAAAACATACACAAAAAGACATTCGCCAACATAACAACTTCCACATTTATAGCTCAGGGACATTGATGACATTTTTCATGTTGTGCCACCATCAATACTATCCTTTTCCAAAATATTCCACCACCATTAGCATAAACTCAATGCTCCCCCCCCCAAAAAAAAATAAAGCTTTCCATTTCCCCCTTCTCCTACCCCTGGTAACCACTAATAATAAACCACTAATAATTATATATATA
>NW_006921819.1:2651805-2684308 GCF_000298275.1 Orycteropus afer afer | reverse complement strand
TCTATCTAGGAATCCCCCCACCTCAACTCTGGTAACCAATAAAGTTTCCTTCCATGTATAAACCTTTCCTTGACTTTTTAAAATAGTGGACTAATACAATATTTGTCCTTCTGTGATTGACTTATTTCACCCACCATAATGTCCTCCAAGTTCATCCATGTTATGTGGTGTTTTCCAGATTCTACATTATTCTTCAGGGTTGCATAGTATTCCATTGTGTGTATGTACCACAGTTTCTTTATCCATTCCTCAGTTGATGGGCACTTAGGTTGTTTCCATCTCTTTGCTATTGTGAATAGTGCTGTGAAGAACAAGGGTGTGCATATATCTATTTGTGTCCTGCCTCTCACTTTTTTAGGATATATGCCTGGTAATGGGATTGCTTGATCAAATGGTATCTCTATTTCCATCATTTTAAGGAATCACCATATGCCACTCCTTGGAAGGAAGATGGGGCAATCTACTTCCGTAGTGATACTGCCTGGGAAATCCAAGGAGGGGTCGCTATGAGTTGGGTCCAACTCGATGGCACATAACAACAACAACAACAGTGGTTGTATCATTTTACAGTCCCACCAACCATGTACAAGAGTCCCAATCTCTCCACAACCTCACCAGCATTTCTTATTTTCTATCTTGATCTTTGCTGTAAATGCTGGGGTGAGATGGTATCTCATGGTTGTTTTGATTTCCATCTCTTTAATGGCTAATTATCGTGAACATTTCTTCCTGTGTTTGTTGGCTGCATGAAATCTTCTTTGATGAAGTGTCTATTCATGTCTTCAACCCATTTTTTAACTGGATTATCTTTTTGATGTTGAGGTGTTGGAGTTTTCTATATATTTTAGAGATAATTCCTTTGTCTGATATGTCATTGCTGGATTTTTTTTTCCCCCCAATCTGTAGGTTCACTTTTCACTCTTTTGGAGTAGTCTTTTGTTGCACATAAGAATTTAACTTTCAGAAAGTCTTAATCATGTAGTTTATCTTCTGCTGTTGGTGCATCTTGGGTTATGCTTAATAGTCTATTTATGACATAAATTAGGGCTCCTACATTTGCCCCTATTTTTTCTTTGATGAACTTTATAGTTTTAAGTTTACATTTAAGTCTGTGATCCATCTGGAATTCATTTTTATGTATGGTATGAGGTATGGATCTGGTTTCATTTTTCTGAAAATGGACATCCTGTTTTGCCAGCACCATTTGTGAAAGAGGCTATCTTTTCCCTCATTTAATGGATTTCTGCCCTTTGTCAAAGAACAACTGACCGTACATCGATGGATAAATTACTAGGTTCTCAATTCTGTTCCAATGGTCTATGTGTCTGTCATACCAATACCAGGCTGTTTTGACAACTGTGGCTGTATAGTAGGTTTGGAGATCCGGGAGTGTGAGATCTCCTACTTTGTTCTTCTTCAGTAGTGCTTTGTTTATCCAAGGTCTCTTTCTTTTTCATATAAAATTAGTGATTGTTTTTTCCATGTCTTAAAGAATGTTGACCAGATCTGCATCAGGATTGCATTGAACGTATGAATTGCTTTGGGTAGTATTGACATTTTCACAGTGTTCAATCTTCCTATCCATGAGCATGGTATGTTCTGCCATTTATGTAGATCTCTTGTAATTTCTTAAAGTATTGTTTTGTATTTTTTTTGTGTGTGTGTGTAGATCTTTTGTGTTCCTGGTAAGATTTATTCCCAAGTATTTTATATTTTCAGTAGCTATTGAAAATGGTACTGATTTTCTGATTTCCTTTCCAGAGACCTCTTTGCTGGTGTAGAGGAATCCAACTGATTTTTGTATGTTGATCTTGTATCCTGCCATGATGCTAAATCTTGCAGTAAGTTCCAGAAGTTTTCTTGATGAGTCTCTCGGGTTTTCTATGTGTAGGATCATATCATCTGCACATAGGGATAGTTTAACTTCTTCCTTACCAATTTGGATGCCTTTGATTTCCCTTTCTTGCCTTGTAGCCCTGGGTAAGACTTCCAGTACAATGTTGAGTAGAAGTGGTCATAGAGGGCATCCTTGTCTGATTCCTGTTGGCAAGGAAAATGGTTTCAGTCTCTCTCCATTGAGAATAATGTTGGATGTTGGTTTTGCATATATGCCCTTTATTATATTAAGGAATGTCTCGTCTATTCCTCTTTTTCTGAGAGTTTTCATCAGGATTGAGTGTTGGAGTTTATCAAATGCCTTTTCTGCATCTATTGATATGACCTTATGTTTCTTTGCCTTTATTTTATTTATGTGATGGATTACTTTGATTGTTTTTCTAATATTGAACCATCCATGCTTAACTGGTATGAATCACACTTGGCCATGATGTGTTATTTTTTTAGATATGTTGTTGGAGTCTATTGGCTATGATTTTGTTGAAGATTTTTGCATCTCTATTCATGAGAAATATTGGTATGAAGTTTTCCTTTCTTTGCCTGCTTTGGGTATCAGGGTTATACTTGTTTCATAAAATGAATTTTGGAAGGACTCCATCCTTTTCTATGTTTTGGAATAGTTTGAGTAGGATTGGTACCAGCTCTTCTCTGAATGATTAGTAGAATTCTCCAGTGAAACCATCTGGGCCAGGACTTTTTTTGTTGTTGGTAATTTTTTCTTATGACCAGGTCAATTTCTCCTTCTGTTATGGTTCTGTTCAGATTTACATCTGTCTACTTCTAGGTTTTCAAATTTGTTAGAGTTAATTTCTTCATAGTATCCTGATATTATTTCTGTTGGTTCTGTAATGACATCAACCCTTTCATTATCTCTATATGTTATTTTCATTTTCTTCTTTTCCTTTGTTTAGTTTGCCAGTGGTTTGTGGATTTGATTAATCTTTTCAAAGAACCACCTTCTAGGCTTACTGATTTTTTCTGTTGTCTTTCTATATTCTCTTTCATTTATTTCTGCTCAAATCTGTATTATTTCTTCTGGTAACTGTAGGTGTGTTTTTTTGTTTGTTTGTTTGTTTTTGTTTTGTTTTTTTGCTACTCTTTTTCTAATTCTTAGAGATTTTGGGTTAAGGTGTTGATTTTGGCTCTTTCTTCTTTTTTAATGTGTGCATTTATTGCTAGAAATTGCCATTTGATCACTGCTTTTGCTGTGTCCCAAAGATTTTGTTATGTTATGTTTTCATTCTTGTTTATTTCAAGGAATTTGTTAATTTCCTTTTTTATTTCCATTTTTGAGGAGGATGTTAGTCAGTTTCCATGTGTTTGCACTTTTTCCATTGGTCTTCCTGAAGTTGATTTCTAATTTTATAACATTGTGACCTGAGAAGATACTTCACAGTATTTCAATGTTTTAAAATTTATTGAGGCTTGCTTTGTGGCATAACATATAGTTTATCCTGTAGAATGTTCCATGTGTGCTGGAAAGAATGTATATTCCCAATTGTTGGATGAAGTGCTCTGTAGATAGATGTCTATAAGATCAAGTTGATTGTTCATAATGTTTAGTTCTTCTGCATCTTTGTTGAGTTTCTTTCCAGTTGTTCTATCTTTTATTGAAAATGGTGTGTTAAAGTTTCCTATTGTTACCGTGGAGTCATCTATTTCATCTATTTCAGTTCTGTTAAAGTCTGATTTTTGTTTATTGGGACTCTTTCATTGGATGCGTAGATATTTATTATGCTTATGTCTTCTGGTTCATTTGATCTCTTAATCATTATATAATGTCCTTCCTTGTGTCTTATAATCATTTTTGCCTTAAAGTCTAGTTTATAAGAAACTAATATTGCCATTTCTGCCCTTTTTGCATTGTCATTTGCTTGATATATCTTCTTCCAACCTTTGATTTTTAGTCTACTTTGTCTTTGTGTCTAAGGTGAGCCTCTTATAGAGAGTATATTGATGATTCATGTTTTTTTATCCAATCTGCAACTCTCCATCTCTAGAGTGGTGCATTTAATCCATTTACATTCAGTGTAATTATAGACAAGTATGAATTTATTGATCCATTTTGTTATGTTTTTTTTTTGTGTGTGTGGTGTTGCTGATTTCTTGATTCATGCAATTTTCCATGCTGACCTCATTTTGTTTATGAATTGTTTTATCATTTCCTTCGTTGCTATTGTATTGATTATTTACTAAATATTTGTGCACATCTTTTTTATTTTTATGCACAGGTTTATTAATTTTCTTGAAGCCTACTCTGTGATTTATTATTTTCTTCTCAAGTTTAAAACAGTCTGCTCTATTTCACAATTGTCTTGAGTTTCTCACCATTTAGAAGTTCTATAACTACGCTATGTATTCCCTGTTTTTGGCTTGTAGTTGTCCTCATTTACCAATTAATGCCTCTGGTTCCCTGTTTACAGTCTTATAGTCTTATTTGACTTTGGATACTTCTATAACTAGGTTTGTTTATGGGTTATGTCATCATGTGTGTTAATCATCGATTGTTGTTTGCTGTTGTTGGTTCTCTGTCTGAAGAATTCCCTTTAGCAGCTCTTGCAATGTTGGTCTGGTTTTAAAAAATTCCCTTAATTTATACTTATCTGGAAGTCTCCTCATTTCACCCTCATATTTGAGGGACAGTTTTTCTGGGTATATAATTCTTGGTTGGAATTTTTCTTTTTTTTCTTTCAGGGTTTTATATATATCATCCCATTACATTCTCACCTCCATGGTTTCTGCCAAGAGCTTAGTCTTATTATTTCCCCATTGTATGTAACTTTTCATTTTTCCCTTGCTACTTTCAGGATTCTTTTTTTGATTTTTGGTTTTGGAGAATTTGATTATGATATGTTTCAGTGACTTTCTTTTGAGGTCTATCCTGTTTGGGGTTTGTTGAGCTTTTTGAATGGATGTCTTCCCACCTTTCATCATATTAGGGAAATTCTCTTCCAACAAATCTTCAACATTTTTCTCTATGGTTTTATCTGTCTCGTCCTGTTCTGGAATTCTGATTACACATAAGTTAGTCCTCTTGATGGTATTCCATATGAACATTAGGCTTTCTTCATTTTGTTTTGATCTTTTTTTCTGATTGATCCCTTAACAAAGTAGTATTTGTTTTCAATCTCATTAATTCTGTCTTCCATAGATTCAGTTCTACTCCTGTGCCCATTCAATGTGTTATCTATTTCTGAAATTAGTATTAATTTTCTGGATTTCTATTTATTGTTTTTGTATTATTTCTAAATTTTTGTTTATTTTGTCAATTTTTTCTTGTATTTTTTCCTAAATTGTTCTAGCATTTTTTCTGTTTTCCTGAATTTTGTCAAGGTTTTCCTTGATCTTGTCCATGTTTTCCCTGATCTGTCTCTCAATCCATTGAAGGTACCCAAATATAATTCATTTTATTTCCTCATCAGGGAGTTCCAATGCTGCTGCTTTCTCAGGGATGTTTTCTGGGTTTGTATCCTGGTCCCTTCTTTCTACTCCTTTATCTTGCTTCTTTTTGTGGACTATTATTGTCTGTTGTCTCTGAGACATTGTGGTGGTGTTGTATTTATGTTTAATTTGTAGTTGGATGTTGATGTTATTTGCCCAAGATTATTTTTTCCTTTATTTTGTTTTGATGTATCTGTGTGAGCATGGTATTTTACTCATCTATTCACTAGTTGTTAGCACTCAGGAACTAACCATCTGTCTCCTGGTGGGTGTGATAGAGAAATAGAGTGTGTGCACAGATCTCTGTTAGCTGTTAGTAAGGAGCATGTGAGGGTGAATTGAGCTGATATTGCCCACTGCCTATCATTGATCAGTTGGTACGAAAGCAAGTGGTGTCCTTCACTCAGTGGGTGGTGCTGCAGAAGGTGCAGGTATGGTTGGGTTGTGTTGGAATGGTTGCTGCTCCTACTCAGTTAGATGAAAATAAATAAATAAATAAATAAATAAATAAATAAATAAAAATGAGAACAAAAAACTCAATCTGCATAAACAAATAGGAACAATCACACACAAAAAGAAATGCAATAAATGAAAACTTTCAAAATATATTTAAAAAGGATAAATGAAAGATAATCATAAAAAGAGAGAGGGTGAGGGGGAAGCCAGAATAACTGGGGAAGGACAAATGAGAGAAAAGAGCAAGAGTAAAAGAATATTAAAGAAAACAATGGTGGGAAAACTGCAGAAACAAAAGAAATAAAGGTGATGGGAAGAACCAAAAGAAAGAAAAGGGGGGCAGGAAAGGGAAAGATGAAAAAAATAAAAAAGAACCAGGAACAGGAACTAGAAAAAAAGAAAGGAGGAAAATGAAAACAATAATTTAAAAACTAACAAAAACAAAACTATAAGGGGGTTGGGGTATGGTGCCTAGGGTCATTCAGGGCACAGACTGGGATGGAATTCCTGCTAGTCATCAGCCTCTAGTTTGGTTCCCCATGATGACCTTGGCAAGTGGACCCTATTTTTAGGTCATGTCTAGGTAAGAATGCCACTTGCATATATTCAAAATGACCATGCCTACCCCTTGCAAATATTCAAAATGGCTGCACCCTAAAGAGAGCTGCTGGCAGTCCATAGATCTGTTTGTTTTCTTCTTTGTTGTCTTCCTTTCTGGTTGTCAAGCACCAATACAGTCCTTGACCATGTAGTCCTTGGTGAACAGAGCTAATTCTCAGGTTGCTACTGGAAAATATTCAAATATTCTAATATTCAAAATGGCTGTTCCCTCAAGAGAGCTGGCAGTCCACAGCTACATTTGTCTCATTGTTTTAGTTCAGGTTCTTCTATTTGTTGGTATTCCATCTACTTCTTTATCCTCCCCTTCAAAGCTCAGGGTTCCAGGATCATCTTCTGTATCAGTTTCAATTGGTTTCTCATTGCTTTGTTGCAGAGCGTCTGTGTAGCTTGTCTGCCTATTCCTCCATCTTGTCCCACTTCACTTTATGGTCCAGCTTTCACATGCTTTTCAGATAATTGAAAAATACCATGGCTTGAGTTAGGCACACATTAGTCTTAATATGAGATCTTTGCTCCTTAATACTTTAAGAAGTCTTTTGCAGCAGATTTGCCCAGTGAAATACATCTGATTTCTTGACTACAGCTTCCATGATGATTGATTGATTTATTGATTAAAATGAAATGCCTGACAATTTCAGCCTTTTCTTCATTTATCCTGATGTTGCTTATTGGTCTAGTTGTTAGGGTTTTTGTTTGTTATGATGAGGTATGTAATGCATACAGTACACTGGACTCTGATCTTCATCAGTAAGTGCTGCAAGTCATCTTCACTTTTAGCAAGCAAGGTGTGTCATCTGCATAATACAGGTTGTTAATGAGCTTTCCTCCTATCCTGATCCCATGTTCTTCTTCATATACTCCAGCTTCTCAGATCATTTGTTCAGCATACAGATTGAATAAGTAATGGTGATAGGGTACAACCCTGACACACACCCTTCCTATTTTAAAACATGCAATATCCCCTTGTTCTGTTGAAACAACAGCTTCTTGGTCTATGTACAGATTCCTCATAAGGATAAAGTGTTCCAGAATTCCCATTCTTCACAATGTTATCCATTATTTGTTATGATCCACACAGTCAAATGCCTTTGCATAGTCAATAACACACAGGTAAACATCTGTCTAGTATTCTTTGCTTTCAGCCAAGGGCCATCTGACATCAACAAGGATATCCCTTATTTCATGTCCTGTTCTGAATTGAGGTTGAATTTCTGGACATTCCTTGTTGATACACTGCTGCAATTGTTTTTGAATTATCTTTAGCAAAATTTTACTTGTATGCCATATTAATGACATTATTTGATAATTTCCACATTCTGTTGGATAACCTTTCTTTGGAATGTACACAAATATTGATCTCTTTCAGTCAGTTGGCCAGGTAGCTGTCTTCCAGATTTCTTGGCATAAATGAGTAAGTGCCTCCAGCACTGCATCTGTTTGTTGAAACATCTCAATGGGTATTCCATTAATTCCTGAAGTGTAATCTTTTGCCAATTCCTTCAGTGCAGCTTGGAATTCTTCCTTCAGTACCATTGGTTCTTGATCATATAATACTTCATGAAATGGTTGAACATCAACCAATTCTTTTTGGCAAAGTATGTATTCCTTCCATTTTCTCTTTATGCTTCCTTCATGGTTCAATATTTTGCCCATAGAATCCCTCAATATTGCAATTTGAGGCTTGATGTTTTTTCTTAAGTTCTTTCAGCTTGAGAAATGCAAAATGTATTCTTCCCTTTTGGTTTTCTAACTCCAGATCTTTGAGTATATTTCATTATAATACTTTACTTTGTCTTCTCATGCCATCCCTCAAAATCTGTTCAGCTGTTTTATTTCATCACTTCTACCATTTGCATTAGCTGTTCCAGAGCAAGTTTGAGAGTCTCTCCTGACACCTATTTTAGTCTTTTCTTTCTTTCCTGTTTATTGACCTTTTGCTTTCTTAGTGTATGATGCTCTGGATATCATCTCACATGTGGTGAGTTCTTTACTCTTTGGTATTTAGTGAGTCAAATCTGTTTGGCAGATGGTCTCTAAATTCAGGTGATATATAATCAAGGTCATATTTTTGCTCTCATGAACTTGTTTCAATTTTTGTCATCTTCAATTTGAACTTATACATTAGCAATTGATGGTCTGTTCTACAGTCAGCTCCTGGTCTTGTTTTGACTGATGATACTAATTTCCATAGATGTGGTCATGTTGACTCCTCTGTATTCCTACTGGTGAGGCCCACATGTATAGTTGCTATTTATTTTGTCAAAAATGTTCTTGCAACGAAGAAATCATGGATCTTGCAAAATTCTATCATGTGATCTCTAGAGTCATTTCTCTCACCAATGCCATATTTTCCAACAACTAGTGCTGCTTCTTTGTTTCCAGCTTTTTCATTCCAGTCCCAAGTAGTCATAAGACAACTTGATTGCATGTTGAGTCAATTTCAGACTGCAGATGTTAGTAAAAATCTTCAACTTCCTCACCTTGGTCTCTCGTGGTTGGTGTGTAACTTTAAATAATAGTAATATTAGCTGGTCTTCCTTGTAAGTGTATGGATATTATCCTGTCACTGACAGCGTTGTACTTCAGCAGAAATCTTGAAATATTTTTTGACAATGAATGGGACACCATTCCTCTTCAATTTGTCATTCCTGACATAGTAGACCATATGATTATCTGATTCAGAATGACCAATGCCATTCCATTTCAGCTCACTAATGCTGAGGATATTAGTCTTTGTGTGTTCCATTTCATTTTTCACAACTTCCAATTTTCCTAGATTCATACTTCATAAATTACATATTCTGATTATTAATGAATGTTTGCAGCTGTTTCTTTCCATTTTAAGTCATGCCCCATCAGCAGGTGAAGGTCTCAAAAGCTTTACTCCATCCATGTCATTAAGTTCAACTCTCCTTTGAGGACACAGTTCTTCCCCATTCTTATTTTGAGTGTCTTCTGACCTGAGGGGCTCATCTTCCAGAACTATATCAGACAGTGTTTCACTGTTATTCTTAAAAGTTGCCAGTAACATACCAGACGGTGTTTCACTGCTATTCATAATGTTTTCACTGGCCAATTTTTTTCAGAAGTGGAAGGCCCCATCCTTCCCAATCTGTCTTAGTCTGGAAGCTTCACTGAAACTTATCCAGACCATCCATGACTCTGCTGGTATTTGAAATACTGGTTACATAGCTTCCAGCCTCACAACAACATGCAAGCCACCACAGTATGACAAACTGACAGATGAGTGGAGGGTTACTTTCCTAATAAGCTGAATAATCATGAGTATGGTCCATGAAATCTGTGTTGCCATTGCAATGAAGTTTGAAACCCAGCAGAAAACTAGAGAGTGACAGATGGGAGGGAGGATGACTAATTTCAGCAATGGTGAAAAAGTTGGAGAGTGAAGATATGTGTGACCCCCACTTCACAGGAATCAGCATTATGTTGATCCTGGTGATTCTCATTCCTCCTTATGGATGTATACAAGGCTTGACTCTACTAGATTACACTGATCTACCATTTTTACTTAAAAAGTTAAGATTTATGCTTAATAAATCTTTGTAATTGGCACATTACTTCAGCTTACATGACTATTAACATTATTTTACATGATTTTATTTGATGAGTTGCTTGAATTGTGGAATGAAATATCTTCCTCAAAGAACATCTTTAAATATAAATCACACTGAAAAAAGCCCAGTTGGATGAAGCACCGATACCCTAGGATTTTTCCCCAATGTACACATAATTCAAATGGCACCACTTCCTCTGTGGGAAGCTTCACAGCCTTTTGTAGCTCTTGGTACAGCCAAGTTCCTTCCCTTGCTAACATTCCAAGGGCACACTCCTCCTCACCCACTAAATCTTAGACTTTATCACTTTGTGAACTTCCTGACAGCCACTCTCAAGACCACCTCCTTTTATGAACTGTTTTTCATTGAAGTATTTTATTATGTTTTTGGAAAAAGTTTATGTAGCAAATTATGTTCTCATTCAACAATTTCTACACAATTTGTTCAGTCACAGTGGTTACATTTTTCACAGTGTGTCAACTTTCTCATTATGTCTGTTCTGGTTGTTTTGTTTCCTGTAATCTAGTTTCCCTGCCTCCTTGCCTTCTTGTCTTTGCTTTTGAGTAAATGTTGACTGTTTGGTCTCATATAGATGTATTTTTAAAGAAGCATAATTCTCACAAATGTTACTGTTTATTTTATGGGCCAATCTGTGATTTAGCTAAAAAATGACTTCATTAAATAGTTTAGGTTCAAGGTTTGAAAAATATCTCAGGGTGATAGTCTGTATTTCCCATCACCAGATACATCAAGTGTCTAAAGAGCAATATCCACCTCCCCTCACCTATCTCTGGTATCTGCAAGTGATTATCAGTTTTGATATGTATACCTAATCTTGTTTTTTTATACTAGTGAGGTCATACAGAATTTGTCCTTTTGTGACTCATTTCACTCAACATAATGTCCTCCAGATACATCTAAATTATAATATATTTTGAGAAGTCATCATTGTTTTTTACAGCTGCATAGTAATCCAATGTATGTATACTACATTTTGTTTATGCAATCATGTGTTGATGGGCACTTAGGTCATTTTCATATTTTTGCTGTTGTGAATAGTGCTGCAAGGAGCATAGTGCATATGTCTGATTGTCTCTTTAATATAAGATCTCTGGGGTATATACTTAAAGTAGGATTGTGGGATCATAAAGTAGGTCTATTTCTAGTTTTTGAGAAAGTGCCGTACCATTTTCCATAGTGGTTGTATCATTTTACAATCCCACCAGCAGTGGCTAAGGGTTCTGATCTTCCCAATTCCCTTGCACCATTTTCTGTTCTCTGTATTTATTTTTTATTAGTTCCATTTAAGCAGGGGTGATAAAATCCAACACCATCTCCTGATAAAAACTCTCAGCAAAATAGGAAGAAAAGAGATATTCCTCAACATCATTAAGGCCACATATACAAAACAAACAGTGAATATTCTTAATGGAGGGAGATTGAAAGCATTCCTATTTAGAACAGGAATGAGACAAGGATGCCTACTATCACCACTCTTATTCAGTTTTGTACTGAAAGTCTTAGCAAGAGCAATATGGCAAGAAAGGGAAACAGAGGGCATCCAAATTGGTGAGGAAGAAGTAAAACTATCCCTATTCACATGCTTCTATGCATAGATAATCCCAGAGATTCCACAAAAAAAGTTAATGTAACTAATGCATTCCATGCATGTAGCAGGGTACAAGATCAACAAACAAAAAACAGTTGGATTTCTCTACATAATGTGGTGAACTCTGAAAAGGACTTCAAGGCAACAATTTCATTTACAACAGCCTCTGAAAGGATAAAATACCTAGGAATAAACTTATCTAGGGATGCAAGAGAGGAATTCAAGGAAAACTATAAAACATTACTGCAAAAAACTAAATAGACCTGGAAGAATATTTAATCCTCATAGATTGGAAGACTTAACATTATGAAAATGTCAGTACTACTCAAAATGATGTATAAATATAATATAATCCTGAAAAAAATCCCAACAACATTCTTTAACAAAATGGAAAAACTAATCTCCAATATTATATGTAAAGAAAAGGGGCCCCGAATAGCATTAGTGACGAAGAACAAAATAGAAGTATTCACACTTCCTCATCTTATAACTTACTATACAGACATGGGAGTCAAAACAGCCTGGTCTGGTAAAATGACAGACACAGCCACCAATGGAACAGAAATGAGAACCCATAAGTAAATCCATGGAGAGCTGATCCTTGACAAAGTTTTCAAATCCATTAAATTGGGAAAACACAGTTTCTAACAAATGGTGCTGGCAAAACTAGATATCCATTTGTGGAAAAATGAAGTAAGATCCATATTTCACACTACATACAGAAACTACCTCACAGTTGACCAAAGAACTAAATGTTAAAACGAAAGGAGTAAAATTCCTTGAATTTAACTGTGATAGTTAAGGTTGTATGTAAGTGTGGCTGGACCATGATTCTAAATGGTTTAACTAATTATAATGTAGTCATTCCCATGAAGAGATCTGACGTAAGGTAATCACCTCCATAATGAAATGCATGATGAGCAGCCAATCAGTTGAAAGTGAGTTTCCTCGGGAGTTGTGGCCTGCTTTCAATATACATAGATATAGATATAGATGATATAGATATAGATATAGATATAGATAGATAGATAGATAGATAGATATCCTGGGAAAATTCTGGGGCTTTCTGTTGAATCTGGATCCTTCATTTAGCTTATCATCATCTGGTTTTGGAACTGTACCAGTGGCCAGATGTATTGCCCCACAATCTTGGGACTGTTTCCTTTGCAGCCTGTGAGCCAATGATCCACCACTTTATCTGCTGATCTTGGATTTGTTATCCACTGAAACAGCAGCCTGCTATACTGCCTGCTGATCTTGGATCTTGGGTTCATGCCCATGCAGCTGCATAAGTCAAAAATGCCTCCAGCTTGATATTGACCCACAAACTGGGAACTTGGCAGTCTCAACAACTGTGTGAGCCATTTCCCTGAGATAAATTTCTTCTTCTCTCTGTCTGTATGTCTGTCTCTATCTCTCTCTATAGATAGATAGATACATAGATAGATAGAAACATACATAGATACACAGCTAGATAGGTAAATAATAGATAGATATAAATATATAAACTTCATTGGTTTCACTTCTCTAGAGTACCTTTCCTAAGACAATGACATAGGAACAAAGCTGTTGTTGTTGTTGTTATGTGCTGTCGAGTCAGACCCAACTCATAGCGACCCCTCCTTGGGTTTCTGAGACAGTATCACTATGGAAGTAGATTGTCCCATCTTCCTTCCAAGGAGTGACTGGTGGGTTTGAACCGCCAGCCTTCTGGTTAACAGTCAAGTGCCTTAGGCACGAAGCTACAAGAGATCCTAAGGACAAAGCTAGGGATACTAATTTGTGGCATAAATATACTATCAAACATAACTGAAAATATACAAACAAGAGAATATAAGCTAGGTAACTGGAACCTCCTAAAACTTAAATACTTATGCTCATCAAAAGACTACCAAAAAAAATAAAAATAAAGAGAACCAACAGAGGGGGATTTTTTTTTTTTTTTTTTTTTGGCAATGATATATTTGAAAGGGTCTAAACTTCAACACCTCTACAATAACAACAAAAATGGAATCAAAAATTTGGCAAATGATTTGAACAGAAGCTTCACAAGAGAAGACATTCAGGTGGCTAACAAACACAAGAAGAGATGCTCACCATCATTAGCCATTGTTGTTGTTAGTGCTATTGAGTTGGTTCTGACTCATAGCAACCCTATGTACAACAGAACACAACACTAGCTGGTCCTGTACCATCCTCACAATCATTGCCATGCTTGAGCCCATTATTGTAGCCACTGTGTCAGTCCATCTCATTGAAGATCTTCTCCTTTTTCACTGACTTCCTACTTTACCAAGCATGAAGTCCTTTGCCATGGATTGATATCTCCTCACATGACCAAACTATGAGGCACAAAGTCTGGCTACTTGTCACTTCTGTGGGGCACTCTGGCTGTACCTCCTCCAATACAGATTTATTTATTCTTCTAGCTGTCCATGACACACTCCATATTCCTCACCTCAAATGCATCAATTCTTCTGCAATCCATTAAAAACAAACCAAAAAAAAAACTTACTGCCGTTGAGTCAGATCCAACTCATAGCAACCGCTCCTAGGGTTTGTGAGGCAGTATCACTATAGAAGTAGATTGTCCAATTTTCCCATTAGCCATTAGCGAGATACAAATCAAAACTACAGTGAAAGAGGCAAGCACTACTGTAGAAGAACAAAGTGAGAAGTCGCACACTTCTGGATCTCATAAACTACTATACGGCCACAGTAGTCAAACATCCTGATATTGGTATGACAGTTACATGGACAAGTGGGACAGAATTGAGAACCCAGAAGTAGATCCATCCACCTATGGTCAGTCGATCTTTGATAAAAGGCCAAAATCCACTAAATGGGGAAGACATAATGTCTTTAACAAATGGTGCTGGCATAACTGCATACCCCATTTGCATAAAAATGAAACAAGATCCATACCTCACACCATATACAAAAACAAACTCCAGATGGACCAAAGACTTAAATATAATACCTAAAATTATAAAGTTCATCAAAGAAAAAATAGGGGCAAACTGGGGGCTCTAATCGATGGCATTAATAGACTAGCAAACATAAGTAAAAATGCAAAAGTATCAGAAGATATACTAGATATTGGGACCTTCTAAAAATTACATTATTATGCATATCAAATGACTTCTCCAAAGGAGTGAAAAGAGAACCTACAGATTGTGAAAAAATATTTGGCAATGACATATCAGACAAGGGACTTATCTCTGAAATTTATAGAATACTCCAACACCTCCACAGCAAGAAACCAAACAATCCAATTTAAAAATTGGCAGAATACATGAACAGACACTTTGCCAAAGAAGATATTCAGGTGGCCAACAAACACATGAAGAAATATTCCTGATCATTAGCCATTGGAGAGATGCAAATCAAAACAACACTGAGATACCATCTCACCCCAGCAATAATAGCAAAGTTCAACAAGACAGATAAAAACAAATGCTTGTGAGGATATGGAGAGAATGGGACTTTCATACACTCCTTGTGAGACTGTAAAATGATAAAACCACTATGAAAAATGGTATGGCAACTCCTTAGAAAGTTGGAAATAGAAATACCATTTGATCCAGCAATCTCATTACTAAGTATATATGTTAAAAAATGAGAACCAGGACATGAATAGATAAATGCACACCCATGTTCATCGCAGTACTATTCAAAATAGAGTTGGAAACAGCCTAAGTGCCCATCATCAGAGGAATGGATAACCAAAGTATAGTACATATGCACAATGGAATACTTCCAGCAATGAAGAATAATGTAGAATCTGTGAAACACCGCATAATATGGATGAACTTGGAGGACATTATACTGAGCAAAATAAGTCAATCACAGAAGAACAAATACTGTATTAGCCTACAATTGTAAAAATTCAAGGAAAGATGGAAGGGAACTTTCTTTGTTCGTTACTGGCTATGGAAGGGGAGGGGAGGGAAATCACTAGATGGGTAACAGACAATTACCGATTTGGGTGAAGGGAAAAGCAATATACCAAAACAAGTGACCAACACAATAACACTAAGGAAAAGGAACACAGAGTTGTGCACAAGAGGTACAGACAACAAAGAGAAACACTTTTACATACACAATACTGCATTATCAGTAGGAACAAACATTAATGTATAAGCAGATACATAGGTAGACAGGCTGAATGATCCAGTATGTTAAGGCAAAAGGGAATATGTCCATGACCATATAAAAGTTTGGCAGACACTATTTCTACACGTGTATGTGTGTGTGCTATAAGAATGTCCCTATATGAAATAGAGTTAACAGGGAGCAAAGTTATGATAACTTCTTAGCCACAGCCCACCACCCTGAGGGAGTGAGTTGTTGGGGCCATGGGCTCAGGACCATGGTCATGGGGGACATTAGGCTCATTTGGCATAACATACTACACAAAAACGTTGTTCTCCATCCTACTGTGGTGAGTAGCAATGAGGGTCTTAAAAGCTTGTAAGCGGCCATCTAAGACATATAATTGGTCTCTCCTCATCCAGAGCAAAGAAGAATGAAGGAAACCAAAGATGCATGGAAATAATTAGTCCAAAGGACTAGTGAACCATGTGAATCTCAACCTACATGACCCTGAGAACAGAAGAACAAGATGGCGCCCATCTACCACTATCAACCATTCAGAAAGGGATCAATATAGGAGATTCTAGAGGGAGTGAGAAAAAAATGTGGAACAAAACTCAGAATCATAAAAAAAAAAAAAAAAAAGACCAGGCTTACTGGTGTGATAGAGACTGGTGAAACCCGTGAGACCATGGCCCCTAATCACTCTTCGTGCCTGGAAATGAACTCACTTCAGTGGCTTCCTAACAAGCAATAGCCAGGTGTGTAAGATGAACATTTACATCAGGTAGGTACACTCTTTAGAACAATCAACCAGGGGACATCAGAAGATGTATTTACATGGGAGAAAGCTCAGAGGGTAGGAATGCATAGGAGAAAAGGGCACAGGGAAAAGGGAGAAAGTAGGAAGAGAGCTGTTACATTATGGGGATTACAATCAATGTGAAATTTAATTTTTTTAATGTTAAAAAAAAAAAAGTGTAATCCATCTCACCCTTGCATAAATGGAACTCATCATAAAAACAGGAAACAACAAATGCTGGCAAGGTTGTGGGGAGACTAGAACTCTTATACATAGCTGTTAGGATTGTAAAATCTTACAAACACTATGGAAAATGATATGGCACTTCCTCAAAAAGCTACAAATAGAAATACCATATAGTGCAACAATCCCACTACTAGGTATATATCCTAGAGAAATAAAAGTATTGACAGAAATAGACATATGCATACCCATGTTCATTACAGCATTATTCACAATAGCAAAACTATGGAAACAACTTAAGTGCCCATCAACAAATAAATGGCTAAACAAATTATGGTGCATACATACACTGGAATACTATACAAGGATAAAGAATAATGATGAGTCCCAAAACATCTTATAACATGGATATATAAGGAGGACATCATGCTGAATGAAGTAAGTCAATCACAAAAGGACAAAAGTGAAGAAAATGTTTACACACAGAAAGCAACTTCTTTCATGCTTACCAAGAATGGGAGGAAAAAGGAGAGAGAATCATTGAGTAGATAGTACACAAACCAAACCCACTGCCATGGAGTTGATTCTGACTCATAGCAGCGCTATCGATCAGAGTAGAACTGCCCCATAGGGTTTCTAAGGCTGTGATCTATACAGAAGCAGACTACCTCATCATTCTCCCACAGAATGACTGATGGTCCAAGCCACCTACCTTTTGGTTAGCAGCAGAATATTTTAACTACTACATCACCAGAGCTCCTTACTAGATTGTAGACACATGTTAATACTGATGAAGGGAAAGGAAATTCACAATGCAAGAGAATTTAGCCCAATGTGACCAAGATAATGAAAACATTGAAATGTATACAAGAATAAAGGACAACTACTAAACCCCCAAAAAAAAACCCAAAACCCATTGCCAGCAAGTAAATTCTGACTCATAGTGACCCTACAGGACAGAGTAGAACTGCCCCCATAGAGTTTCCAAGGCTGTAAATCTTCACAGAAGCAGACTGCTTCATGTCTTTCTTGTAGAAAGGCTAGTGACTTTGGACTGCCACCCTTATGGTTAGCAGCCAAATGCTTTAACCACTGCACGACAAGAGTTCCTTAAAGAAAACTATAGTTGTGTGAAGGGTAATTATAGTAAATGCTATAACTTACACAATTCTGTAATAACAACCAAAAATTGGTGAGTGGTCACATTGTTGTTGTTGTTGTTATTTGCTGTCGAGTTGGCCCCGACTCATAGCGACCCCTCCTTGGGTTTCCGAGGCAGTATAACTACGGAAGTAGGATTGCCCAACCTTCCTTCCGAGGAGTGGATGGTGGGTTTGAACCGCCAGCCTTCTGGTTAGCAGTCAAGTACCTTAGGCACTATGCTACCAGAGCTCCCATAGGCAGATATTTATGCTATATAAGTGTGGGAGGGTGTATGGAAGTATATGTGGGTGCATATAGAGGTATAATTGTGGGCCTTTGTGTATACATATATGTATTCCTGTATATATTTATATATTCCATTATATAATAGAACACATAGGGGGCACAGTTATGGAGACTTCTTAGACAAGAAACTCATGGGACTGAACAACTGGGCTTGAAGGGCAACTCCATAGTTGGCAACATCATTCATCAAGATAATGTTCTACATCATAATGAGTAGCATCTGAGGTTTTAAAAGCTTATGAGTGGCCATCTAAGATACAATTCTTTTCCTGTCTAGAGGAAAGGGGAGTGAAGGAAACCAAAGCCTCAAGGAAACAGTTAGTCCATAGCCCACGTGAATCACAGCCTTCTGTAGCCTCAGACCAGAAGAACTAAATGGAGCCCAGCAACCACCGCTGACTGCTCTGATCAGGGACACAATAGTAGTCCCAGTTCAAATGGGAGAAAAATGTAGAACAAAACTCAAATTCTTAAAAAAAAAAAAAAAAAAGACCAGACTTATTCGACTGACAGAAGCTAACAGAACCCCAAGACATCCTTTTAACTTGGAGCTGAAGTTACTTCTGGAGGTCACCTGTCAGCCAAATCACAAACTGGCCTATACAATAAATAATAACATCCTTGAAGAATTTGCTTCTAAGAAGAATTAACTATATGACACTAAACAGGCAACATTTGCCCAAAAGCGCAAAGATGAGAAGGCAAGGAGGGGCAGAAAACTGAATGGATAGAAACAGGGAAGGCAAGGTAGAAATGGGAAGAATGCAGACACATTGTAGGGATAGCAACCAATGTTATGGAATAATCTGTATATAAGTTGTTCAATTGGAAGGTAATTTGCTGTGTAAACTTTCACCTAAAACACAATAAAATGTTCAAAACAAAAAGAAATGAGCTCACTAAGTAAAACTAACAATTGTGATAGAAACAAAACTATGCTTGTAAAGTTACTGGTATGTATTTTTTTAATTTAAGAATAGAATAAAATGGATAATTTGGATATCTATTCATTTAGAACAAGACAGGTATTTCTTTTTATTACCTCTCTGAGAAGCATACAGATAGGAAAAACATTAAACACATCTCTGATACCATTGCTATAGTCTTGTGGTCTATGGGGTAAGAAAAAGTAATCCTAGTTAGCATTTGGTAATATGTTGTCAACCTTGTATCTTTATATGCCAACAGCACTTTGCATATCATGTAACCCATACCTGTTGCCATAGAGTTTATTCCGATTCATGGCAACATCACGTATGCCAGAATTGAACTGCATTCCATAGTGTTTTCAGTGGCTGTAATCTTATGGAAGTAGATACTCACACCTTTCTTCTAATGCACCACTGAGTGGATTTGAACCACCAACCTTTTGGTTAGCTGCTGAGCACAAATCATTTGTACTTCCATAGGGACCTTTTTGCTCTGGTGGTGTCATGCCTAAGGCATCTGACTGCTAACCAGAAGGCTAGCGGTTCAAACCCACCAGCTGCTTCTCAGAAGGAAGATTGGGCAAGCTACCTCTGTAGAGATACCACCTCAGAAACCCAAGGAGGGGTGCTATGAGTCAAATCGACTCTACAGCAGTGAGTTTGTTTTGGTTTAGGGAACTTTTTGCATAGTGGTAATAGTAGTACATAATACATATTCCTTAATTAGATGATTTCCGCTTTACTGGGTTAGCTTCTTGAAAGATGGGGCTCCTAAGTTGTTTAAATCTTTCAGATTGTATATAAACATTCCTAGAAAGTTTAGCAAACTGTTTTGTAATATGTTATAAAATTTTGTCAAAGTAACTTGTATTCAGGAAATGACTAGAAGAAAAAGAATGTTTTGGTATTTTGGTGCTTAAAATTGAATACAACTTATTTATTTATTCATTTATTTGGACATTTTTCAAATAAACACTTCATGCCCTATCTGTGCTGGATTTGAAGTTTTCAAATGAACATGACTAAGATTTATTTAGGAGCTCTGGTAGCGTAGTGCCTAAGGCACTTGACTGATAACCAGAAGTCTGGTGGTTCAAACCCACCAGCCACTTCTCAGAAAGAAGGTTGGGCAATCTACTTCTGTAGTGATATGGCCTTGGAAACCCAAGAGTTGGGTCTGACTCAATGGCACATAACAACAACAACAACAACAAGATTTATTGAAAATCTATCATATACTGACCTTTCTGTTAAAGATTTTGCTTATATCATTTATTGAATTCTCAGCTGGGGCCCAGCATTTTGCCTCATGCATACTGGCTAATCAGATGGGGTTTTACTTGATGCACGCTAACTAATCTGATGGAGTTCTGCCTGTTGAATACTAGCTAATCAGATGTTTCGTGAATAAATTAACGTGTCCTTAATAGGGATTTGTGCTTGGCTGCTAACCAAAAGGTTTGAATCTACTCAGAGTCAGAGTCTGCTGAGTTATGCTGGTGTAGCTAACAGCCCCAAATGGAGTGACTTACAACAGCACAGGTTCATTTCTTGTGCACATGGAATGTCAACTGAAGAGGCTGTGGTTCACCTATGGCTTATCTTCATTTGGATATCAAGCTATACCGAAACATTCATCTGTTCTATGCTGTTTTTTCCTTGTGTCTAGGCCAAACCAGGCAGTGGCTCCTAAAGCTTGTGCTTAGATGTGACATATGCCACTTCTTCTATCAATTGCACCATGCATATCACTTGGCCACATCCGAGGTCTATTGGCAGAGATGCATATACATCCCATGTAGGTCCACTGAAACACATGATCACAGGAAGAGTTATAACATTCTTATAGGAAAGGGGAGTGACTAATTAGGAGTAACATATTCTACCACAATGTACCATTCCTATTTCACAAGGGAGCAAATCAGAGAGGTTATGTATTTTACTCAAGATCAGCTAAAAAACCAAAAATCAAACTCATTGCTACTCATAGTGACCATATAGAACAAAGTAGAAAAAGGTTTCCAGGGCTGTAATCTTTACAGAAGCAGACTGCCATATCTTTCTCCCAAAGAGCAGCTGATGAGTTTGAACCACTGACTTTTCAGTTAGCAGTCAAGTGTTTAACTACTGCACCATCGAGGCTCCTCATCACAGCTAGTAAGTAGCAAAGGCAAGATATGAACTCTATTTTATGTGGCTCTAACTTCCATTCATTCACAACCCACCAGGTATTAATTTTGCTTCACATCTACAAGCATTTATTGAGCATCCATTATGACAACTATGGTGGGCAATAGAGGGAAAAGAGGTGTCTGTCTGTCTATCTATCTATCTATCTGCATATGTAATACAGCAAGTTAATGCTGCTATCATTCAAAAAGGAGCTCTTGTCACACAATGATAAAGCACTTAGCTGCTAACCAAAAAGTCAGCCATTTGGACTCACCAGCAGCATCATACGAGAAGAGACTCGATGATCCATTCCCATAAAGAATATAGCCTAGGAAACCCTATGGAGCAGTTCTGCTCTGTTGTATAAGGTCAGTATGAGTTGAAATCAGCTCAATGGCTCACAACAGCAACAACACCAACAACAACCATTCAAAAAGGACCCCTGGTGGCACACTTTTAAGTGCTTGACTGCTAACTGAAAAGTTGGGGGAGGGGTCGCTATGAGTCAGTCTGACTCGACAGCACATAACAACAACAACAACATATCTTCACTTGTTTTTAAACATGGCTGGAAGAAAAGATCCTCTGATTCATAATCTCCATCTTCTCTATTTAAGTCAGATTGTTTTGACTAACAGTCCTTGAGTTAATGAGTGACAAAGATCAGACCCTACAGAAAATGTGCTTTCTTGAGTTAAAAATCAGATTTCCCATGTGGTTACCTTGTCACCTCTTCTATACAACATTAGAAGTGTCAGCATGAACCTTTTAGATTTCATTAGTGAAAAAAATAATGTGTGTAATATATCACTTAAAGATTTCAAGTCTTGGTGTAGACAGTTTGATGAATAGTAGACGAGAAATTCATGCTGTTTGATATGGAGGTAAAACTTGGGTGTTGAGTCTATAAAATGGAATATTTTGGAGAATTGTGCTAAAATCAGATACTCACAGAGACAGAGAAAGTTCGTATTTCTTATTTAGTCTGCATCTTACTTATAAGTCTAAAATTAGCTCTCTCATAGAGAGAGTCTAAAATTATCTAAACACCTTTGCTAAGGACAAAGATAGATAAAATGGCTATTTATATTAGGCATATCTCATAGGAACTGTTTACATTTTCCAGCAGGATCCTTAAAAACGCATCATCCTGGAAGGCAAACCGGAAAAAGTTCTGTCCTCTATCCTACCTCTTCTTTTTCCCGATCTACTTCTACACACACACACACACACACACACACACCTTTCTAGATTCATACAAAATATGCGGGTAGCAAACAAATACAGTGATTTACCATTTCTATAGCCTGGACATATCATTCACATAAGTAATGTATAAATGAGATTCTTAAAGGTTAAGAAATTCCTTACATAGCTAGCAAGTGGCCACGTTTTGTCTTTGACAGGAAAGACTATTTCTTCTCTTTCATAATCTCTGCAGACTTCATAAGTGTCTCATTATATATCAGGTACCACCCTGTTGCAGAATGGTGATTCTACCTCAATACCATTATTCTGTTCTCTACCTTCCCCTTTTGACCTCAATTCATTTAATTCTCTGTTGCAAAGAGGACACAAGGGATCCTCTTCAGGCCGGACACATCCCCCTTAATAGGTCTGTGTAGTCCTTTATTTTCCTCTTCACTCCACTCTTGGCATTGCTCCTATGCCACACTGATTTTCATCTTGAAATAAGGACTTCTATTTCTAAAATGTCTCTGATGTCCAATCCCTCCTTTCTACCCACCTCATACTATCATTACGTAGGTTTAGGTTGGGCAGTCTACTTACGTAGTGATACCACCGTGGAAACCCAAGGGAGGGGGGTCACTATGAGTCGAATCCAACTTGACAGCAGTGACAACCAGCCAGTACCCTCCTGAGAAGGTTGAATGACCCTCCCACTTACCTTGTGTTTTCATGCTTATTCCAGTTTCTCCTACATGGGAAAGCTAAAGTATTTTACCTAAAGCATATCTGTAATCACATGATTCAGCTGCCAAACAAATTAATTTCAAAGTCCCAACTTAATGTTCAAAACCTTCCCTAATGTGGTCCCTTCCCACATCTCCAGTTAAATCTCACTAGTTCCTTCCACACACATTTTAAGTTCCTAATACCTTAATAAAACACACACCATACTTGGAAATTCTGCCCAGAACATACTTTGTTTCATGCTTTGTTGTTCAAACCTTGACATGCTAGAGACATCTCTTGTTACCTTGCCCCCTAAAGCTTTTTCTGACACCACTCTGACCAGATTTGATACATTTTTTGCACATCTCTTCCTCTCAGGAAAAACTTCCAGAGTACCTTTCACAGAGCATTTCCACAGGGCCCAGCACTGCAACTGTATGGTTAGGTGCAAAATAAATATTTGCTATGCTTAATCTCATAAGCAATTTGTGAAAACTAGAATTTTATCTCAAATCTTGTCATCTGTATAACTAAGAGAACTTGAAGAATTTGGAGTCTATAGCAGAAAAATCCTTTAAAGACTGCGTATTTTATTAAAAAATACTTTAGAATATTCTTAAATCATTGTTATATAGAGTTGTCCATCTTTCAGAGGATTGTATAAGATAATTACAATTTGTAGATACCACAGGTTATCTTTTCCTTTGAATTTCAGGGTACGATTAAGAAGTCATTGATATTCATTTTAAGTATATGTAAATTAAACAAACCACAAATATTATTCTAGTGGAAGCACATCTGGTAGTCATGGCTTTAGGAGTAAAGAGTGACTAATTTGATTTCAGGTAATATTTAGTTGGGTTTGTGCATGTATGTGTGTGTATTTTCACTCAGGGGTCCTAGGATTTCAGAACCAAAGCTGTATCATTATATTGCAACAAAACAGGAATAGCTTCCATTATTCAGAGAGGTGGATCATTTTTTTTTTTCTTTTTTCCTTCAGAAATTGTGTTGAAGACCATGTAAGTGAATAATCTGGAGCCCTCCTCCCCAGCCTCTCTTTGGCATAGTGTGGCGTGGTTGAGGGACTCATAAGCCCTCAACCATGGGATGGAGCATGCAATGACAAACAGCAAACCTAACTAGTAGTCAACTAACATGTATATTTCCACCCTGACCTGGTCACTTATGAGCAATAGAAAATCTGAGAGGATGTCATTCACATGGCAAGTGGAAAACACTGATCAATGAACCGGTCAATAGCATGGCAAGTATAAATGTTAAATCAGAGAAGCTGCAGACAGAGCTGCAAATGACATGTATCAGATGCTGCCTATTGGCCTGCTCTCCATCAGTGTGACAGAATTGTTTTCACCTGGCCATCATGATAAATGTTTGGGTTTAGAAACTTCTCTGCACCCTGCTCTGACCAGTTAACTACATTTATTTAGAATTCCACACAATCTAATTCTATAGTGGATTAAATGGACTCTTGGTGAATCTGCTCATGTTTTATAGCAGAACACAAATGGACAAAGACTGTGTAGCAGAGAGCGAGACACTCTGAACCTTAGAAATCTGAAACAAATGCTCAGGCTGTCCCCCACACTGTTGGGTGGTCATCGGCACTTTCCAGAATAGAGATGTTTAACTTCTTGAAGAGAAATGACAGTAGATAATAGTATTGCTCAGTTTGACTCATTCATTATCACTAGGATACATATTTTGAGTGGATAGTGTTTATTTGGTCCTCTGCCACTCCCCAGGAATACTTATATGTTTTTGAAATCATACACACATTACCTTGAGTGAGAGGAAAAGAAAAACACAAATTCATTTGCTGCTGAGAGACATATGTTAGAATATAAGCTATGGGTGAAAGAGTGTGCTCCTTCCTAAAGAACAAAACAGAAGTCTTGTTCTTTTGTTTCTAGCTCTAACCACCAGAACAGCCAGACCCACAGCCACTAATCAATCCAAAATAGGCAGCACACCCACCTAAACACCCTATTGTGGCTCCAGTGTGGAGGCAAAGAGCCTCATGAACTCAATGACCTTTCTTTATCAAATAAGCAGGGAAGGTCCTGGAGGAGGAGTAGCATGTTCAGTGCCTGGGACACTGAGGCTTCAAGGGGAGGAATAACCTGCAAAAACAGGGTCCATTCTCTTCTTTGTTAGAGAAATTCTTCCCCGTAAAGAGAAGAGGGATTATGGAATCAACCATATTACCTACTGTATTACCTGCTTATCAATAGAAGCTATAAGGCTATCACAGTGCCTAGCACTCAGTAGGCACTCAAAGAACATCGCATTGAATTACTTGTTAAATTGCATGTGGTGTAGTAAGTTACATAGTGTGGTTTTTCTAGCCATAAGTCTTTGTAAACTCCATGGTGGAATTTGCTGTGAGCAACTGAGTAACTTCTGATTGTTAAAGTTATCCACCTGGGGTATTTCTGTTGAACATAGTACCAGGTAATTTTCTGGGAAGTTCACTCTCTCTTGGGTGTACAGAATTCTGATATTGGAATTGGTTAGTTGGCCACTCTGCCAGGGTCCAAAGGAGCCCTCATAGAGGCAGAAGTAGTCTCTCTGACTGCTGGCTGGGAAAGACATGCTGCTGAGAGAAATGTGTTCCTGAGAGACATGAGAGACACACACGTTGCTGACAGAGAGACCTTGAGAGATGTATACTGCTGAGAGAGGCTGAGAGAGACCTCAAGAGACACACACTGCTGAGAGAGACTGAAAGAGGCTGTCAGCTGAGAAGCAATGGGCTGCGAGAGACTGAGTGCATTTCTGAATTGAGTTGTAGCCTGCTTCTTCCCTAATAAACCCCATAATCTGTGAGTTCTGTGTGGCCACTGCAACGAATTATCAAACCCAGCAGGGAGGTGGTGGGTGCTGCTGGAGGAAAGGTTGATGTCAGGGCTGGTGAAAGGGCTGGAGGGAGGCATCATGTCTGGCCTCACAGGGATAGACCTTGGGCTACTGATGGTGATTCTTTCTTCCTCTGTGGGGTTACAGGACGTCAGATGATGCAGCCTTCCTGCCCCTTTGGCACAGGGCAAATGAGAAATTTGTCACACATATGCAGTTAGTCACTACAATATTCACTCTCCCCCAGTTTATCAACTATAATCAATTTTGACTTCTGTAATTCAGTTTGCAGAAATTGATTAAATAAACACCTGACACCCAGCATTGAGATAGGCCTTAACAGGGTAGGGAAGAAGCATGAAAAATGGTCTCACCTTAATGCTTACCTTTTCTCCAATAGACACCCCAATGCTCAATTTCAGTATGGACAGTATTTGCATTATCAGTCTAGGCACTCAGAGTAGAGAGGCCTGAGAGTCTAGCTGGCAGGGAAAGAGCTAAGATGGGAAGTTGGATTTACCAACTTTGAGTCAAAAGCA
Source organism: Orycteropus afer afer (assembly GCF_000298275.1). Classification (NCBI taxonomy): domain Eukaryota; kingdom Metazoa; phylum Chordata; class Mammalia; order Tubulidentata; family Orycteropodidae; genus Orycteropus; species Orycteropus afer. Next base: position 2,657,744 of record NW_006921819.1, on the reverse strand, counting down.
CTTGGTATTTACCTAGAGTGTGGGAGTTTTGGTGAGGAATAGTGATAGGAAGAGGCCAGAGGTGGGTCCTGCCCAATATCATTGCAGTCTCAGGCCTGGTGAAAGAAGGTTTGTCTTTTGAAAATAGAGTAAAAATATTTACTGTTCAAAGTTGCAGGCTTACAGGTTTCAATGACTACAGCTCACTGTTGGAGTGTTTATTGTTCATTTATAAAAATAACAAATCTTTGTTTAGGAGAAAGTCTCTTGATAACCTAGCTATAATTCCCTAAGTCAGTGATTTTGTAATAGGTCTTGAACTATTAGAACATAATTTCCCAGAATTTCAAGCAAAGGGATTTGCAAAAGAAATAGTTTCCTCTGAAACTGCATTGGTAATTTTATTCTCACCATAAATTTTCCTATCAGGGAAATCCCCAGGGTGAAGAAGCCAACATAGCAACTTCTATTGAAATTCCACAGTCAAGTGCTCTGGCCTCCATGGCTGTAATTCTTTTGAAATGTTAATATGTCATAGAACAATGTCTATGCATTTAGTGCAATTCTTGTGTGATTTTCATTTTACTTAAAGCATTACATTTATATCATGTGCTTGTTAGTTATTGGGTGCTGTTTCTTCATTTACATTGCTTCAGATTTTCTCTTTTTTCTTTAGTCTTACCCAATAATTAGCTGTTGCTGTTAATTGCCATTGAGTTAGCTCAGACTCTGTGACCCCATATGCAAGAGAACATTGCCTAGTCTTGCTTGCTCATCTTCATGATTGTTGGCATGTTTGAGCCCATTTTTGTGTAGTGCCTTCCAACATAGAGAGCTCACCTTCCAGCCCCATATTGGACAATATTCTGGTATGATTCATAGGATTTTCACTGGCTAATTTTCAGAATCATTAGGCTTTTTTTCCAAGTCTGTTTTAGTCTGGAAGTTCCACTGAAACTTGTTCAGCGTGGGTGTACCCTGCTGGTATTTGAAATACCAGTGTCATAGCTTCCAACAGCACAAAAACATGCAAGCCTCCAGAGTACGACAAACAGCCAGATGGCCTGTATCATTTCGTGTTGGATTTCTCCAGGTATCATTCTATACATATGTGTTCAGTCAGGTTTATTAAGGTATAATTTACACTCCATAAAATCTACTTTTTTTAAGTGCATAGTTCTATGAGTTTGACAAACATATACAGTCATATAAGGAGCTCTGGTGGTGCAGTGCCTAAGGCATTTGACTACTAACCAGAAGGTTGGCAGTTCAAACCCATGAGCAGCTCTATGGAAGGAAGATGGGGCAATGTACCTCCATAAAGATTTACTGCCTCATAAACTAATTGGGATTTGCTATGAGTCAGAGTCAACTCGATGGCAGTGAGTTTGGCTTTTTGTTTTGGTTATACAGTCATATAAACACCATGATAATTAAGATATAGAATATTTTCATCATCCCCCAAAATTGCCTCTGCCCCTTTGTAGGGAGCTCAGGTGGCATAGTGCCTAAGGGATTTGACTACTAACCAGAAGGCTGGCAGTTCAAACCCGCCAGCCTCTCCTTGGAAGGAAGACTCTACTTCCATAGAAATACCACCTTGGAAATCCAAGGAGGGGTCATCGTGAGCCCCTTTATAGTCAGTCCTCTTCCCTCATCCCCAGACCACAAAGGACTTGATCCTTTTTTCTGTGGTTTTACCTTTTCCAGATTATCGTGTAAATGAAATCGTACAGTATATGGCCTTTTGTGTCTGGCTTCTTTCACTTAGCATATTGTATTTCAGATGCATAAATGAAACCACAAGTATCCACATTTTATTCCTCTTTTTTGCTAATAGTATTCCATTGTCACCACAGTGACCTGTTGGACAATTGATGGCTGGTTGGGTTCTTCTGTATTTTTGGCGATTATGAATAAATCTGCTGTAAATATTTGCATACTGGTCTTTGTGGGACTCTTTTTGTTGTTGTTGTTGTTCATCTCCTTGGCTCTCCTGCCTTCCATCTTTCCGTCAGTCCCTCAATCCTGCATTACCCTTAATGCTCATTGTATTAATGTTTGAAAACTAAACCACATTTTAACTGCATGGGGAAGTACATTTAGAAATTCCTTGGTGAATCTGTTGCAGTACAGGCCAGCACACTATAATTTGTGCTTCACAAATTTATATTTGCCATTTCTTGTATTTGCTTAATGTGGAGTATAACTTTTGACCATTATGAATTTGGAGATAATTTGCTTCCATGGATTGGCTCTCAGCCCAACAGTTGAAAGACCTACATGTCGAACACCTGCCCCAGGGTGATGCACCCACCCACTCTGCGGAGCTGCACCCCTGAGAACAATTGGCCATGAGACATTAGAGAGGCAGCATTCACATAGAGGGAAAGCTGAACAGACAGGAATGCATAGATGAGAAAGGCACAGGGAGAGGGTAATCACAGGGAGGAGAGGGGATGAGAGTTTTTTATGATTGGGGATGGTAATTGGAGCTGTGAAATCAAATATACATAAACTGTTGAATGTAGAACAAATCTGCTTTGTAAATTTGCACCCCAAGCACAATAAAAATAAATGAAGAAAGAAAGAATTCAGAGATTTTCATTTCTTCATTTAATTAATGTTATTATTTATTTTTACAGCTTAGTACTTCTTGTCTGTTATATAGTATACTTCACTATAGATCCATATCCCTCACCCACAATATCCAAATCAAAAATGCTCTGGCAACTTAAGGCTTTAGTATAACTTTCTGATAGCAAACCAAACCCTACCTAAGCATACTTGGCAGCAAGTCTGACTGGAGCCTGTGAGAGACTATTTATGGTATCTTTTCCAAGAAGTGTGAATATTTATGAGTGTATTGGTTGAATAAGAACACTACCCTAGTGCTTTCTGGGAATATTATACAATATAGGTAAGGTACCTTCCTAAAATCTGAAAACTATGAATTTCTAAATACATTTGGTCAAAGGGTTTTGGATAAAAGATCATGGACCTGTGTTATCTTACTCTGTGCTATTTTAACTCAACTACTTTGAAGAAAGATGTAATGCTTGGTAAAGCAGAAAATCAGAGAAAAAAAAGAGACCTCAACAAGATGGACTGACACAGTGGCTGCAACAATGGGCTCAAGCATAGCAGTGATTTTGAGGATGCCTCAGGAGTGGGAAGCACTTTATTCTATTGTACACAAGGTTACTATGAGTTGGAACCAACTTAATGGCACCTAACAACAAAACAACACTACCTGTTTAACAGAAGAGTTTTTCCAGAAATGATTTTCAAACATTTTTTACTGTGACCATATTGAGATATACAGTCTATGTTATGACCCAGTGAAACACAAATATATAAAATGTCAAGACCAATAGCTGGGACTTCTGGCAAGATGGCAGAATAGGCAGACAAACTACATAGATCATCTTCAATAAACACATGAGAAACCAGTTGAAACAAATAGAGAAGATAATCCTGGAACCCTGAGCTATGAAGAAAAAGATAAAGAAATGGATTAAATACCAACTAGTAGAAGACCCTGAATGAAAAGAGTGAATAAGGAGACAAACGGTGCTGTGGACTGTCAGCAGTCCGGATGGCAAGGCCAATTTGAATATTTACAAGTGACGTTCCCATCCAGGCAGCACCTAAGAATTGGCTCTGCTTACCAAGGACTACATGGGTAACAACCCTGGTGGCTGATGACTAGAAAGGAAAACAATGCATAAACAGACAAACTGAGCTGTGGACTGTTGGCTGTCCTGAGGTAGAAGCCATTTTGAATATTTGCACACATCATGGCCATTTTGAATATTTGCATGGAGTGTTCTGAGCCAGGCAGTAACCTAAGAAAAGCTCCTCTTCCCAAGGACAGCACAGGCAACTGCCCTGGAGACTGACAACTAGAAAGCTGTGTAATTCTCTTTCTTCAAGTGGAAGACAGCAACTTTGCCCACACAACCATACCTACACCTCCTGCAGTCTCACCCACTGAGTAAGAGCCTCCACATGCTTCTGCATCTATGGAAAATTATAGACAGTGGTAATAACAGCCCAATTCACCTACAACTGCTCTTCACAAACAGGTAACAGAGATCTGTGCCCACACTCTCATTCTTTATCATATCTACCAGGAGATAGGTTGTGAGTGCCAAAGTGCTGCCAACTAGGGAATAGAGGAACATGGTACCTTACACACTCAGATATATCAAAACAAAATAACAAGAAAACCATCTTGGATGGATCACACAAACATACAATCACCAATTAAATATAAATAGAATGACATCACACTGTCTTGGCAGTAACTGACCATCCCAGTCCATAGAAAGAAGCAAGATAAAGTAGTATAAACAAAGGACTAGGATACAGACTCAAAAAACCACCCTGAGGAAGAAGCAGCATTAGAACTCCATGATAAGGAATTCAAAGCAATTATATTTAAGTACCTTTAATGGATTGACATACAAATTAAGGAAAACATAGACAAAACTCTAGGAGAATTTAGGAATACAATACAAGAACAAAATGACAAAAATAAATAAAATATTAGAAATCATACAACAACAACAAATAGAAATCCAGAAGACTAGCACTAAAATTTCAGAAATAGCACATTGAATGGTCAAAGTAGTAGAATTGAACCAATGGAAGGAAGACAAAATTGGTGGGATTGAAGACAAATACCTCAATACTGCTTTGTTAAGGGATCAATCAGAAAAAAAGATCAAAACAAAATGAAAAAAATCTTCAGATTTATGTGGGATACCATCAAAATGAGTAACCTACATGGAATCAGAATTGCAGAACAGGAAGAGACAAATAAAATCACAGAGAAAGTTGTCGCAGATTTGTTGGAAGATGATTTCCCTAATAGGATGAAAGATGAGAAGATATCCATTCAAGAAGCTCAACAAACCCCAAACAGGATATACCCCTAAAGAAAATCACTGAGACATCATAATCAAACTCACCAAAACTGAACATAAAGGATTCTGGAAGGAGCACTGGAAAAATGAAAAGTTACCTACCAGGGACAACCAATAGACTAAGCTCTGATTTCTCAGCAGAAACCATGTAAGCGAGAAGGCAATGGGATTGTTGTTGTTGTTGTGTGCCCTTGAGTCAGACCCGACTCATAGTGACCCCTCCTTGGGTTTCTGAGGCAGTATCACTACGGAAGTAGATTGCCTAACCTCCCTTCTGAGGAGAGGCTGGTGGGTTTGAACCACCAGCCTTCTGGTTAGCAGTTAAGTGCCTTAGCCACTATGTGACCAGAGCTCCCTGAAAGAAAAAAAAAAAATTGCCGACCAAGAAATGTATATCCCAGAAAACTGTCTCTCAAATATGGTGGCAAGGTTAGAACATTTCCAGATGAACAGAAATTAAGGGAATTTGTTAAGAACAGACCAACCTTACAAGAGATGCTCAAGGGAGTCCTTTGGGGAGAGAACCAACAAAAGCAGGCAACAACTGATGATTAAAACACATGACAACATAACCCAGAAACCAACCCAGTTAAAGAACTATTCAATGTCAAATAAGTTTACAAGACTGTAAACAGGGAATCAGAGACATCAATTGGGTGCATGAAGATAACTACAAACCAAAAAGAGGGAATAAATAGTGTAGGTACAAAACTTCCAAATACTGAGGAACACAAGATGTCCTCCAATTCCTTCCAAGAATTGGAAGAAAGAACAGATTGTCCTAAACTGGGAAAGAAAATAATAAATCATAGGGTATCCAAAAGAAAAGTAATAAACCTGTGCATCAAAATAAAAAAAGAAGAGAGGCACAAATATTTAGCAAATACTAAAAGAATAGTCACAAAGGAGATGATAGCATGATTCAAAAACAAAATGAGCGGAGGCGGGGCAAGATGGCGGACTAGGCAGAAGGATTGCACAGACCCTCTTCAACAAAGAAAAGGGAAACCAATTAACACAGACACAGAA
>NW_006921819.1:2622380-2646400 GCF_000298275.1 Orycteropus afer afer | reverse complement strand
TTACTCTGTAAATCTTCACCCAAATCCTAATTAAAAAAAAAAAAAAAATGAGCTCAGCACAAAAATTATATGGAACAAAGAAATCAGCAACACCATGAAGAAAACCACAAAACAAAATGACAACAACAAATTCATAGTTGTCAATAATTACACTGAATGGAAATGGATTAGATGCACCACTTAAGAGACGGAGAGTTGTGACTAGATAGTAAAATATGATCCATCATTATACTGTCTACAAGAGATTCGCCTTAGACACAAAGACAAATGTAGACTAAAAATCAGAGATTGGGAAATGATATATCAAGCAAATGACAATTAAAAACAAAAAACAATTGTGGCAATATTAATTCCTGATAGAATAGACTTTAAGACAAAAACTACCATAACAGACAAGGAATGACATTATATAATGATTAACGGATCAAGTGAACAAGAGGATATAACCATAATAAATATCTATGCACCCAATGAAAGAGCCCCAAAATACATAAATCAATCATTAACAAAATTGAAAGAACAAATAGATGACTCCACAGTAATAGTGGGAGACTTTAATATATCACTTTCAATGACAGAACTGGAAAGAAACTCAACAAAGACACAGAAGAACTAAACTCTACAATCAACCTACTTGATCTTATAGACATATACAGAGCACTTCACTCAACAACAGCACAATGTACATTATTTTCTAGTGCACATGGAACAATCTGCAAGAGAGACTATATGTTAGGCCAAAAAGCAAGCCTCAGTAAATTTAAAAATGTTGAAATACTGCAAAGCATCTTCTCAGATCACAATGCTATAAAATTAGAAATCAACTCTAGGAAGATCCATGGAAAAAGAGAAAATGCATGGTAACTGAATAACGCCCTCCTTAAAAACAACTGGGTAATAGAATAAATAAAAAAGGAAATGAGAAGTTTCCTCAAATCAAATGAGAATGAAAACACAGCATACCAAGATCTTTGAGGCACAGCAAAACCAGTGATCAGAGGGCAATTTATAGCAATAAATGCACACATCACAAAAGAAGAAAGAGCCAAAAGCAACATGTTAACCCAACATCTCCAACAATTAGAAAAAGAGCAGCAAAAAAAGCCTACAGTCACCAGAAGAAAAGAAAGAATAAAGATTTGAGCAGAAATAAATTAAGTAGAAAATAAATAGACAAGAAAAAAAAAACAAGACTAGAAGTTGTTCCTTTGAAAAGATTAATAAAATCAACAAACCACTGGGAAACTTAACAAAGGAAAAGACGGAGAAGCTGCCTGTAACATGAACAAGGAATTAAATGGGCAACATCACAACAGAACCAACTGAAATAAGGATATTATCAAGATACAGTTCTTCATAAAGAACTGTGCTCCAAAAAATTTGAAAACCTAGAAGAAATGGACAGATTTCCAGAAACACACTACTTACCTAAACTAACAGAAACTGAGATAGAAAATTTGAACAGACCTATAATAAAAGAAAAACTTGAACAGGTCATAAAAAAAATTACCAACAAAAAAGAGCCCTGTCCTAGACAGTTTCATGGGAGAATGCTACCAAGTAATCAGAAACGAGCTGACACCCATCCTACTCAAACTATTCCATAGAATGGAGAAGGATGGAATCCTCCCAAATTCATTTTATGAAGCAAGCGTAATCCAACACCAAAAGGCAAAGACACCACTAGAAAAGAAAGTTATAGACCAATATCCCTCAGGAATATAGATGCAAAAATCTTCAATAAAATCCTAGCCAATAGACTCCAAAGCATATCAAAACAATAATACATCATGACTAACTGGACTTCGTACCAGGTATGCAAGGATGGTTCTACATTAGAAAAACAATCAGTGCAATCCATCACATAAGTAAAATAAAGGAAAAGAACCAGATGATCATATCAATCAATGATAAAAATGCGTTTGATAAATCCAACATCCATTCCTGATTAAAAAATAAAAACTCTCAGAAAAAATAGTGATAAAGGGCATATATCCAACACCCACAGCCAACATTATTCTTAATGGAGAAAGACTGGAAGCATTCTCCTTGAGAATGGCAACCAGACAAGTGTGCCTTCTCTCATCACTTCTATTCATTATTTCATTGGAAGTCCTACCAGGGCAATAAGGCAAAAAGAGAAATAAAAGTCATCCACATTGGAAATGAAGAAATAAAACTATCCCTATTTGCAGATGATATGATCCTATACATAGAAAACCCAAAAGACTCAGAAAGAAAACCACTGAAGCTAATTGTGTGGTTAGCACAGTGGCAGGATACAAGATCAACATAATAAAAATCAGTTGGATCCCTCTACACCAGCAAAGAGATCTCTGAAAATGAAATAAGGAAATCAGTACCATTTACAGTAGCTACCAAAAATATAAGATGCTTGGAAATGAATCTTAGCAGGGATGCAAAACACTTATACAAAGAAAACTGCAAACACTAATGCAAGAAATCATAAAAGAGCTACATGGAAGAACACACCATGTTCATGGATAGGAAGATTGAAAATTGTGAAAATGTCAATACTACCTAAAGCAATCTTCACATTCAATTCAATCTTGGTCCTAATCCCATCAACATTTTTTAAGGACATAAAAAAGCCAGTCACTAATTTTATATGGAAGGGAAAGAAGCCTCAGATACTAGGAGGTCTCACACTCTCAGATCTCAAAAGATATTATACAGACACAATAGTCAAAACAGCCTGGTATTGGTACAACAAAAGACAGACCAGAGGAACAGAATTGAGAACCCAAAAATAGATCCATCACCTCTGGTCAGCTGATATTTGACAAAGGGCCCAAATCCATTAAATGGGGAAGAGAGAGTCTCTTTAATAAATAGTGCTGGGAAAACTGGATATCATTTACAGAGAAATGAAACAAGATCCATACCTCACAGCAAACACAAAAACTAATGCCAGACTTAAATGTGAAACCTAAAACTACAAAGCTCATCAAAGACAAAATAGAGGCAAACTTAGAGCCCAAATTTATGCCATAAATAGACGATCAAGCATAACACATCATGCACAAAGAGTAGAAGATAAGTTAGATGATTCAAACCAAAAACCAAACTCACTGCTGTTTAGTCGATTCCAACTCATAGCAACCCCTTCCTGGGTTTCCAAGGCAGTATCTCTACAAAAGTAGATTGCCCCATCTTCCTTCTGAGAAGTGGCTGGTGGGTTTGAACCACCAGCCTTCTGGTTAGCAATCAGATGTGTTAGGCACTACACCACCAGAGATCCCTCTAAAAATTAAATTCTTATATACATCTAAAGACTTCTCCAAAGGAGTAAAAAGAGAACCTACAGATTGGGAAAAAATATTCAGCAATGACATATCTGACATAGGATTTATCTCTAAAATTAACAGAAAATTCCAACACCTCAATATCAAAAAGATAAACAATCCAATTAAAAAATGGGCAGGAGACATGAACAGACACTTCACCAAAATAGATATGCAGGTTGCCAATAAACACATGAAAAATGTTCGTGATCATTAACCATTAGGGAAATGCAAATCAAAACAATGAGATACATCTCACCCCAGCTCTAATAACAAAGTTCAGCAAGACAGAAAATAACAAATGCTGGTGAGGATGAGGAGAGATTGGGACTTTCATACACTGCTGGTGTGACTGTAAAATGATACAACCACTGCAAAAATCTATATGGCAATTCCTTACAAAGTTAGAAATAGAAATACCATTTGATCCAGCAATCCCATTACTAGGTATATATCCTAAAGAATGAGAACTGGGACAGAAATAGATATTTGCACACTACTACATATCATGTTTTTCACAGCATTATTCACAATAACAAAAAGATGGACACAGCCTAAGTGCCCATCAGTGGTGGAATGGATAGCCAAATTATGGTGCATACACACAATAGAATACTATGCAACACTACAAAATAATGTAGAATCCATGAAACACCTCATAATGTGGATGAACTTGGAGAACATTATGCTGAGTGAAATAAGTCAATCACAGAAATACAAATATTGTATTAATATACTATTGTGAAAGGTCAAGGATAGGTTTATATATGGAAGGAAATATTCTTTATTGGTTACCAGGGATTGGAGGGAAAGGGAGGGAAAATTGCTAGATAGGTAAGAGGTAAGTGTTGATTTGGGTGAAAAGAAAAACAGTATACCAAAAGTGAGTAACCAACACAATACTAAGGAAAAGGAAGACATAGAGAGGTGCACAAGAGGTATGGACATTAAAGGTAAACCCTTTTCATATACTATCAGTTGTACCAAGCATTAATCTACATGTAAATACATAGACAGGCTGAATGATCAGGTGTGTCTAGGCAAAAGAGAATATACCCATGACTCTACATAAGATTGACAGATGATATTTCTGCATACATATTTGTATGTGCTATAAGAATGTCCATATAAGTAGAACTAACAGGGGACACAGTTATCATAATTTTTTAGCCACATTCAACCACCCTGATGGAGGGAGTTGTTGGACCTTTGGGCTCAGGACCATGGTCATAGGGGCTTCAAGCTCAATTGGCATAGCATACTACACAAAAACATTGTTCTATATCCTACTTTGGTGAGTAGTGACTGAGGTTTAAAAGCTTGGAAGTGCCCATATAGAACGATTGATCTCTCCTTGTCTGGAGCAAAGAGTAATGAAGAAAAACAAAGGTACATGGGAATGGTTAGTCCAAGGGACTAGTGGATCATGTGAATCTCAGCCTATATAACCCTAAGACCAGAAGAACTAGATGGTGCCCAGCTACCACTGGCAACAACTCAGAAATGGGTCAGTGCAGGAGATCCTGGATAAACCTATATAAACTTATATAAACCTATCCTTGACCTTTCACAATAGTATATTAATACAATATTTGTATTTCTGTGATTGACTTATTTCACTCAGCATAATGTTCTCCAAGTTCATCCACATTATGAGGTGTTTCATGGATTCTACATTATTTTGTAGTGTTGCATAGTATTCTATTGTGTGTATGCACCATAATTTGGCTATCCATTCCACCACTGATGGGCACTTAGGCTGTGTCCATCTTTTTGTTATTGTGAAAATGTGGAAAAAAACTCAAAATCATAAAAAAAAAAAAAAAGACCAGGCTTACAGGTTTGATAGAGACTGGTGAAACCCCCAAGACTATGGCCCCTAGCCACCCTGGAGGCCTGGAATTGAACTCACTCCTGTGGCTTGGAACCAAACAATAGACAGGCATATAAGGTGACCATTGACACCAGGTAGGTACATTCCTTAGAACAATCAATCATTGGAGATCAGAAGGGCTATATTTACACAGGAAGTTAGCTCAGAGGGCTAGAAGGACAAAGTGGAAAGTTAATTACAGTACAGGGAGGAAGTGGGAAGAGAGTTGTTACATTAAGGGGATTGCAATCAGTGTCATGAAACAAAATGTATATGAAGTGCTGTATGAAGAGTGAATTTGCTCTGTAAATTTTCATCCAAATCACAATTAAAAAATAAATTACAAAAAAAAAAAAAAAGCTACTCGTATTATATGTAATTCCCTCTGATGTTTTTTGTTCCCTTGTATTCTACTGTTTCTTATGGAAAAACAAAACTGGTTTCTGCCCATTAAATTTATTTTGTAATAAACTCATAGGGTAAATGACCAAATTTTACCCAAAATCAGATGGCTTTTGTCCTTGGCTCTGGAGACATAATCCTTGGAGTACTGATGTTCCTTGGTCATGGACTTCTAGGCCAAATCTGAGAATCTGTGCTGACAAGTGAAGGCTGGCCAGACAAGAAAAGACTCACCTGGGAGGCTGAAACCAATTAGCCTCAGGTGGCATGTTTTAGCCTATCAGGACAATAAAAGTCTGGAACTCTCAGACTCCAAGAGTTTCCTGGTTGATGAAAATATCTGCTCTTGAGAGAGTACCACGTCCCTTGGGACATGGAAGGTCTGTGCTGGGAACTGTCCATGAACTTCCCACTTGTGTCTGTTCAATTATATCCTTTTGGGATGTAATAAACCTGTACTCGTAAGTATAGTATACTCTCCATGAATTCTGTGAGTTATCCTAGTAAATTATTGAACCCAAAGGGACAGGGAGAGCTAGCAAGTGAAAAAGTAAGGGTGTGATATGGACTAGTATCTTAAAGGCATAGTGGGATACCATCCCCAAATCTGTAGCACACAGGTTAGATAGCTGGGGAGTCCACAGGATGTTTTGGCTGATATCTGCCTATTTAGCTCTCTGAAGGACTGTGGCCTCTAAACTTGTGAGCTCTGACTTGATTTTTGAGTGGCTAGAGTCAGAAACAGAGAGAATGCCATAGTGGCAGCTGAAGACAAGGACGGAGAAGTGGGAATGTGAGGACTTGATCAGTCTCCACATTTTGGGAACTGAATTCATGCTGATCCTTACCACACAAGACTAAGACATGACCTGCACTTGGAAAAATGCTGAGTTGGAGGATAATATCCAACACAAAATATAATAAGTTAGAAAGCAGATATAAAGTTCTTTCCTATTTTAATTTCTTACTGAGCCCTTCTTTGTTGTGATAAATACTTGTATTTCATGGCATTTGCAGACTGAAGTGCATGAAGAAACAAGAGTTATTCTTTCTCCGAAATATGTTTGTGGATTAGATTCATAATGCTCACATATGTAGTCCTCCCATAAACTGGTGTAAATCACAGATTCCCTCAGTGTGGTTTAGACATTAGATTGCTCTCACTTCCCACTTTGCAATAAGTGACAAAACCTTTACAAAGCAATTAAAATGACAATAAGACTATGTCAATTAGGGTTCATTGGGGAGCAGAGTTGCTCTGTTAGGGAATAAAAGTAACTATTCTAGATATCCAACCTTACACAATTCTGGGAGGTTCTGCAGAAGTGAAGATCTCAGAGGAAGGATGTCTGATGGCCAAAGTGGAGTCCCAGTAGAGAGCTATGGAGAGGTCCAGGGAAGCTGTTTCTTCTGGATAGCTATTACATCTGTAGGTCTGCAACCAAGCATGTGGTAGTAGGACTGGGATTGCCTCTGACCAGCCAGGCCAACTCTTGGGAAGACGAACTAGATGTGGAGGGAGGAGAGCAAGGACAAGCTGCAACGTACTAGATTCCTTAGGCCACTCCTGCAATAAAACAGGACTATAAAACACCTTCAGAAGAACATGGTCATTGCTGCCCTTCCACATCCCAAACCATGCACAAGGGTGTTTTTGGCCATTTCTAATGAACCACCCTGGAATGTGCATTCTGGGAAACAGTCCCCAGCTTAACCAAGTTGACAAGGACAACCCAACACTTCACCAAGGTCCTTAAAAAATGTATTGCAAACTCTCATGATTAACTTCTCAAATCTGTGAAGATATTATAGTCACATGTCACACTTGATAGATGTCAAGCATTTGGTCCACAGTCTCAAAATAATTCATTATCAAAATTAAAACTTAATTTAACCACATCAAAGCACTCTTGTTTCTATTAAATAGGCACTGTTTCAGATGATTGTGCTACTGTTTTCCTTATCATTGACCATTTGCTCAGTAGTGCTTTATTAATTACAGAAGTCAGACTGGAAAAACTGATGGTCCATGGGAAGAATGAGAACTGAATTTGGAGTCTACACATTGCAGAGGACAGAGCACCTTGTGCATCTGGGCTGACCTAAACATGTTTTTGCTTCTCTTCTCAACTCCACTGTCTAAAACTTCTTGTTACTAAGAATTAGCAAAGTTCCATCTCATCTTTCCTTGTCTTTCCAGTTTTTCTTTTCTTTCCTTTCTCACCCATCTAGATATGGGTGCCTAAAAAGTGAAGGGAGATGGAGCTCACCTGGGTTATGGAGGCAGCAATGTGCCTGGATCTGAAGAGGCTGGACTATTGGGGAAGGGGTGTCCTAAAGAGATGTGGGTTGATGTGTACCCAATGTGAGAGAGTGACACAGTATCGGAGGTGCAGAAGTGACAGGTGAGTGAGGCAGCTAGAGTGCTTTGGAAATTAAACTACTAAGTTGATTAATTGAACATATAGCTGAATATTCTCAGTTAGTTCCAGTAGCATTTTTACTGAGTTTCGGGTTTTCTAGGTATAGGATCATATCATTAGCAAATACGGGTAGTTTCACTTCTTCCTTACTAATTTGTATGCCTTTGATTTCCCTTTCTTGCCTTATTGCCCTTGCTAGGACTTCCAATACAATGTTGAATAGAAGTGGTGATAGAGGGCATCCTTGTCTAGTTCCTGTTTGCAAGGGGAATGGTTTCAGCCTCTCTCCATTGAGAATAATGTTGGCTGTTGGTTTTGCATATATTCCCTTTATTATTTTGAGGAATATCCCTTCTATTCCTATTTTGCTGAGAGTTTTGATCAGGAATGGCTGTTGGATCTTATCAAATGCCTTTTCTGCATTGAATGATATGATCATATGGTTCTTTTCCTTTGTTTTATTTATGTGGTGGATGACGTTGATTGTTTTTCTAATGTTGAACCATCCTTGCATACCTGATATGAACTCCACTTGGTCATAATGAATGATTTTCTTGATATGTTTTTGGAGTCTATTGGCTACGGTTTTGTTGAAGATTTTTACATCTACATTCATGAGGGATATTGGTCTGTAGTTTTCCTTTTGAGTGAGGTCTTTGCCTGGTTTTGGTAAACCGCAAGGTTATGCTTGCTTCTTAAATGAATTAGAGAGGATTCCAACTTGGGTTTTGGAATAGTTTTAGTAGGATTGGTGTCAGTTCTTTGAATGTTTGATAGAATTCTCCAGTGAAACCATCTGGGCTAAGACTTTTGTTTGTAGGTAAATTTTTTATGACTTGTTCAATTTCTTCTTTTCTTATGGTTCTGTAAAACTTTTCCACCTCAGTCTGTGTTAGTTTAGGTAAGTAGTGTGTCCATTTCTTCCAGATTTTCAAATTTGTTGGAGGGCAGTTCTTCACACTATCCTGATATTATCCTTTTTTATTTCAGTTGGTTCTGTTGTGATATTGCCCAGTTTATTTCTTATTCATGTTATTTGTATTCTCTCTATCTTCATTTCTTAAATTCGCCATTGATTTGTCAATTTTATTAATCTTTTCAAAAAACCAACTTCTTGTTGATTTTTTTATTGTCTTTCTATTTTTCTGTTTCATTGATTTCTGCTCAAATCTTGATTATTTCCTTTCTTCTGGTGACTGTAGACTTTTCTTGCTGTTCTTTTTCTAATTGTCGGAGATGTTAGTTTAAAGTGTTAATTTGGGCTCATTCTTCTTTTTTGACATGTGCATTTATTCCTATAAATTGGCCTCTGATCACTACTTTTGCTATGTCCCAAAAATTTTGGTATGTTGTGTTTTCATTCTCATGTGATTCAAGGAATTTTGTAGTTTCATTGTTTTTTATTTCTTCTCTTACCCAGTGTTTCTGAAGGAGGGTGTTGTTCAGTTTCCATGTTTTTGCTCTTTTTCCATAGATCTTCCTATTGATGATTTCTAATTTGATAGCATTGTGAACTGAGAAGATGCTTTGCAGTATAATGTTTTAAAATTTATCTAGGCTTCCTTTGTGGCCTAACATATGGTCCATCATGGAGAATGTTCCATTGTGCACTGTAATAGAAAATATATTGTGCTATTGTTGGGTAAAGTGTTCTGTAGATGTCTATGGGGTCAAGTTGGTAGATTGTATTGTTTAGCTCTTCTGTATCTTTGTTGATTTTTCTTTCTAGTTGTTCATTGAAAGTGGTGTATTAAAGTTTCCTACTCTGACTGTGGAGTCATCTATTTGTCTTTTTTGTTCTTTTAAAGTCTAATTTATGTATTTTGGGGCTCTTTCATCAAGTTCATAGATATTTATTATGGTCATAACTTCTTCTTCGATTGATACCCTAATCATTATATAATGCCCTTCCTTGTCTCTTATGGTGGTTTTGTTCTTACAGTCAATTTTAGAAGAAATTAATATTGCCACTCCTGCTGTTATTTGAATGCCATTTGCTTGATATAGCTTTGCCCAACCTTTGATTTTAGTCTATTTTTGTCTTTCTCTCTTAAGGTGTGTCTCTTGTAGACAGCATAGTGATGGGTTATGTTTCTTACCCAGTCTGCCACTCTCCTTTCATGAGTGGTGCATTTAATCCATTCACATTCACTGTAATTATTGACAAGTATGAACTTTTTGCTGTCATTTTGTTATGTTTTTTCATGGGGTTCCTGGTTTCTTTGTTTCACATAATTTTCTTTGCTGAGCTCATTATTTTTATGAATCGTGTTATCATTTCCTTTGTTGTTGTTGTTTCAGTATTTGCTAAATATTTGTGAAGGAGCTCTGGTAGCATAGTGCCTAAGGCACTTGACTGCTAACCAGAAGGCTGGCAGTTCAAACCCACCAGCCACTCCTCAGAAGGAAGTTTGGGCAATCTACTTCCATAGTGATACCACCTCGGTAACCCAAGGAGGGGTACCTATGAGTTGGGTCCAACTCAAGGGCACATAACAACAACAAATATTTGTACTTGTCATCTTTTTTGTTGTGATATGAAGATTTATCATTTTTCTTTTAGGTTATCCTGTGTTTTATCATTTTCTTCCCAAGTTTAACGCAGTCCATTCCATCTTGGAACTCTCTTGATTACCTCCCCATTTAGAAGTTCTGTAACTACACTATTTTTCCCCTCTTTTTGGTTTGTAGTTGCCCTCATTTGCCAACTGATGTGTCTGGTTCCCTGTTTACAATCTTGTAAGGTTATTTTAATTTGGATACTTCCATAGCTCTGTTGGTTTCTAGGTTATGTCATATCATTTATTAGTGGTCAGTTGTTGTTTGCTATTATTGATTCTCCTTTGAAAGAACTCCCTTTAGTATCTCTTGTTAGGTTGTTCTGGTTTTAACAAATTCCCTTAATATCTCCTTATCTGGATATCTCCTAATTTTACCATCATATTTGAGGGAAAATAATGCTGGGTATATAATTCTTGGTTGGAAATTTTTCTCTTTCAGGGTTTTATATATCCCATCCCATTGCCTTCTCACTTACCTGCTTTCTGCTGAGAAATCAGAGATTTGTCTTTTGGGTCACCCTTTATGGGTAACTTTTTATTTTTCTTGTGCTGCTTTCAGAATTCTTTGTTTTTGGTTTTGATGAGTTTCATGGTTTTGATGATATGTCTTGGTGATTTTGTTTGGGGTTCTATCCTGTTTGGGGTTCATTGGACTTCCTGAATGGATATGTTCTCATCTTGCATCATACCAGGTAAGTTCTCTTCCAACAAATCTTGGACAATTTTCTCAGCGGTTTTCTTTTTCTCTTCCTGTACTGGAATTCTGATTACATGTAGGTTATTCCTTTTAATGGTATCCCACAAGATTCTTAGGCCTTCTTCATTTTGTTTTGATCTTTTTTCTGATTGATCCCTTTCCAAAGAAGTATTGAGGTATTTGTCTTCCATCTTGTGAATTCTGTCTTCCGTTTATTCAATTCTACTCTTTTGCCCTTTCAATGTGTGACTTATTTCTGAAGATTTAGTATTAATCTTCTGGATTTCTATCTGTAGATTTTGTATCATTTCTAATTTTTCATTTATTTTGTCATTTTGTTCTTGTATTTTCTTTTGAAATTGTTTTAGGTTTTGGTGTTTTCCTTAATTTGGCAGTGTTTTCCTGGATCTGTCTCTTAATCCTGTGAAAATACCTAAGTATAATTCTTTTAAATTCCTTATCAGGTATTTCCAATGTTTTTTCTTCCTCAGGAATATGTTCTGTGTCTGTATCTTGCTCCCTTGTTTCTACCTCTTTATATTGGTCTTTTGTATGGACTGTGATGCTCTGTTGTCTCTGAGACATTTTGACATTGTATTTATATTTATTTGGTGATCGTATGTTGGAGTGATTTGCTTAAGAGTTTCTTTTTTTTTTTTTTTTTAATGTATCTAAGTAAGCAGGGTACTATGCTCCTTTATTTGCTAGTTGCCAGCACTTATGTATTCACCACCTGTCTCCTGATGATTGTGATAGATAATGAAAGTAGTTTCACAGATCTCTGTTAAACATTTGTGAAGAGCAGTGAAGGGTGAGTCAGGGTCTTCTTGGTAGTCATTTATCATTGGCCAGTTGGTGGAGAAAGAAGTGGTGGCTCTCACTCCGTAAGTGAGCTGCAGGTGGTGCTAGTGTAGTTGCATTATATGGGCATGGTTGCTGTCACATTCAGTTAGACAAAAGCAGCAATCGAAAAACCATCAAAAAAGTAAAAGCAAGAGGACAAAAAACCCACTGCATAAACACACAACAATCACCAAAAAAAAAAAAGAGAAAAAAAATAAAAAGAGGAAAGGCAATAAATGAGAGAAAATACTTAAATAAATACTTAAAAAAGCCAAAAGAAATATACATAGAAAATGTAAATATGCATGTTAATACACAACATGCCATAACCTAGGAATCAACACAAATATGTTATGTGACATCGAGTTGGACCCAACTCATAGCGACCCCTCCTTGGGTTTCTGAGGCAGTATCACTACAGAAGTAGATTGCCCCATCTTCCTTCTGAGGAGTGGCTAGAAGTTTGAACCACCAGCCTTCTGGTTAGCAGTCAAGTGCCTTAGGCATTACACTACCAGAGCTCCTTTGTTCTTTCCTAGTCTCATCTAAATTTTATAGCCTCTTTATTTTGGAGTTTCATAGTGAAAATGAAATTTTAGATATTGGAAAACCCTGAGATGTCATTATTTTTAAACTTCTTATTGTGATCTGGGTGAAATTTTATGAAGCTAATTCATTTTACATTTAACAGTTCATACACATTCTGTACACTGATTACATTCCCTGCAGTGTAACAGGTCTTCTCCCATGCTTCTTGCCTATGGTTTCATTTTCCTGTGTCCTTCTTGCCTATGCATTCCTGCCTCTCTCTCTTTCTCCCTATGCAAATTCTGCCCTTCTGATCTCCCATGGTTGACTGTTCTAAGGACTGCATCTCCCTGGTGTAGTTGTTCAGTGCATAGGCCTATCTATTGTTTGGCTGAAAGCCATGGAGTGTGTCCAATTCCAAGCCCAAAGGGTTACTCAGGGCTATAGTCTCAGGGGTTCACCCATCTCTATCTGACCAGTAAACATGGTCTTTTTTATGTTTTTAAATTTTGTTCCACATTTTTTCTCCCACTCTATCTAAAAAAAAAAAAAAGCTCTGCTGGCATTTGGCTGCTAACCAGAAGGTTGGCAGTCCAACCTACCAGCCACTCTGTGGAAGGAAGACTGGGCGATCAACTTCCGTAAAGATTTACCATCTCAGAAACCCAAAAGGGGTCGCTATTGTTCGTAATTCACTCGATCCAGGATCTCCAGTTTTGATCCCTTTCTGGGTGATTGGCATTGGTAGCTTGGCACCATCTAGTTCTTCTGGTAGCACGGTCTGAGAAGCCATTTCTTTAGATGAAAAAAAATGAAGCTTAAAAAATAAAATGATTTGTCCAAGAATACTCAGCTATCTCACTTCTCTGGATTTTGACAGGAGAATAGTAATTGATTAATAAGTCTGTCCAACCAAAGAAAATCATGGGCATTAGTGGTCACTATCTTTCCTCTTAAAGCGGCCCTTGTGGTGCAGTGCTTAAAGCGTTTGCATGCTAACCAAAATGTCTGCAGTTTGAACCTACCAGCTGCTCTGGGGGAAAAAGATATGGCATACTTCCATAAAGATTACAGCCTTGGAAGCCCTATGAGGCAGCTCTACTCTGCCCTGTAGGTTCCCTATGAGTTGGAATCAACTAGACAGCAGTGAGTTTAGTTTGGGTTTTTATATTGATTTAATGTCTTTTAGAAATATTGTGCATAGGGAGTTCAAGGCAGTATGTCTTGAACAAATAATCAAAAGTATTAAAGATATTCTTTCATACCTGCACCTGGCTTTCAAACAGCTTAAAAAATTAAACACTACCAGTACAGTTGATGGCATTCTTCTTCCCTGCCCTGGATTAGGTGCTTGCTATTGTCATGTGGTTTTTTTTTCTGTGTGGACCCCTAAGCAATATGGTATTGTGCATATTTGCTTACTTCCTTTTTTAGCTCAACATTGTGTTTGTGAAATATATCATGCTTGTAGATGTAGATCTAGCTCAAATATTCAGTTGTACTCATTTATTGCTTTGCATTGTTTTATTTTATGGATATACCATAATTTAATCTTCCCATTCTCCTTTTTATAGATATTTAGGTTACTTCTAATTTCCAGCTTCCTCAACTCACTTTCAGGAGATATAATCATGCTCTAAACAAATAAAACCAATGTAAATATAACAAGATTGGAAAGGAAACATCTGTCTGTTTCAGAGAACATGATCTTTTAAGCAGTTTGGTGTAGGTTTTTATATAAGAAAAATGTGATTGTTGTATGACTAGAAAACAGGTTGGCATTTGATGAGGAAATGTGTACATCAATCTCATTGATTTATTAAAACAGGACTTCTAGGCAAAACTGCATTATTATTATTCCACATGTGGTATTTACTTGAAATAAAATTCAATTTTATTTTTAAATGTCCTGTAATATATACTTATAATTAGTTTAGAGAGCTTTGCATATATTTATGCTGAGAACTGTCCCCAGACTATCTAATTTATTCTATTGCTTTTACCCAACTCATGTAACTCTCAAATCTACCTCTTTAACCATGACTTCACTCACAGGCTCTAACCCATGTGTCTTCCAGCATGAATTATTGCATCTCAAATGTCCTAACTGTACATCACACTTAACATGAAAACACCAACTCCACACCCCGATTTCTGACACTCAATTGCTATCTCTTCCTTTGTTCCAAATTGTTTATGATATTCATTCTCCTTTGCTCGAAATACTTCAGCAGTTCTTGCTATGTGAATTCTTTGTTAAAAATCTGCTAGTGGCTACCCTATAAAATCAAAATTCAAACTCCTTAGCTTAGCATCTAAGCCTGGCATGGCTGACCTTACCTATCTGACTTTCTCTCCCTTACGTACTTCTTATGGCCACACTCAGTGCCTAAGAATTGTCCCATCTCACACCAGTGGTCACTGAGTCAACTCTGACTCATGGTGACCCCTTGTTTTCAGAGAACTGTCCACCATGGGGTTTTCGATGGCTCACTTTTCAGAAATAGATTTCTAGGCCTTTTTTCTGAAGCACCTCTGGGTGGACTCAAACTTCTGATTAGCAGCTGAACACTTTTAACTATTTATACTACTCAGAGACTCTGTCCTGGCACACATTAGGTGCCTAATGAATATTTTTTTGAATGAATGAATGAACAGTTCTGCCAAATTGAGCAATTTAATGTTCTTTAGATACGCTTTGCATCTCTTGTATTTTAAGTGTTTTCTCCAATATATATATTTAAATAAAACCCAATATATTTTAAGTGATTGATAATGTACAATTTTGACTATTTAATCTTCATGTCCTGATGATGGAGACTTTATTCAAGAACTCTCCCTGATCTCCATGCCATTCTCCAGGCAATTATATTTTTCAAAAACTGCAAAAATTGCAGTTTTCCTCCCATTTATGTTTTTGTTTTATCTTCCCTGAATTAAATTATATGTTCTTTGATACCTTATCCAATTCTTCAACAGTGCTTTGCACAAAATATTGTCATAGGAAGTAAAAAATTACCACTTGGAAAGGCAGCAATGTGTCCTTGAAGACAGCATTCACATAGCCAGCCTTTAGCAATCATCCTCACTGTCACCTATGCTATGGTAGACCCCAGAGTTACAGAGATGAAATAGATCAGAGGCCTCTCTCTGATAGATTTGTAAATAAATGAGCATTACAAAATATTAAGCATTTTATCATAGAGTCTGTGTGCGATATGGCAGCCATCTAAAGAAGGAGGTGGTCAATTTCGCTATGGAAAGGATTGTGGAGGAGCAAGTTAGGAAGGGCTTTTCAGCAGAGGTATGGGAGTGAGCTTGAGAAGTAAGAGGAATTTAAGGGCAAGGAAGAAAGTCATGGTTGGCAGAGATGGATGATTTCTCACTAGCACAGAAGCATGGAAAGCATGTGCATATTCTGGGTGCAGTTAATATTCAGTATGGCTTGAATCTGAGGTTCAAGGAAACCATAGCAAGAGATAAGGCACAGGACACAGGACACAGGACATGGGAAGCCTTGTATGCTATGCTAGAAATGTGGACTGCAGTGGTTATAAAGATTTGTAAGTCATCGTGTAGATTGTTATAGAGCCTTGGGATGGACACATCCTCCAGGTTACCACACAGTTAGTAGTACAATAAGTGAAGATCAGAACTTTGCAGACTCTTCAGTATTTAAGGATGAGGTTGAAAAGAAGATTCTCATGGGCACAGCCCAACTCAACATCTCTCAGTGGAAGTCTGGTAACAAGAATGTCCAGGGATTTCATGCGCAGATAAAAAACTAGAAGAGAGAAGTAAGAAAACCAAGGGAAAGGATATTTGAGAGCAGAGCAAGTTGCTCTTGCTTGTCAAATGAAGCATAGAGGTGGAGTTTGGGAATTAAAGTGGGCCATTTGCACTTTACAATGGGGAAAATATTGAAAACCCCTGACAGGGCATTTTCTGTGAAGTTATGGGCAAGGAGCCTGTTTGAGCAGGTGGAAAAGGAGTGAAAATGAAGACTTGGAGGCAAAGAGGGTCAACTGTGCTCAGGAAGACAGGCTGAGAGAAAGACCTCAGACAGCTTCAGCTTGCCTTCAGGCTTTATCTGTGCAATGGAGCAAGTTGTTTGATCTTTCATCTTGTTGGTTTCCACAATCTGTGAGATGATGAAAATGTACTAGAATATTTCTCTTCCAACTCCATATTTCAATGACTAACTTTATTGCATGAAAGGATGGTTAGATGGAAGGATGGATGTGAAGGTGGAATGAGATGTCACTGTCTAAAGTTATTAGAGGCTGATTAAAAACTAAATTTATAAGGATTGGCTCCAAGTCAATATAGTTTCCAAATTATTCATTTCTTTCAATCAAAAACCTAAACCAACAAGCAATTCCAACACTGGATACTCCAAATCCTGGTCCATGAATCATTAGCTCTGAATATTAGTAAAGGTTAGATGAAATTTAAGAAAAATGGTTTCTTGGTCAAATGAGTTTGGGAAACAGGCTTAAATAAACTCAAACCAGTTGTATTACTGCAGAACTGCTCAAGTTCTTTACTCTAGTAATATGTAAAATTTATTTGACTAAAGATGTTTTTGCTTTGTTTTATTTTGTTTTAATACATAGCTTTTCTGGGTACTAACATTCTGATGAATATGTTTTCATAAATCCTGGTCCAAATAATGAAGAAGGAATCTTTATTTTTTGTTAAGATTGTGTAGCAACAAGGCTTTATCAGTAATGAGTAACTTACATACTCTTCTTTATGTTCTTCAAAAGTCTCATTGTTTCAGCAATGACAGTATCATGAATGCACTGCTTTGTTAATAAAGCAAGCCAAGAGTAGTAGTTAATGCCTTAGGACTTCTATGACTAAATGATTCTATTCGAAATAGGGATCAGAGCCCAAGCCTGGATCCAGTAGATAAATTCTTTCACAGTAAGTAGAATGCTGGCTTTTGCAAAACTGCATTCACTTATGCTCTGAATATATGTATGCCATGAAATGTCTGCTCTGGGACCAAGTAGCACAAAGTACAAGCTGTGACCTCCAAGTGACTGCAGATTGGGAGCACAGTGCAGTCCACAGATGAGAAGGGCAGGAGGTGGCTTTCTGTGCCTCTGCAGTTGGGCCAGGTGTAGCCAAGGCCACAGCTGCTGCTCCTGTTACTTTTCTCTGAGAACCCTTTCCTGTCAACTCCACTGAAGTGGTGCTTGTCATAAAATGTCACAGTCAACTTGTTTTCCATGAGAAAACTAAAATATTCTCAACTGCCACAATGCCCCTGAGCAGGACCAACCAGCTCTTCTGGTGGAGCCCTGCATCCATCTGAGCCTGTTGTTGTTGGGTGCCTTTGAGTTGGTTTCAACTCAGAGTGACCTTATGTACAACAAAATGAAACATTGCCGGGTCCTGAGCCATCCTCACGATCGTTGCCATACTTGAATCTATTGTCACAGTCACTGTGTCAATCCATCTCATTGAAGGTCTTCCCCTTGAAACACTTATTGACGAAGATAAAAAACTACGGCATTCTTTATGGATTACACTTCACCATCTGAACCTAGCTGATGTTTCTGGTCTCTTTCCATGATCCCCTCCACCTTCTAGATCTACTGATGGTTAGCTCTAATTAGCTGTTAGTTTTAACTATATAATGAACCTTGATATTTTTCCTATGATGAAATCAAACATGCAATCTCATTATTATAAATTTAGTTTAGATGAAATCAATATTGACTTTTCTTATTCTTGTGCTAAATCAAATGAATTTGCCATTTTTTTAAACCTCCAACACAACCATGTTTTTTTTTTTTTTTTTTTTTTTAATGGGAGTGTGATGTAGTGAATTACATGGTATGGCTTTTCTAGCCATAATCTTTGTAATTCTCACTTTGCTGTGAGCTGCTTGTTAAAGTCATCCACCTGGAACAGCATGAAGTAGTCTTCTGGGAAACTTCACTCTCTCTCAGGTGTGTAGAACTCTGATGTTGGGATTGGTTGGTTTGCCACTCTACCAGCCTCAAAAGGAGCCCTCATAGAGGCAGAAGGAATATCTCTGCCAGCTGAGCAAGATGTGCTGCTGAAAGAGAGACACACAGTTGAGAGAGAGAGAGACATGTGGCTGAGAGAGACACATCTGGCTAAGAGATGAGAGACGGTGGCAGTCGAACCAAGATGCATGAGAGAGGGTGAAAGGTTTACCTGGCCCACAGAGACAGAGGCCAGGCCAAGAGGCCAAGGGCCATAGAGGTGCATCTAAGGGCACAGCAGAGGGGAGACTATCCTAACCGAAGAACTGTATCCTGGGCATGTTCCTGAACTTGAATTGTAGCCTGTTGCATCCTAATAAACCCCATAATCTGTGAGTTTTGTGTGGCCACTACAGCAAATTATCGAACCCAGAAGAGAAGTAGTGGATGCCATGAGAGGAGTGGTTAGTGTCAAGGTTATTAAGAGGCCTGGAGAGTGGTGGCATGTCTGGCCTCATTGAAACAGGCATTGGGCTACTGATGGTGATTCTGTCTTCCTCTTGTGAAGTTAGAGGAGGTTAGAATATGCTGCCTCCTTGCCTCTTTAGCAATTAGTGTCAGAAGTGGTGGGATTTGTTGCAGTGGCTCCAGACTCATAGAAGCATGGGACTTTGTGAAAGAAAGAAAGAAAGAAGGGACTTAGGAAGTGAAACTTTGGATTCTTAGATGGTTACTTTGGTTGGTGTTGCCTGTTAAAGAAGATAATTGATCCAGAGGCTACAGCTTTTGGTTATACCCAGCCAAAGGCCCCAGGCCATATACATAGAATGGGAAAATAATCAAGGTGAAGAGATGAAACTGGAATGTCTTAAATAGAA
The DNA here is from genome assembly GCF_000298275.1 of Orycteropus afer afer. Classification (NCBI taxonomy): domain Eukaryota; kingdom Metazoa; phylum Chordata; class Mammalia; order Tubulidentata; family Orycteropodidae; genus Orycteropus; species Orycteropus afer. The sequence continues at coordinate 2,626,927 of NW_006921819.1, read as the reverse complement.
TTATGTGTTTTGGATTATGTGTTTATCTGAATATACTATGGGTATTGAATGTCTTCTTACCTACTTGTACATTAAAAATGATTATGGGGTATGGATAACAGAGAGTGTGTAAGTCCGCCTTCAGCCAATACTTGATTAAATATATGCAGTGTAGTAAATTACATGGTATAGCTTTTCTAGCCATAGTCTTTGTAACTCCCCCTTTGCTGCGAGTAGCAGATTGTTAAAGTTATCCACCTGGTATATTTCTGCTGAAGCAGCATGAAGCAATCTTCTGGGAAGTTCACTCTCTCTCTCAGGTGTATATAATTCTCATTTGGGGTTGGTTGGTTTTGGCCACTCTACCAGGCTCAAAAAGGAGCCCACCTAGAGGCAGTGGGAGAGAGTCTCTCTGACTGTTGGTTGAGAGACACACTGTTGAAAGAGACATGTTGGTGGGGGAGACCCACTGCTGAGAGAGAGACATGAGAGACACAGACTGCTGAGAGATATGCTACTGAGAGAGACAGAGAGATGGTCAGCTGCTGAGAAAGGTGGCCACCTGCTGAGAGAGATGGCTGGCTTCTGAGAGAGAGGCCTGCCTGCTGAGAGAGGTGGCCAGCTAAGAGAGACTGAGTGCATTACAAAACTTGTATTATAACCTGTTGTTTCCCTAATAAACCCCATTATCTATAAGTTCTGTGTGGCTGCAATTAATTATTGAAGCCAGCACAGAAGTGGTGGTTCCATAGGAGGAACAGTTGGTGACAAGGTTAATAAGAGGGTTGAATGTTGGTGGCATGTCTGGCCTCATAAGTAGAGGCCTTGGGGTGCTGATGGTGATTCTTTCTTCCTCTTGTGTAATTAGAGGAGGTGAGAAGATGCTACCTCCCTGCCTCTTTTGTAATGTTAAAAAGGGAAATAGAATTTGCCCAGAAAAAAACACAGGCATTTGTTTCAAGCCCTGTGTGTAGTGTATAGGTGGCTTAGATAGAAAACGTGAGCCTACCCAGAACTACTGGGAGAAAAGAAGATCTGCATTTGGAGGAGTTCTGATAAAATGGTGGAATAGGCAGACAGACTGCACAGACCCTCTTCAACAAAGAAAAGGGGAACCAATTAACACAGATACAGAAGATATCCTGGAGCCCCAAGCTTTGAAGAGAAGGATATAGAAGTGGACTAAACTCCAACTAGTAGAAGAACTTGTATGAAAACACCAAAAAAGGAGGCATGTGGAATGGTGGTCTGTCAGTGATCCTGATGGCACAGACAGCTTAGACATTGACAAGCAGTGTTAAGATGTAAGAATTAACCTAAAAATCAGCCCTGTTAGCCAGGGACTGCAAGGAGGACTGCACTGGTGGCTGGTGAATAAAATGGGAAACAGTGAAGAGGAAGGTGGGCTGAGCTGTGGACTTTTGGCTATCCAAAAGACACAGCCATTTTGAATGTTTACAAGCAGTTTGACCATATTGGATATTTAAAGTGATAACATTGTCCCAGATTTCAGGGACTTAAGAATTGGCTCCACTTGCCAGGAAGCACAAGGACATTCTAGAAGCCAGTGACTGGAAAGGTATACAGTATTCCCCTTGTTTCTCTTACACCCCACACCTTCTTGGTGAATGGAGGTGCAGCTATCATTCACTCCCACTCACCTACTGGGCCAACAGGAATTCCATCCCAGTCTGTGTGCTTCGATGGAGCCTGGGTGCCCTACCCTGCCCTGCCCAGCCCTGCCCCAATTTTTTTTTTTTTTAGTTTGTTTGTTTTTGTCAGTTTAACAATTGTTATTATTGTTATTGTTATTATTTTTATCCTTTTTATTATTATTCTTTATTCTTCCCTTCCCAGGTTCTAGATTTCAGCTTTTTGTCTCTTCCCTGTTCCTGCTTCCCTTTTTTTCTTTTTTATGATTAACTCCATCCCTTGTTTCTCTTTTTGCATTTTTCCCATTTTTTCTTCATAATTCTCCTACTCTACCTTTTTTTTCTATTATTGCCCTATCCCCAGATACTGGGTTTTTTTTGTTGTTTTTGTTATTGTTTGTTTAAACAATTTGGTTATTGTTTAAGCAGTGTGTTTTTTTATCCAATTGCTTTTATTTTTTTATGGTTTCCCTATTGTTGTTTTTGTCTAACTGATTGAAAGAAAGCAACAGCGACCATACAACACAACTATACCTGCACCTACTCCAGCTTCACTTAGTGAGTGAGAGCCACCACTTCTTTCTCCAATAACTGGCCAATGATAAATGACCACCAAGAAAAGCCTGACTCACCCTTAACTGCTCTTCACAAACAGTTAACAGAGAACTAAATACAAGAACATCACAATGTCTCAGAGACAACAGCGCATCATAGATAAAGGAGTAGAAACAAGAGAGCAGGATACAGACATTCCTGTATACAGGATACAGAACACATCCCTGAGGAAGAAGCAGCATTAGAACTCTCTGAGAAGGAGATCAATAGAACTATACTTAGGTATCTTCAAAGGATTGTGAGACAGATCAAGGAAAACACTGATAAAATTAAGGAAAACACAGACAAAACCCTAGAACAATTTTGGAAGAAAATACAAGAACAAAATGACAATAAGTGAAAAATTAGAAATGATATAAAATCTACAGATAGAAAGCCAGATTAATACTAAAATTTCAAAAATAAGTAACATATTGAAAGGGCAAAGGAGTAGAATTGGATCAATAGAAGACAGAATTAATGAGACTGAAGACAAATACCTGGGCTGCTTTGGAAAGGGATCAATCAGAAAAAAGATCAAAACAAAATGAAGAAAGTCTAAGGTTTAGGTGGAATCCCATCAAAAGGAATAATCTATGTGTAATCAAAATTCTTGAATAGGAAGAGAATAAGAAAACCACTGAGAAAATTGTCCAAGATTTGTTGGAAAAGAACTTCCGTGATATGATGAAAGATGAGAATATATCCATTCAGGAAGTCCACATGAAAACTTTCTCACAAAGTACAACCAGTAAGAACAAGTTCTGATTTCCCAGTAGAAAGCTTTCAAGAGAGAAGGCAATAGGATGGTATATATAAAACACTGAAAGAGAAAAATTTTCAACCAGGAATTACATACCCAGCAGAATTGTCCCTCAAATATGATAGTAAAATTAGGGAATTTCCAGATAAGCAGAAATTAAGGGAATTTTTTAAAACAAGACCACCCTTACAAGAGATACTAAAGGGAGTTCTTTCAACAGAGAACCAATAATACCAAACAACAACAGACCATTAATACACAACATGACATAACCCAGAAACCAACACAGCTATGGAAATATCCAAAGTGAAATAAGCTTACAAGATTGAAAACAGGGAACCAGAGACATCAATTGGCAAATGAGGAAAACTGCAAACCAAAAAGAGGGGGAAAATAGTGTAGTTACAGAACTTCTAAATGGTGAGGAAGTCAGGAGAGTTGCAAGATAGAATGGACTGTCCTAAACTTGGGGAAAAAACTATACATCACAGAGTAACCTTAAAGAAAAATGATAAAGTTTCACAAAACAATAAAAAAGAAGACAAGCACAAATACTTAGCAAATACTAAAATAATAGCAACAAAGAAAATGATATCACAATTCATAAACATAATGAGCTCAGCACAGAAAATTTATGGAACAAACAAAGCAGGAACACCATGAAAAATCACTTAAGGAAATGAAAGCAACCAGTTCATACTTGTCAATAATTACACTGAAAGTTAATGAATTGAGTGCACCACTCAAGAGATGGAGAGTTGCAGCCTGGAAAAGAAAATATAACCCATCAATATTCAGTGTACAAGAGACAAAAACAAAAAATATACTAAAAATAAAATTTTGGGAAAATATATCAAGCAAATAGCAACAAACAAGAGCGGGGGTGGCAACATTAATTCCTGATAAAATAGACTTTGAGACAAAAACAACCACATGAGACAAGGAAGGACATTATGTAATGATTAGAGGATCAACTGAACAAGAACATATAAATATAATAAATATCTATAGACACAATAAAAGAGCCCCAGAGTACATAAATCTTACTTCAAAAGAGTTGAAAAGGCAAACAGATGACTCCACAGTCATAGTGGGAGACTTTAATACATCACTTTCAAGCAAAGATACAACAACTGGAAAGAAACTCAGCAAAGACACAGCAGACCTAAACAATACAATCCACCAAAGTGATCTTATAGATATCTACAGAGCACTTCACCCAACAACAGCACAATATACATTCTTTTCCTGTGTACATGGAACATTCTCCATCATTGACCATATGTTAGGCCATAAATCAAGCCTTAATAAATTTAAAAACAGTGAAATACTGCAAAGCATATTCTCAGATTGCAATGCTATCAAATTAGAAATCAACAGTAGGAAAATAAATGGAAAAAGAGCAAACCCATGGAAACTGAACAACAACCTCCTTAAGAAAGACTGGGTAAGAGAAGAAATAAAAAATGAAATTACAAAATTCCTTGAATCAAACAAGAATGAAAACACAACATACCAAAATCTTTGGGACACAGCAAAAGCAGTGTTCAGAGGCCAAT
>NW_006921819.1:2593837-2621915 GCF_000298275.1 Orycteropus afer afer | reverse complement strand
TCATGGATAGGAAGATTGAACATTGTGAAAATGTCAATTCTACCCAAAGCAATCTATACATTCAGTGCAATCCCAATCCAGATCCCATCAACATTCTTTAAGGATAGGGAAAAAACAATCAGTAACTTTATATGGAAAGGAAAGAGACCTCAAATAAGCAAAACACTATTGAAAAAGAAGACCAAAGTAGGAGGTCTCACATTGCTAGATCCCACAACCTACTATACAGCCACAGTAGTCAAAACTACCTGGTATTGGTATAATGACAGACCCATAGACCGATGGAATAGAACTGAGAACCCAGAAATAGAGCCATCAACCTATATGGTAAGCTGATCTTTGACAAAAGGCCAAAATCCATTAAATGGGGAGGAGACTGTTTAATAAATGATGCTGGCAAAACTGGATATCCATTTGCAGAAAAATGAAACAAGATCTGTACCTCACACCATACACAAAAACTAATTCCAGATGGATCAAACACTTAAATATGAAACCTAAAACTATAAAGTTCCTCAGGGAAAAACAAGGGGAAAATTTAGGAACCCTAACATATGGCATAAATAGGCAATCAAACATAACCCAAAATGCACAAATAGTAGAAGAGAAACTAGATGAATGGGACCTTCTGAAAATTAAATTTTTATGTGCTTCTAAAGACTTCTCCAAATGAGTCAAAAGAGAACCTTCAGATTGACAAAAAAATATTTGGCAATGACATATCTGACAAGGGACTTATCTCTAGAATTTATAGAAAACTCTGACAACTCAACAACACAAAGACAAATAATCCAATAAAAAAAAAAAAATGAGCAGAAGACATGAATAGATACTTCACCAAAGAGGATATTCAGGCAGCCAAGAAACATATGAAGAAATGCTCAGAATCATTAGCCATTACAGAGATTCACATCAAAACAATGAGATACCATCTTGCCCCAGCACAAAGTTCAACAAGACAGAAAATAACAAATGTTGGTGAGGATGTGGAGAGATTGGGATTCTCATACACTGCTGGTGGCACTGTAAAATGGTACAATCACTGTGGAAAGCAGTATGGTAATTCCTTAAAAAGTTGGAATTAGAAATACCATCTGACCCAGCAATTCCATTACTAGGTATATATCCTAAAGAAGTGAGAGCCAGGACAAGAACAGATACATGCACACCCATGTTCACCACAGCACTATTTACAATAGCCAAAACATGGAAACAACCTAGGTGTCCATCAACTGAAGAATGGATAAGCAAACTATGGTACATACACACAATGGAATTCTATGCAACCCTGAAGAATAACATAGGATCTGCAAAACATTGCATAACATGGATGAACTGAGTGAAAGAAATCAATCACAGTCAATCACAGAAAGACAAATATTTTATTAGTCCATTTTTATAAAAAGTCAAGGAAAGGTTTAAATATGGAAGGAAATTTTCTTTGTTGGTTACCAGGAGTGGGAGAAGAGGGGAGGGAACACTGTTAGATAGGTAGAGACAAGTATAGATTTGGGAGAAGAGAAGGGCCATGTACCAAATGTGAGTGTTGAACGTGGTGGCATTGAGGAAGAGGAAGATATAGAGAGGTGCATGGAGGTACAGACAACAAAGATGAGCCCTTTTGCACATACAGTACTGTGATGTCAGAGAAGTCAAACATGGATCTATGGCTGGATAGATGGGTAGACAGGCTGAACTATTAGGTATGTCTGTGTGGAGGGCATTGTGCCCAATACCATGTACAGGGTTGGCAGACAGTGCTTCTACAATTGTATTTGTATGTTCTGTAAGAATCCTCAGGTATATTGTAGACCTAATAAGGGACAAGGCTGTAGTCATTTCTTGACCACAGTCAGCTACACAGAGGGAGTGAGTAGTTGGACCTCTGGGCTTGGGATCATAGTTGCAGGGAACATCAAGCTCAATTGGCATAACATACTATACATAACATTGTTCCTAATCCTACTTTGGCCTGTAGTGACTGGGATCTTAAAAGCTTGCAAGTGGCCATCTAGATGCAACGATGGGTCTCTCCTCATCCAGAGCAAAGAAAAATGAAGAAAACCAAAGATTCATGGAAATAGTTACTCCAAGCAACTAGTACAACATGTGATCCTCAACCTATACGACTATGAGACCAGAAGAACTAAATGGTGCCCAGCTATCACTGCCAACCACTTGGAGGGGATCTCTGTTGGAGTTCCTGGAAAGAGTGGGAGAACAATGTGGAACAAATCTCAAAATCATTCAAAAAAAAGATCATGTTTGCTGGTCAGATAGAGGCTAATGGAACCACTGAGACTATGGCCCCTAGCTTCCCTTCAGGTCTGGAATTGAACCCACACCTGTGGCTTCCTGCCAAATAAAAGGCAGACATATTAGCTGAACATTTACATTAGGTAGGTGCACTCCTTGGAGAGAACAATCGTGGAAGAATAGAAGGCTGTGTATGCACAGGGATACAGCTCAGGGGGCAGGAGCACATGGAGGGAAGGACACAGTGAAGAGGTAACCATGGGGAGGAAGTGGGAGGAGAGCTGTTGCGTTGTGGTAAATTGTAGTCAATGTCAAGAGACAAAGTGTATGTGAGTTGCTGTATGGAAAGTGAATTTGCTCTGTAAACTTTCACCCAAATCAAATTTAGGAAAAAAAATCTGCATTTCAAGACAGGACCTATGGAGAAAAAAAAAATGACTCTGGCTTTTTCATTTCAAACAGGCAGTTTAGCTTTGGGTGCATCAAGGCAGGAAAGTCATGGTCCATGGAAAAAACTCCTTCCAGAACTGGAAATTTAAGGAAGCCAGTGAGGAGTAGGCTTATAGTAGTAGGCTGGCTCACTTGTGACCCCCTGGGTCCTCTTGAATGGAAATGAGGGAAGTGCAGCAATGAAGAAAAGGGCTAAGTTTGGTACTCTGTGACCTAGGCCGTGGAGGGTAGAACTGAGAGGAAGGGCTGGCTGGTCTGAAGTGCAAGGAGTTGTGTGGAACTAATGAGGACTAAGGATGAGAGAGAGAAGGTGCTGGCTGGTCTGAAGTAAAGGGAAGAGTGTGATTCCCAAAACTTGGCAGCTATACCCATGACCTAGCGAAGATGGCTAGCACTGAGCTGATCAGAACCCGACCAAATGAAGAGGTGATGTGTGCCCCTGAGCTGGTGTTAAGTTGCTGCAATTTGATGGATTGTGCTGGGCTGGGCTTTGCTTGTTTATGAATGCTGATGCCCAAGTTCCCAAGCAAAACAGAAGATTCCCCAGAGAGAAAGGAATATGCTTGTCTCCTCAGAGTAATTGTTTGATAGGGATGGGCAAGTTAGAAATTGGCTATCCAAAATAGGGGGTAATAAAGGCATGAAGTGGCTGGCTTACATGCTTTCATGGGTGTGGTTATTCTTAAACTGATTGTGAAGGTGGTATTTTTTAAGTACAAAAGGGATAATGGCTGGAAAAGCCAGGGGGGTGGCCTGTGATGTAGTAAATTATATGGTATGGCTTTTCTAGCCATAGTCTTTGTAACTCCCACTTTGCGGTGAGCAACTGAGTAGCTGCTTGTTAACATCATCCACCTGGGGCAGCAGGAAGTAATCTTATGGGAAACTTCATTCTTTCTCAGATGTGGGTGTGTAGAACTCTCTGATATTGGGATTCGATGGTTTTGCCACTCTGCCAGGCTCAAAAGGAGCCCTCCTAGAGGCAGAAGGAATATCTTTGACTGCCAGCTGAGAGAGACACACTGCTGAGAGAGATCTGTGCAGAGAGATGCATGGCAGAAAGAGAGATGTGCAGCTGAGAGAGAGAGAGAGAGACGGCTAAGAAAGACACCCAGTTGAGAAACCAAGTCAGTGAAACCAAGATGCACAAGACAGAGTGGCAGCCTTACCTGGCCCACAGAGGTAGAGGCCAGGCTGAGAGGCCAGGGACCAGAGAGGTGTGTCTAAGGGCACAACAGAGGGGAGACTGTCCTGACTGAAGAACTGTATCTTGAGCATGTTCCTGAACTTGAATTGTAGCATGTTGCTTCCCTAATAAACCCCATAATCTGTGAGTTTTGTGTGGCTATTGCAGCAAATTATTGAACCCAGAAGAGAGGTGTGGAGGGTGCCACAAGAGGGGCGATTGGTGTCAAGGTTATTAAGAGGCCTAAAGGGTGGCAGCATGTCTGGCCTCATTGAAACAGGCATTGGGCTGCTGATGGTGATTCTGTCTTCCACTTGTGAAGTTAGAGGAAGCCAGAATATGCTGCCTCCTTGCCTCTTTAGCAGGGAGTAAAAGATTCTCATTACTTTCATATTTCCTTGTTTAGAATTGTATAAAACCAACAAAACCAAACACGCTGCTATCAAGTCAGGTCCGACTCATAGTGACCCCTCCTTGGGTTTCCAAGGTGGTATCACTATGGAAGTTTGCCCAACCTTCCTTCCAAGGAGTGGCTGGTAGGTTTGAACTGCCAGCATTCTAGTTAGCAGTCAAATGCCTTAGGCACTGCACCGAGTATGTTGTTTTTATGTGCCATCGAGTTGGACCCAACTCATAGCAATCCCTCCTTGGGTTTCTGAGGTGGTATTACTGAGGAAGTAGATTGCCCAACATTCCTTCCAAGGAGTGGCTGGTGGGTTTGAACCGCTAGCCTTCTGGTTAGCAGTCAAGTGCCTTAGTCATTATGCTACCACAGCTGCTATGCCATGTGTAAATAAATAAATGAAGATTTCAAAGAGTATTCCATCTTTCAGGTCATTTTTTTAAAAAGCAAATTAAAATGATCTGGAGATTGATTCCTGGAAGGTCTTAGGTTAGAAAACCCTTTATTATGTTAAGTTTTAACTTTCACGTATATTATGGTAATGAATAAATGCAAAGATTCTCAATGTATAATAGTAGTGAACTAGTTAAATAAATACTATGTGACCATAGTTTAACTATTTATAAAAATAACCAATGTGCTGTAAAAATGTTGGTGATATATTAAGTAAACAAATCCGTTTCAAAACAATAGATAAAGCATTAGCTTTCTTTTGATAAATATAAATAAACATGTCTTTACATAGAACAGACCTTGGATTGGTCATAAAATTGAGGTTTCAAAGAAGCTGGAGTACAATTCTATTCTCTCACTGACCACACATTGACTTTAGGGAAGTAAAGTTAGTTTGCCTTTTGAAGCCTCTGTTTATTCATACATAAAAGGAGAATAGTAATAATACATAATGTTATATGGTGGCCAGATGGATTAAATAATATGTGCAAAGCCCTTACCATACTTCTGGGCACAAAGTAAGTGATCAGTAAGTATTAGATATTATTGATAATTTTGTTATTCACCGAAATGTTAACAGTGATGATTTCAGGGGAGGAAGTGTTTGTTTGTTTGTTTTGTATTTAAATGTTTTTTTAAAAAAATGTATGGGTGCTCTGGTAGCATAGTGCCTAAGGCACTTGACTGCTAACCAGAAGGCTGTTGGCTCAAACGTACCAGCCACTCCTCGGAAGGAAGATGGGGAAATCTACTTCTGTACTGATACTGTCTCGGAAACTCAAGGAGGGGGTGCTATGAGTCGGGTCCGACTCGAGGGCACATAACAACAACAACAAAAAAATGTATACAATGTGCATGTATACATTGTGTACTTAATCACATAAAGTGTGTAGGAAAATATAGGTAGATCAATAAAGATGGATATGAAAATAAGACCTTTAAAAAATATATATCTCTGTCCTTTGCTTCCTATCCCTGAACAAGTTTTATAAATATTTCTTAACCCTCCTTTGAAGTCCTGCCCTTAATTTCATCACTGAGGATTATCTAGAAGTTTCAGTTCTGGCACAGACTCTTGACACCACTCTTGACACCACTGCCTCTATCTTCCCTGCCCTAAACTCCTTTGGTAAATTTATGTCTATATAGCTTTCTCTTTATATTTTCTAGTCATTCTGTTGGCTTTTCCTTGACAGGGTTTACTTAGAAAACTCACTGCCATTAGTTGGTTCTGACTCATAGTGACCCCTCCTTGGGTTTCGGTATCTTTATGGAAGTAGATTGCCCATTCTGCCTTCTGAAGAGTGGCTGGTGGGTTTGAACTGCCAGCCTTCAGATTAACAGTCAAATTCCTTAGGTACTACACACATGCCAGGAATTTATTCTCACATGGGCTTATGATAATAGCACAAGGGCTGAGGTCACAGCACCACACATCAGTCCAACACCAGGGCTCAGTCACGTGGACCGCAGCAGCACACCATGTAACTGTTCTAGCATAGCCCTGAGAGATGTGGTTGCCCTGTCGGGATGCTAAGCAATATGATAAGTGATCATGTCAGTCGCTATTACACCTCATGTCATACACTTACAGTAGAGTAACCTTAGCCAGAATTCATTTCCAGTTAGTTATGTGATAGGTTCTGGCCACAATGCTAGCAAAACAAATCAGTACCTGCCTCTTATTCCCATATTCATTAACCCCTGTATGTCTCCCAAATCCACAGATGATATCTGTATTACCTGCCTAGACAGATCTCTCCCACTTCCACTAAAGTCCTTTCCTTTCTGTACCTCACCTCTGGCCTGTTCTGCTTGCCAAACCATGTTTGCTTTAGCATCTCAGTTATAAAAACAAGGTGTCATGTAGATGTGAAAGTTATCCAAGTGGGTATTGATGTTACTGTTCTTAAAAAGTAGGCTTGAATGGGAGTATGTTCCATTTTTTCCCAAAAATCATTCAACTGAGATAAGGAAGACAAATATTATTATCTCTTTGGCACAGAGGAAGAAATTATGACTAATCATCCAGTGGCATACAGCTAGTAAATGCTTGGACTCCAACCACATTTTGTCATTCTAAGTTCAATGTTACTTCTCTAAAAGAAGAAACATGCTAGATCTATTATTCCTAGAGCAGCACAGAAAACAAATCAACTAAGTATATAAAATAATGAAGAGATCCTGGATTCAAGGATCCCTTTTAACAATTTCTCTATTTTGTCCCTTCTTGCTTTGATTGTCATTTTAAGTAAACTATATTCTAGCTGCTAGTACATGTCTAGTTTTTAAATGTTTCAGTTAAATTGCAAGCAACTGTGTTTGTACTGGGCATGTAGCTTATTTAATAGCAATATAATCTATTAACATTTTTTAGGATGGAGAATTGCTTTAAAGTTCTTTATATTTCTTAAACTCCAGTAAACCACTGGTATCTTCTGGATTCCTAGTAGATTTCATAAGACTGGAAGATAATGAAAAGCTTTCTGCTACCTTCTAAGGAAAAACTGAGCATTCTTTATTTCAAATCATAATGAAGACTCAAACATACTTTAGAAATGTTTGACCACAAATATGAGAATAACTAAATTCCCTCCCCCTTTTTTTTCCTCCATAGCTTAAAGGGAGCTGATGCCGGCAATGGAATCAGAGTGTTTGTGCCTGATATTGGGATGTTCTTTGCTAGTCTGACCATCTGGCTCGTCTGCAGAAACATTGTTCAGAAACCAGTGACAGAAGATGCAGCACAATATAACCTGGAATTTGAAAATGAAGAATTGGTAAATCTTCTATATGTATCTTCCTTCTTTGATTTCTGAGGGCCATGCCCCTTAATCCAAAAAATAGCAAACTCACTGCTGTTGAGTCAGATCCGACTCATAGCGACCCCTCATAGGCAGTATTACTACAGAAGTAGATTGCCCAACCTTCCTTTGGAGGAGTGGCTGGTGAGTTTGAACACCACCCTTCTGGTTAGCAGTCAAATGCCAAAGTCACTATGCTACCAGAGCTTAATTGGTTGTGGAATCATAATAATAATAGCTAAATATGCATATCACTTTGCAATTGACAGTACTGGATATAAATGATAGTGGTTATTATGCACAGCAGCCTTGCACCTTACCAAGAAGGAAGTGGCTTCAGGAACTTGAACTCAGTGTTCTCTGTACTGTCCCAAACTATCATCTAATCTTAAATTAAATGACTAACCTATTATTGGGAGCTCTGGTAGCATAGTGGCTAAGGCACTTGACTGCTAACCAGAAGGCTGGCGGTTCAAACCCACCAGCCACTCCTCAGAAGGAAGATGGGGCAATCTACTTCCGTAGTGATACTGCCTCAGAAACCCAAGGAGGGGTCACTATGAGTCGGATCCGACTCGATGGCACACAACAACAACAACAACCTATTAAAGTTGCATTATTATTGTTCAATTGGTCTGAATATCTTGTTATTGTTGTGTGCTGAGTCAAATCTGACTCATAACTTCTCCCACGAAACAGAGTAGAGCTGCCTCTATAGGGTTTCCTAGACTGTAATCTTTACAGAAGTAGATTGCGAGGTCTTCCCCTACTCAGAACCACAGGGTTGGTTTAAACCTCCAACCCTTTGGTTAGCATACCGGTGCTTAATCATTGAACCACCAGGGCTCCTTCTGGATATCTTAATCATTGTAAGGTAACACCTGGTAGTTTTAGGAGAAAAAATAGTAATTTCTTCTTGAAAAGGGTTACCTTCAGGTCTGTGCACCTAGTTCTTCAAAGCAGTTGTATTAACTCAGCATGTTATGATCACATTATTGAAAAAAGTGTAAGAATTGAAAAATAATGAACAATTTCTCTGTTTTTAGTGAGTAGACACGTATTCAGGAGTGTCAGATTTCATTCCTTGGTGTATGGAAATATGAGACAACTCATTTCCCTGTCTGCTGGCCTGCTGTGGAGCACTGCTATGATTCAATAATTGCACAAAGTTACATGAGTTTAGGTAACATCAATTTTAAAATATATTGATTTAATAATCGAAAGGTGAAGTTTTCAAAGAAAAAGTACTATAAAATATTTGATTTGGACATTTTGCACAAGATATACTTATACCAAATGTTTTCAGTGATAAGCTGTGGCAAGAAATTAAACATATAAAACTGAAGTCAATTGAAATTATATATATTGAGCAAATAATCCCAGAAGCTGGACTATAAGAAGAACGCAGCATCAAGAATGGCAAACTGCGATATGCAGACTATACAGCCTTGCTTGCTGGAAGTGAAGATGACTTGAAGCACTTACTGATAAAGATTAAAGACTACAGTCTGCAGTACGATTACACTTCCACATAAAGAAAACAAAAATCCTCATAACTGGAACAATATGCACCATCACAATAAGTGGAGAAAAGTTGACATTGTTAAAGATTTCATATTACTTTGATCCACAGTCAACACCAAAAGAAGCAACAGGTAAGAAATCAGACAACTTATTGCACTGGGCAAATCTGCTGCAAAGGACCTCTAAAGTCCTGAAGAGCAAAGATGTCTGTTTGAAGAATAAGGTGCACCTAACCCAAGCCATGGTATTTTCAATAGCCTCATATGCATGTGAAAGCTAGACAATGAATAAGAAAGACCAAAGAAGAGTTAATGCTTTTGAGTTGTGGTGTTGGCAAAGAATACTGAAAGTACCATTCACTGCTAGAAGAATGAACAGTCCATCCTGGAAGATATGCAGCCAGAATGCTTCTTGGAAGTGGGAATGGCCAGACTTTGTCTCACCTACTTCGGTCATGTTCTCAGAATAGACATTCCCTGGGGAAGGATATCATGCTTGGTAAAAGGGAGGATCAGTGAAAAAGGGGAAGGCCCTCAACAATATAGATTGACACACTGCCTGCAACAAAGGGCTCAGGTACAGCAAGTATCATGAGGCTAGAACAGGACCGGGCAGTATTTCATTCTGTTGTACAGAGGGTCACTGTGAGTTGGAGCTGACACAACAGCACCTAACAACAACAATATTAAGAATGTTAACCACAAAGTCATCAAGGGATGAAAATTCTGTTACAGCAAATGACTGTACAGTGTTTTATAAACTGAAAAGCCAAATTTACTGCCATTTGAGTTGATCCCAACTCATAGCAACCATATAGGACAGAGTAGAGCTGTCCCTTAGGGTTTCCAAAACTGTAATCAACAGGAGCAGACTGACTCATCTTTCTCCCATGGAGAGGTTAATGGGTTTGAACTGACCATTTGGTTAGCAGCTGAATGCTTTAACCATTGTGCCACCAGAGTTCCCTAGTGTTTTGCAAAGAGGCAGCATATTGCCATGCATGTGTGACAGGAAAAAAAATATGTACAGCCAAAAATCTCATGAGATTCAGTTCTTTGTTTTGAAGATTTAGGGTAATGGTGGCATGGAACATCCCAGTTAATTGGCTTAATAACATGTTCAGTGCCTTTATTCTACCTCTTTGTTGAATAGTGCTTGGCATCTTAAAAGTTTGTGTGTGACCATGCAAGGAATAATAGTTGATCTCTATTCACCTGGAGCAACAGAGGAAAAAGGAGAGTCAGGAATAGGAAGAGGATATAGAATGTGTGGCTAATTACCTCCATGAACAACTGCCATGCTTGCCATGAGACCAGAACTAGATAGTGCCTGGCTACCACTAATGAACATTTTGATCAAGGATTCGATAGAGGAATCCTGATCAAAAAGGAGAAAATGCAGAACAGAATTTCAAATTTTTGTGGACTCCAAACTTTCTGAAGCCATGGAGGCTAGATGAATAGCTGAAACTATTGTCCTAAAATAATCTTTAAATTTTAAATGAAAACTTAAATCAAAACTGATGTCTTCTTTAAACAAAACAATACTTTAGTTTAACTAGTAAGCTCTGGTAGTGTAGTGCCTTGACTGCTAACCAGAAGGCTGGAAGTTCAAACCCACCAGCCACTCTTCAGAAGAAAGGTTGGGCAATCCACTTCCATAGTGATACTGCCTCGGAAACCCAAGGAGGGGTCACTATGAGTCAGGTCTGACTCAATGGCACATAACAACAACAGTAAAATGTCTGCCTTGAGTGTTGTTGTTGTTGTTGTTGTTGTTTTTAGATACTGTGGAATTGGGTCATAGAGACCCAATGTACAACAGAACAGAACACTGCTCAATTCTGTGCCATCCTTACAGTCTCTGCTATGCTTGAGCCCAAAGTTGCAGCCACTGTGTCAATCCATCTCTCTGAGGGTCTTCCCCTTTTTCTCTGACCCTCCATACTGCTGTGAGCATTATGCTTTCTTAAGAACTATCACTATGGGATCGAACTAATAATAGCAACTCCAATGACTAGAGGGAACCTTAGAGGGCTGTCAGTTTATATTAACTGGGGAGAAATAACTCAGAAAAGGAAGGTGAGAATAGTTGCACAACTCAGAGAATGTAGTCAGTGTCTCTGGAATGTATGTGTAGAAACTATTGAAGTGGTTTATGTTTTGCTGTGTGTGTTCTCAACAACAAAATAAAATAGAAAGAAAGAAAGGATATAATTCATTAAACTTATGCCAAGTAGAAATGATATTATTGACTAAAATCCTTATGGGTAAAAGTTATATAATCATATATATATATATTCCATATCAATCTTCTGCTATTTTTAAGACAAACATTAAAAGGTTCTAGAATTTGCTCCATAAACTTTCAACTAATCTCAATAATTTAAACAAAAGTTTCTTAGTGTAAAAAATAATTATAGTGAAATAGGAAATAATCTCATATTAGTAACCTAAAAATGGATAAAACTTTAAGAAAGGTAATTTAAATTTTGAATATCTATTTTTACCTTTTAATGTTATTTTTAAGTATCATTTTTAAAAAATAATTTCACATAAATTATCATTTTAAAAATTGTCTAAGTTTGGTGAAAATAAACCCATTAACTCAAGCATGCCTGGTTTAGGATATTTCTACTGTTAGGAATAAAAGATATTAAGTGAAAATTGAGTGGACTTTGAACTCAGATTTGAAAACTATCCCATAGTTGCTATACAATACTGAGAAAATCATTTATTCTGTTTCTTCTTTTAAAAAATGGCAATAATATTAATAATACATCACAGAATTTTTACACAGAATTAAGTATCTAGTAAAATGTATATCATAGTTCCTGTTCATTTTGGGTGCTCAATAAAATGCTACTTGTGCTCATTCTGTTCTCCTCCAATTTGAGAGATAATAGAGCAGCTGCAAACTCATTGTCCCCTCAGAAATACAGAAACTTAAGTTGGACTTAAGTTGAAACATAAGTTTGAGGCCAACCCAGTCAGTAAAAAAACTCCCTTCCTTGCCATTCAGAACATACCAGAGTAAACAAACCATGAAATTTATAAAAAGGACTACGTCATCAAGGACAAATACCCATTTGCCATAGGACTATCACAATAGAAGAGCCTGTGTTGATCAACCTAAAGCATTGGATGTTGGGCTATGATCAAAGTCATACTTCTGATGAAAAAGACAGCACAATTCAATTGCTTGTGTTAAGTCTAAAATTGCATGTTTTCTTTCATATTTCAATTTTCAGAGAGAAATTTATGCTCTCTCTCTCTCATTTGAACTGTGGTTATGTGTCTAAGCCCTAAATATTATTAACCACTTTATAAAAAGTTAACAATAAGCTGAATAGATACTCCAAATGCTATTTTGGAAGCCTTTGAAAACACTATATGCAATTATTATTAGGTTGCTCTTTTCTCAGTACAATTTGTTTTAAACCAATTTAGATACCAATTTCCATTCTCTTAGCACATTCTAGCCTACCAGGTAGCTCAGAAGGATCAGAGTGGTGAGTGACTCTTCTGAGATTAATCTCCAAAGAAATATTTCTTATATGTGAGCAAGCTGAACATGAGTCTGAAAAGAATATAAGCATGTGGCCAAAATAAGCAAGGAAATTGATTTAAATTTATTTTATTTTTGAAGGCACGAACATAGTTCCTGCTGCTTATAAATCTTAGCTTTTGAACCCTAGAATGTTTGGATTTTGAGGACATTTTGGAAGAATAGTGTTTGCTGGCATTGTTTCTTCTTTCATTTATCTCAATGGAGAAATGGCAAGATTAATCCACTGGTGCCCAGGAGAATGCCTTTTCAAATTCAGCATTGTTTTAGTAATGTAGCAGCTAATCCCTGAAGCCAAGTCCTGAGTCCTCCTTCCTCTTCACTGACTCACATGAGGATGAAGCTCAAGTTGGATGCTGTAAAACCAAACCCACTGCCAGCAAGTCAATTCCAACTCATAGGGACACTATATAACAGAATAGAACTGTCTTGTAGGGTTTCTGTAAAGGTGACCACAATTGGAGCAGTCCCCTCAAAGATGCCAATGGGCAGCTGTAAAGACACCTTCCATAGTGTGAGCTTTGGTCTCCCTTTTGTATCTTACAGAGCAGACCTTATTAAGAGAGCCATGCTCCCTCAAGTGGCAAAGAAGCTTCTCTTTCAGGTGACGTGCTTGTGATCTGGTTCATTTGTCTTTTCAATTTAGAAGCAGATCTACAAATCATAATTGGGAGGAAGATTCATATTTTGAAATCTTAAAAATTAAATTAATTGTGTTAGGAAAACTGAACTGTGGAGAGAGAAGAATTATCTGTGCAATCAAACAGTTTATCATTTCACCAAACCGGTATTATCTTGTGTATCCTAAACCTTTAACTCATTCTAGCTATTTCATGAGGTTTGAAGCTTTATTTTTGGAATCAAAATGTATTAATATATTATTAAAGCCAATTTCTAATCAATTAAATGTTTATTCAAATAGGAATTGAAATCATGATTGTGTCTGATCTGCGTAAAGAAACATAAGTGTGGCAAATCATATATGAAGGATAAATGAATATTCTACTATAAGTCACTCCAACATGTTGAAAATTTAGGATTGAAATATTTAGTCCTGCTATGGTTATTTGGAAATAACCTTAACCTCAAAAGCTTTACCCTCCTTTCAGATACCAATTACCTCTCGGCTATCATGGCATCTGTGTTCCAGCTCATGAAAGGACTAACTGTACTCAGTCAGCTTCAAGTTTTAGCATCGAGTTGCAAGTAATTCCTTTTAAGAGGGCAAGAAAGAAAGAATAGGGAAGAAAATCATTTAATTTCCACCTTTTAGTTAGGTATTTAGAAGTTGTTGGATTCAAACTTGTATACCTGTTACCAGTTGGAGGTTTGAGTCCCACTGGTGATCTACTTCTGATAAATTAGCCATTTAAGCCCAATGGAGCACAGTTCTACTCTGACATACATGGAGTAACCATGAGTCAGAGTGACTGGATGGCAATTCAGTTACTAGTTAATCTGAGACTTAGTCCAAATTCACCTGCTTTGCTGTTGTTGTTTGGTGCTGTCTAGTTGATTTTGACCCATACTTTTTGACAAAGTAGAACTGACCCATAATTTTTTATAGGCAGTAATCTTTATAGAAGCAGATCACTAGGTCTTTCTTCTGAGGCACCTTTGGATGGGTTCAAACTGCCAACCTTTTGGTTAGCAGCCAAGCACTTACCTGTTGCACCACCAGGGCTCCTTTCGCCTGCTTATATATACCAAATCCTATTGGTTAAAGCATACAGACACAATCTTTTGAAGCATGTGACCATTTGAGATGGTAATAGGAATGCCACTACCACCACCACCACCACCACCACCCCACCCCCATTTACCTGTAAGCATCTCACCTCACAACTTCCAGTGAATTAAATCCCCACTTTGTAACTTTCCTAGAGAGACTGTGATTGATGCCATTGGGTTGCCTCTGTTGGTCACTCAGAAACTGGGCAGGGGCCTTCCTGTTACACACATCAAAATGCAACACACATGGTCTGCTTTCTGAGTTTCAAGCACATTAGCAATTCATATGAAGCATTTAATTCCAGAGCTTTTAGATGCCATTGGTTTAAAACAAGGAGAAAGATTTTAGTTGGAGGGAAAGTATGTCCTGTTTTTAGGAAAGACTCAGGTATAGGTGTTTACTACCAAGACTAGTTAATTTTGGCTTGATGACTAACTACAAATCTGAATGTCTTCCAGCTGCATTTCACTGGACACTGGTGAGAACATGGGTGACCCCCCTCCTTCCCCCTGGCCAAAATACCTGGGGGCTTCTGGGGAGTCTGGCAGAGCACCATCATCACACAAACAGGGTGCTACTCCCAACAACATATTAATTGAGTGAATGTGCCTAGATTGAACTTGAAAATGTGACTCATAGTAAAAATAATATAAACAATTAGCAATTAGGAAATCAGCTGAAGTATCTTTAAACTATTAAAAATGCAAATAAAACTCATTTATTAATTATTGTAACACATCTCTGCTTTTTTCTGAGATTCTGAGCTCTGAAGGAGCCTTTTACCTCTAGTGGTATTTATAGATCAATATTTTTAGAAATTCTTAGGTTATTTTGTCCAGTTCTTGGAACATCTGATAAGTGATTTCTTACATTTGAATTGCAAATAATCACACAAGATGGAATACTTGTATGAGAAGTTGCAGGGCTTCTTTGTCTCTGCAGTGGAATGAAGTAAAAATTACTCAGGTGCTGAATGAGAGGGACTAGACATCCTACTCTATCCACCACAATCCTTGCTCCCATTCCTAAGATCTGCATCACCCACAGAAATGCCAGCTACTCCTTTAAGGGTGGTGGTGCCTTCTCTCCTCCTTTAGACTATAAATACTCTTGAAATGAAATGGTCACCAAAATAATATAATTTACTTCTTCATATTGCTTTAAAAATATTTGTAGTGTGCTTTAGAGGCAAGAGATATAGCTCTAGCTCTAGCGTCCATGTGTTCTTCCTACTGATTGCCCCCATTGAGGTTAATATAAGGAGTATTCACCCAGTTGTACAAACCAGAAACCTTCATATAACCCTTGATTCCTTGTGTCCCTTATCCATCACCATCAAGTCCTGTGGTTCCACCTTCACATTTTGTCTGAAATATTTGCTTTTCTTCATTTCCCCTGCCACAGTCCACATCCAAGCAACTACCACCCCTAAACTGCACAGTCAAATAATCTCCAAATGGGTGCCCCCTCTTCTAGCTTTCAATTTACCGCTTCTCATTGATGCCATATCAGTAACAATATTATCCTTGTAAAATGTAAATCAAAATATGTCACTTCCCTAAATAAAACACTTCATTGGATCTCCATAAACTAAAGTTGAAATTTAGGGTTCTAAGAATAATGTCCATGACTGTGTGCACTCTCCATTTCCTGCCCCTCCATCTCACCCTTTACCCTTGTCTACCCCACCCTGTGGCCACACCATCTTCCCTCTGTGCCAGAATGTAAGGAGCTATTTTCCTTCTTAGGCTTGGCCAGGGAGTTCACTCTGCCCAAATATTCATCGCTGTGCTCTTTCATGGCTGCTTCCTTCTCAATTGCCAGGTTACCTCCTCCAGAAAGGCCCCCCCAGACCACCTTCTAAAGTAAATTCACCTGGTCATTCTCTGTCACTAAGCCTTTGTGTTATACTCCAGACACTTACTGCAATGTGCAATTATTCTCTCTATTGCTAGTTCAGTTGTGTATTATCTATCTCCTCACTGGGCTATAAGTGATGAGAGACAGCATTATGTCCTGTCTTGTTCTCTGTTGTAGCTCAGAGTGTAGCAAAGAAGCTTATATTGCACACATAATAGTACTTATACATTTACCAGTTAATTAATTAATTAGGCACTCATTGACTAACACAGATACTTGCACAAAGTAATGTAGATTATAAAACCAAAGCAGCAAAGCACTACGGTGAGATATGACAGAAGACTTGAGCCAGAACTGGCTGCAGAGAGTTGTGCTTCCCAAACCTCAAGGTGATCAGCTGGGCGGAGCAGCCTGGGTGCAGAGCTGTGGGCCTATGAGCTGGCTCTCTTGGATCTTTGCTGTTGTTGGCTGCAGGAAGGGGCAGTGGAGCATTCTGACTCCTTGTTGTCAGATGTACTCTGCTTTCCCTCTCAACATTTTTGGGATCTCATATCTCATTTTATAAGCAGTTATATATTAACTAGGAGTTCCTGGGTGGTATAAATGGTTAACATGCTTGGCTAGTAACCACCAAAAAGTTGGAGGTAGAAGTCCACCCTAAGGTACCTCGGAAGAAAGGCTTGATGATCTTCTTCTGAAAAATCAGCCATTGAAAACTCTAAGGAGTACAGTTCTATTCTGACATACATGAGGTTGCCATGAGTCAGAGTTGACTTCATGGCAACTGGTTTTTGTTTTCTTTAACTGATTTATTTTCCCTGAGGGGGTATAAACTCTCTAGGTGCCACAACTGACTCCCTTGCCCCACCTTAGGCCTGGCACAGGCTAGGAGCAGAGCCATATTGGTGAAAATGTGATGAGTGGAGGGAAAGATGGAAGGTGTGTGTGGGGTGATATGGGAGGAGGGAGATGCTGTCTGTTCAAAAGCAACTCCTGTACTCATCAGACTTTTGATATTGTAATGACAAAGATGTGACTTTTGTCTACATCTTAGTCCAACACTAGTAACTATATAGGGTCCTGATCTTTAAGGAAAATTTGAGCCCAGGAAGGTCTTGTATGCCCTTGAAATGCTGCTTTTGTCCCCACTCCCTGAATCCCTTACTTTATAGGGAGCATCAGAGAGTATCAGTGAGAAGAGTTAAGGATAGCTGGTTCCTGAAGAGAAAATGGATGGCCCAGGGTCAGTAATAATTACTGTAACCAAAAATAAATTGAGTGGATGATGTGAGTGTTTGTGTGCATGTGTGTTTGCCTGTGTACACTCACGTGTGCAGTGTTTTAATGCTGATAGGATTTTATGGTGTTCCATTAAGTGTTATTTTTAAAAAACTCTTAAAGAAATTCTTTAAACTAAATGCTTGGGCCAATTTGGCTAATTTCCATTGTGGCTCGAAATCCCTTTAAAATAAATGGTCAGTCCAATTTGGATAATTTCCATTGTTGCTCATTTTCCTTTCAAATGGTGGTTCAAATGATTCTTAAAACTTGCTACAATCTCTAACTCAGAATTTAACCTGGGAGGTTTATAAAACTACTGATGCAGGGTGCCTTTCAGAGGAATAAATTAGAAACTTGGAGGTGGTTATGAGGTAATAATATGACTTTTATTTTAAATCTCCCTGAGCTCTGCAGCCCTAGATGCAAACCTCTAACCCATTTGCCTCTTGGTCACTGTCAGCTAAATCAATTTGTCTTAATCTGACTTATATTAAGCTTTCATACTCTGTAGATAGAGATTAAAAATATTCACCATCTTTATACTCACTTTCCCAAATGAGATAGGGAATTATTTGAACTGCTTTTATAAGTCTGAGGAATCAGTATTCATAAAACATTTCTAGCAACAGATAAAATATTTGCATTATCTGACAAATGCTATCATGTCAGGTTTATATAACACATACGGCACTACTCAACATGTCTATCTATCTTCTTTCCTCTGACTTTTGGTTTCTTGGGGAACACTGTACCTAACCTTTATCTTTTACAGTGAATTGCAGCACTTGCCTTTTCCTTCCTCTAGATCTTCTGTTGAAATGAACCCATTCTGTTAAGATAAATTGTTAACTCTTCATAATAAACAATGAATAAACAACTTGTGACACTTAGGAAAAATGCTGCTTTTGCCTCCCAGAGCTTTGAGCTCATCATTTGAGCTTTTGATTCATCCCCATAGAAATGTTTTTAAAAGTTCAGTTTTAAAGACATAAAAAAGGGAAATGGGCTCAGATGCATGCAAACATCTAACAGTGAAAACTTGATTGAAACCTAAAGAAGGCTTCAGAGATATCTTCTTTAATATATTTTCCAATTAAGGGACTCTGCCTAGTATGTGACCCGAAATATGTTTGCCTATGCAGCTAAGCCCTTGTGTAAAGCTTGTTTCTTAGGGGTTTACAAACATCAGCCAGTGTGTGGGTTCAAGGTTGGCTGCTTAAGAGTCACTGAGGAAAGCTCTTTAGTAATACAGATCCTTTGGTATCTATGCCCAGACATTCTGATTTTGTAAATTTAGGGTGGAAGCTAACTGATGTACTTTCAAAGTTCCCAGATGATCCTATGACTTTTCCAACTCAGATTGAATCTTGAGGACAAGGAGAAATGGATGCTTGGGATTTCTCAAAAGAAATGTATTATGTCTCCTTGGGCCAAAATTGAGTGTAAACAATTCTAATGTGGTAATTTGGAGAGGATGGGGCTGTGGCTGCATAAGATGGCAACTGTGGACCAATGATGGAGAGGTAGTTTTGGATTTAGGCCTTCATCCATGTTCTGAGATGACTAGTCTACCCTCGTGCTAAGTTGTCCCCACAGCATTTAGAGCCTCATCACATGATGTGAGAAATGATATTCTTGTTGAGTTTTGAAAGCAAGAACTTTAAAAAAATATATTTTCTGTTGTTGAAAATAGACACAGAAAAACATACACAAATTCAACAGTTTCTTGTACAATTCAGTGACATTGATTACATTCTTCAAATTGGACAACCACTCTCATCCTCCTTCTTTCCTAAGTTGTTTCTCCACCATTAGCATAAACTCACTGCCCTCTAAGTTTCCTATCTAATCTTTCAAGTTGCTCAAAAAAACAAAAACAAACTCACTGCCGTGAAGTCGGATCCAACTCATAGTGACCCCTTCTTGGGTTTCCAAGGCAGTATCTCTATGGAAGTAGATTGCCCAGTCTTCAATTTGATCCCATATAGATATGTCTGAAAAAACCATAATGCTCATTGCAATGCAACACATGGCCGTCGAGTTGGATCCGACTCATGGCAACTCCTCCTTGGGTTTCCAAGGTGGTATCACTATGGAAGTAGATTGCTCAACCTGCCTTCCGAGGAGTGGCTGGTGAGTTTGAACCATTAGCCTTCTGGTTAGCAATCATTTTCCTTAGGCACTACACCAAGGAGACTTTTTTCTATTAGTTAAACTAAATTATTGTTTAATTATTATTGGCTTAAGGTTTAAAAATTATCTCAGAGCAATAATCTCAGATCTTCATCTAGTCTCCATGGCTCCAGAAAGTATAGATTTCATGAGAAGTTGAAATTCTATTCTGTATGTTTTCCCTTTTGGTCATGATTCTTCTATAGAATCTTTGTGAAATCAAAAGGTTTTAAAGAAAGTAAGATAAAGGACTTAGATTTCTTAAGATAGGCTTTAGATTATTACCTGGACAATAAAAATATATAATATTTTATTTGACTTTTTAAACTTCATAAGGCTCAATTTTTCTGTGATTTCTAAGATTGCTTAGGAACCAGAAGAGTTAGGTCTTTATTTATAGCTATTCTATTTTTGCTTAAGGCCAGAATCAAGCCACTTCCCAATACAGGAATTGATTACAACTCTAGCAAGCAAGCTGCTTGTTAGTAAATACATGAGGTGGAGTTAATGCTTATCCAGTGCTTCACTGTTTATCCTTCACTGGACAGTTATGCAGGGAAAGCCAGCATGTTCATGAGAAGCCTCCATGTGACTCATGGCTATTCTGGCCCTCTCAGGACAGGGGAAGCTCAGAATCTAACCTCTCTCTCCTTCAGCTTGACAGTTTTAAAAAGCTTTTCCAACAAAGGGCCCCAGGGATTCTGGTACAAAAATATTGAAAACTCTAAACTACAGTGATATGTTTATAAAAATTCACAGGAGCCCCTAGCCTGCCTAAGAGAGGTCAGGGAAATGCATTTTTATAACCTCACAAAGGCTTCTTGACCAGAGGTTTCTATTTGATTTAATCTACATCCGTAGCAATTCTATAATTGAATAAGTCATTTATGAAAGTTACAAGTGTGTTTCTAAGAGTGACCCAGGCCGTTTTGTGTTCTCTTTTTTGTCTCTTTTCAAGTACAGTGTGACGGAAGGTTTTGACCAAACTTCCTGCCTCAAGGAAGATTTTTAATGTGTTGTTCACCTGTTGAGAGAGAGACTTTGAGTAACAGATGCTGAATAAGGAAGATATTTGTATGTGGATGGGATGTGGGTGTCATAGTAGTAGTTTCACTGGGTTTATCCAGGCAGGAATTCTGTATGAGGAAGATGGAGGATGCTGGAGAAGAGCTGAGGGAAAGGCATCCCACATGGTAGGAGCAGTGTATTCAAAGGAGAGGAAGGAGAGCTTCTTGTTCTGGGCTCTCTGAGTAGTTTCTCGCATGTAATGTTTCTAGGTTATGAGATGGTTGTGAGGTGGGAAAAGATGAGTGTTAACAGGGTGTGTCAGGGCCTAGGACGGGGTGATGACTCCAGGTAACCTCATCCAGACCCCTGACTCAGTACCATCCATATGCTAGTGAACTTCAAAGACACAGCACCCATCCCTGCCACTCCACATCCCTCCACAGCCTACCCCAGCTGCTTACTCCACACCTCCAATGAGGAGGTCTCAAAGGTATCTCAGAAATATTGAGTCTAAACTCTGAGCCTGCCCCACTCCCAGTGTCCCCATCTCATCCACAAAGACAAAAATACAGGAACTATATTTTTGTTTGTTGTTCTATAAATATTTTATTGTGTCTTTGGTGAAAATTTACGTAGAAAATTAGGTTCCCATTTAACAATTTCTGTACATATTGTTCAATGACATTTTTACATTTTCCTCATTTTGTCAACATTCTCTCTATATTTTTTTCTGATTGTTCTACTTCCATTGATCCAGCTTCCCTGCCCACGCCCCACGCCCCCGCCATCTATGCTTTAGGGTAAATGTTGACCATTTGATCTCATATAGATGATTTTTTTTTTCTTTAAAGGAGCAGGGGACTCATGGGTGATATTGTTTATTTTATGAGCCAATTTGTTATTTACCTGAAAGGTGACCTCTAGGAGTAGTTTCAGTTCAAACTTTAAAGATAGCTCAGGGCAATTGCCTTAGGGGTTCCTTTAATCTCTACTGGTCCAGTAAGTCTGTCCCTTTTCTTTTTAAAAAATAAAAATAAAAATTAGAGTTTTGTTCTACAAAGTTTTCCCATTCTATGTGGGACTGTCTATTATGTCCCTGGTCAGAATCTTCAATAGTGGTCTCTTTGTCTCTGGACAGATGAGGCTGTGGTTTGTGTAGGCAATTAATCCTGTAGACTCTACTCTTCAAAGTCTTTTGTTTCCTTCTTTCTTTGTGCTTTAGATGAATAGAGATAATAGTTCTATCTTAGATGGCTACTCACAGTCTTGTAAAACTCCAGACCCTACTTACCATACTAGGACATAGACCATACATTTTATAGACTATTTTGTACCAATTGACAAAATTGTCCCATGACACTATGGTCCTAACCTTCAAACTAAGTAAAACAATACTGCAAGGTGTTTGGTTATGTCTGGGAGGTAACTGTGACTGTGTCCCCTTTATTCTTTATTATATATATGATTATATGTGAAACACACATGAACATGTGTATATCTATGCCTATCAAAACTCAAAACTACAGATACACCTATATATGCACACATAAACCTTGCTATACACATTTTTGCATACATGTCTCCCTTTGTAACCACTCACATATTTTTGGGTTATTACTGCTATTATTGCCAAATTGTATATATTGTAGCATTTACCAATATGATCCCTTAATCTTATGTATTTCTTATTTTCATCATTTACCTTGGTTATTTTGTGTACACTTTACCCACATTTGGTGTTGCCTTTCCCATCACCAAAAATACTACAGTATAGAGAGTGATTTCCTCTCAACCCCCCTCCTATCCCTGGTGCCCACCAAAGAGTTTTGATTTCTATATGAATACCTATTTTTGTCTTTTTATAGAAGTGGCATTATACAATATTTGTCCTTTTGTACTTGACTTATTTCACTCAGCATAGTGTCCTCCAGATTCACCTATGTGAATTTTGCAGACTTCCAATTATTCTTTAGGAGCTCTGGTAACATAGTGGCTAAAGCACTTGACTGCTAACCAGAAGGCTGGCGGTTCAAACCCACCAGACACTCCTCAGAAGGAAGGTTGGGCAATCCTACTTCTGTAGTGATACTGCCTCGGAAACCCAAGGAGGGGTCGCTATGAGTCGGGGCCAACTCGACGGCACATAACAACAACAACAACAACAACAACAATTATTCTTTATAGTTGTATAATATTCCACTTTATGTAGGAATTATCTTTGATTCTCCTTTTTCTTTCCTCCTCCCACATCAAATTCACCAGATAGTCCTGCTGATTTGACCTCTCTTCAACTTTGCTGCTTCTCTCTCCCAGACCACCACAACTCCTCAACTGCTGCTGCCCCTCTGCTCTGCTCCAAGTGGCAACTATACTTTGTTTTAAAACTAAGCCCGAGATTATGTTGTACTCCTTGTTAGGCGGAGTGCCTGGAGACTACAGTCCAATCGGGGCACATTCAAGAGCAATTATATAACAAGAAAGTAGAGCCAAGGGTCCAGCTGGCAATTTTGGGGCATCTTTTTTAAGAGGCAGGTATGAGGCCAGAAAAAAGATACACTTGCCTTGGATTCTGTTGGGCTCATGGCAGCTGCATGTGTGTCAAAGTAAAACTATGATCCATAGGAATTTCAATGGCTTTTACTAAAGAAGATCTCCAAGCCTTTCTTCCAAAGCTCCTCTGGCTAGATTCAAACCTCCACCTTTCAGTTAGCAGCTGAGTGAACACATTAACCAGTTGTACCACCCAGGGATTCCCGTGGGTCCAGAAGTGTTGTCTTTTCTCAGGTAAGATGGTGTGGTAGTTAAGGTTATGTGTCAACTTGCCTGGGCCTGGTTTTGAATGGCTGGGCAGCTGGATGTTATATTCCCCATGATGAGATTGATAGTCAACTCCATGGTGAAATCTACTGTGAGCAGCTAAGTTACTGCCTTAGGGATGTGGTCTGTTCCCAGTATATAAAGAGAAGCTTTAGAAATGGTCTGTGGCTTTTGGAACGTTTGAATCCTGCATGTAGCAGCCTGCCATGTTGTCTGCCGATCTTGGAACTCTTAATGGACTTGGATCAAAAGCCTGCCTTGTGATTTGGTAATAACAGGACTATCTTTTTACTTGTCAACCTTGGTTTGTCAGACTTTGCAGCCAGCAGCTGCCTGTGTAAAGAAAGCCTCCAGCTTCACTGGGCTGGGAGCAAGAGGCAGAGCTGAAACCCACGGTCAAGGGGCTTTCACCCAGCCTCCATAGCCTGACACTTTGAACTCAGACTTCTAGCTTCCAAACCTGTAAGAGAATAAACTCCTATTTGTTGAAGCCATCCACCTGTGGTATTTCTGTTAGAGTGGCACAAAGTAACCAAAACAGATGGTAAGCTAAGTATGTGTTAATAAAGTGGTCCAGAAGAAAAAGGAATACTTGCCTGATACAAGAGAGAGGGTCTTTCCTCATGCAGTGTCCAAAGCAGAGGGACTTAGTGCAGTCCTGGCAGGATCATCAGCACATCTAGCCCCATTCACTTTCTCTTAGAACACAACCATGGCTCCCTCCAGGGAACGCTGTCCTTGGGATTGTCTCTTGGCTGGCTCCTTTGTGACCTTCAGATCATAGTATAAATGTCATCTCTTCAAGTGGCTCTCCCCAGCCTCAGAATCTGCATTAGCCCCCAGCTACTCACAGTCACATCCCCTCTTTTAGTTCTCTACAGAGCATTTAGTACTGTGAGAGGTTTTGTGCCTTGATTTTTTATTTCCACAATTATTGCTCCATCTCTTACTAGAGATACCAGCACAATAGAACAGAGAGGCATGAATAAACATGATACATCCTTCTGCTTCAGGAAAAAAATAAATATATGCTATACTAGAATACAAGAGAGCCCAATTTTGGTATGTAAACAGGAATAGAACATGGGATGGTGGTGGTTATTACCTGCCTTCAAGTCATTCCATGACTTATGGTGACCCATGCACAACAGAGCAAGTCCTGCACTGTCCCCACAGTCAGTTGTTGACCAGAGCATTGTAATCCATAGGGTTTTCATTGACTGATTTTAAGAAATAGATTGTCAGGCCTTTCTTTCTAGTCTGGTTTAGTCTAGAAGCTCTCTTGAAACCTGTTTAGCAATACAGCATCACACAAGCCTCCACTGACAGGTTGCAGAACATGAAGTGTATTGACCAGAAATCAATCCCAGGTTTCCCATGTGGAAATCAAGTATTCTACCACTAATAGTAATAAACCCACTGACTGTCTATCTGCATTGCACATTCAAACAAACTGTGCCTCAAATATCTAAGCAGCAATAAAACTGTTAGGGATGAGGACTTCCCCAGTGATACCACCCTCCTTGGTGCTATGTTCATTCATTATGATTAGGCCACACAGGAGATATGAGCACAATATTTCTATTTATAAAAAGCAAACAGTAAGCAATAGGAGCAGGTTATTTATGATGAACAGGTCCCACCCCCACTATATGTAGCTCACTTTGTAGGAGAGGAACCTGACAGCTCAAAGGGGGAATCCCAACTTACCATTCCCCAAAATTACCCATGGCCATACTTATGTCATTCAGCAGTCATGCTGATATCAAACTCTGTGTTCATGTCTGATCACGGCTGCCTCTGGCTCCTGCCCCGCTACCCATGTGGCTCCACCTGCACTGCCTGCATGCTGTGCATGGCATGGCTCCTGCTGCTGATGCTGGGCCTCACTGGGCTTTGCATTACTGCCTCTGTCACTGGGTCCTTCTAGGCCTCTTGCTGCTGGCTCTGTCCTGCTATAGAAAGAACTTTGTACAGGGTCTTCCATGCTTCTACAGGCTACTTCTGCATGAGGATGCCCAGTTTTGTTGTCTACCTCTTGTCCAAGAAGGCTCAGCTTTGCCCCCTAAGCCAACTAGCTCACCACAGAATCTCTCTTTGTGGGCTAACAGCCCACCGTCTCTCTCCATCTTCAGTGTTGTATTGACTGTTATTACAGCTTTTTAACTGGGTCTAGGAGGTTCTAAGCTCAGGAACCCTGGATGCAAAGAATGCACTCCACTTCAGCTCTTCTTGATCATGAGGTCCCAAAAAACTTCTGTGAGATTAACTGCTAATATAGGCAATCTCAAGGCCTGGCCTTACCAGCAGGACCAAAAACTAACCAATCCTCTAGGTGGACTGCAAGCCACTCAGTCCTATTGGATGAATTACAAGCCATTTATGTGTCTAGTAAACCAACTAATCTCTGAAGTCCACTTAATGCAAATAGTAAGAAGAGCAATCACTTGCAAGACTATAGCCTGACCAATCATTTCAGGAGAATTACAAACCCAGGGCTAGAAAGGCATATAAGAGAAATTCATTGTACCACAACTACAAATGCCTCCTGATCTGGGACTAAATCTTAATATATGTGTATAGGTGGGGGAATGCTGTAGCCAAATGAAGTTGTCAGGGGTTGTACCCTCCAAGAAAACAGAAAGACTCTGAGTCTTTAAGGTCCATTAGGCACTTACTTGCCCACCTTCCTCCAGTGAACCTGGGGAGAGTTAAGGTTCACACCACTACTGATGCCCAGCATCAGGGAAGAGCAGAGCAGCAGCAGGAGCCATGCTATGCAGGGCACCCAGAGAGTGCAGGTGGAGCCACATGGGTAGTGTGGCAGAAACCAGAAGCAGCTGTGACTGGGCATGAACACAGCATTTGAATTTGGTATAAATATGATGTGAGTATAATGTAAATATCTAAACAAAGTGTACTGAGAGAGAAATTTTAAAATGGGAAAACAGAGGCCAACCTCTGTTCTTTAAACCTGAAATAGATGTCTGAGCAGAGTCTACAGACTCTCTGAGCTCTGCAACTAGCTCAGTCTTTGCAGTCAGGTTGAAGATGGGACATCTGCTGGACTGGGGACTGCAAAAAAGCCACGTGTATCTATATCAAATTTATTTTGTCTTAAGGTTTATGGATTCTTTAAGAAGTCCTAGACCTTTCAGGGAAAGTCTAATGATCTGATAAAACTCCTTATCTATTCTTTAAAAACAAAACAAACAAATAAAAACCACATTGTTGTTGTTGTTGTTATGTGCCGTGGAGTCAGACTGGACTTATAGCGACACCTCCTTGGGTTTCCGAGGCAGTATCACTACGGAAGTTGATTGCCCCATCTTCCTTCCAAGGAGTGGCTGGTGGGTTTGAACCACCAGCCTTCTGGTTAGCAGTCAAGTGCCTTAGGCACTATGCTACCAGAGCTCCTAAAAACCACATTAGACCTAGTATAAAATAATTCATGGAGGGAAGTATATGTGCTGATATATGTGTGTCTTACCTGAACTTGCAATGAAAGTACTGAGATGTCGGATTGTCAGGATCTAACCCTTAGATTGTTCTTTAAAAGGATAAGATAGGAAGTGACTGTATATTTAACTGAGTGACCCAAGATCACTCATCCTCTTTTTGTCAGGAAATACTAAAATAGTGAACAAAGATAAACTTCAGAAAGAAAGGGGATTTCCTGACACTGATTAGGCCCAGCCTTTTGATTAAAGCCGTGGATGGTTATATAAAAATTTCCTATCACCTCAGTGACAAACCACAAATTTGAAGACTCAAACCCAAATTTATAAAAGCCAAGATTGTTAACATATGTATCTGACCATTTCTTCTTCTGCCCTTAAAAAATGAGAACCTGTAGGTAAAATGGCATGTCATTAGGGAAGATATTTTTCCTATTTAGTTCAAAGTTATAGGGACTTATGTGGGCATTGTCTGAACCCTGGTGAGACTTACATTGTTATCTGCATTTTTGCTCCTGATTTGTGAGAAATTCACCTCATTGACTGGGCCATATATTATAAACCATATAATCTGCTGGGTGAAGAGCCAGAGCTTTGGACTGAGTGTTTTCTGTTTTTCATTTATTTAGAATGGAGGAGAAAAAATAGATTCAGAGGAGGCACTGATATATGAAGAAGATTTAGATGGAAGAGATGGTGTTGAAGGCGATTTAGAAGAAAGCACAAAATTAAAATTGTTCCGCAGGCTTGCCTCTGTAGCATCCAAGCTGAAAGAGTTTATTGGCAACATGATAACCACTGCTGGGAAAGTTGTGGTGACAATTCTACTTGGTTCATCAGGTGAGTGTTCCCAGTATGAGGCTGAGCAAAGTAAAAGACACACGTAGCACTTTGGTAAATACAAAAGATATGGCTGAAGAGAAAATAAGAAAGCAAACAATTCTATTCCACAGCACCAAAATAGTGACTGAACTCTTGTGAAACTGGCCTCATTTAAAAACCACCAAAAATAAAATAATAATATTTTCCTATTGAGTACTAGGGAGCTCTGGTAGCATAGTGGCTAAGACACTTGCCTGCTAACCAGAAGGCTGGCGGTTCAAACCC
>NW_006921819.1:2590833-2593737 GCF_000298275.1 Orycteropus afer afer | reverse complement strand
CGGGGCCGACTCGACGGCACATAACAACAACAACATTAAGTACTATTTAAACAGTGCAAACACAAGGACTCGGAAGGAAGGTTGGGCAATCCTACTTCCGTAGTGATACTGCCTCGGAAACCCAACCAAGGAGGGGTCGCTATGAGTCAGGGCCGACTCGATGGCACATAACAACAACAACATTAAGTACTAGCTTTGATATTTTGAGATGGTTTCTGTTAATCTCTGTATATAAATGTCTTAATATTTTTAGACTAGAATAGCAACTATTCTTCGTTCTTAAGTCCTCTGAATGGTAATCTCTGCCATTTAGCAATTTGAGTGTTCATGACCTCTACATGTGCATTCTAAAGGCACATGTTTACATTGAGTCCATCTCAATTTAGCTTGCCAGGATATAATTTTTTTCTTCCTAAATTAGATTGTAATCTTCCAGCACAGACACTTACTTCCTCTAAATTTTGGCTAGAGATGGCTTATTCCATAGCCATGTTATCTTGATCTTCTACCTCCTGCTTCCGTTGCACTTTTCACCAATGCTCCCAAGCTGACTGTGAAGCTTATTAGAGGAGACTCACCAAACCTGCTTAGCTGAAATATCACAAGATGAAACTTCTTCACTGGTTTTTAAAAGGGAATAAAAAAAGAGGAAAAGAAAATAGAATTTCTCAAAAAGTATATCTCAATATTTTAATGAGAAATCACTTCAAAATGCCCAATAGAATTGTTTTAACATATCTGTAAAGGAGTGGCCAAATTTTACATCGCCTTCCTTGGTGATAGAAAAACCAAGTTTTTTCAGGTAAGACAAAGTGTTAAGGAAATTTAACTGCCATAAGCAAACCAAAACAATTGCCATTGAGTAAATTTCAACTCACAGTAACCCTTTATAGAATGTAAAGTTGTGACTCTTAAAACAAACAAACAAAAAGAAGCTCACTGCCATTGAGTCGATTCTGACTCATAGTGACACCTCCTTGGGTTTCTGAGGTGATATCTCTACTGAAATAGATTACCCAGTGTTCCTTCTGAGGAGTGGCTGGTGGGTTTGAACCACCAGCTTTCTGGTTAGCAGTCAAATGCATTAGATACTACACCACCAGAGCTCCTTAGTTAACCAAAAAAGTAATTCATTATAAAGAAAATTGTGTCACGGAAAGTTTGAAGACATACAGCATGCTCAGAAAATTTTCAGGAGAAGAAAAAGTAGAAATATGGAAGCAGGCAAATAAATATGCTCAATTCTACAAGGCCCTAGCACCACAGGTGTTTGAAGATGAACATCTTCATGTGGTCTTCTGCATATTTGCAAAATTATCACTTCATGTTGTACTTTTATGCAATAAAAATAGCATTTGTTCTGATTATATAAATAACACATGCTTAATACCTTAAAAAACCTCATCAATAACAAAAAGCATATGAAAGAATTTCACACATAATTTCCATTTAGTTACCTTTACTGAATAGTAAATGATTTTCTGGTTTTATCTGGATTTTCATATTTGCTTTGCTTCTTCCTCAGGTATGATGTTGCCATCTTTGACCTCATCTGTGTATTTCTTTGTGTTTTTGGGTCTATGCACCTGGTGGTCTTGGTGCCGGACTTTTGACCCATTGCTCTTCAGCTGTCTATGTGTTCTGCTGGCTATTTTCACTGCTGGACACTTGATTGGGCTTTACTTATACCAGTTCCAATTCTTTCAAGAAGCAGTTCCACCCAGTGACTACTATGCAAGGTAAGAAAAATATTTAGGACATTTCAACAAGAGACCTCCCCTGCTCCAAGCCCTATTTTATGATCTTTATTTGGGATAGTGAATTGGCAGGTGTTATTCTTGATGGGAATTCATGTGTAATGCAAAGAAAAAGTAAAACTCCTCCTCAGAGGGAGATATTGCTGGATCCAGAGAAGGAGGGTACCTATCGTTTGAAGCAAGTAGGACAGGCTGTGAAAAAGGATCCAAGAAGTTAATCACACATAAGTGAATAATAAGGATGTCAAATAAATGTAGCTAGAAGGAACACTCAGGAGCCATTAAATATAGAACAAATTGAGCATCAAAATAATAATAATAACTAATTGATTTTAAAAATATTTTAAACAAAAATATAGTCTAGAGAGAGAGAGTATGTGTGGGATATATCTAATATCTAATTTTCCTTGATTGGAAATGACTATGACACCAATTCTTTATAGTGCAAATGGAAATTAAAATGAAAGAATTCATAATTTACTGACTTTTTAGAGGGAACTCTAGGAATCTCAGTTGATGAGGAAAAATCTTTACATAAAATAATCTAGCTAATAGAATTAGAAAATTACCATTTTTCAATCCTTAATGAAATACTTGATTCTAGTCACAACCTGAAACCATTGCTATAAAAAGGTTGTTGGGATACAGGATGATTGCACAATGACAAAATCCAACTCACTGATTATTTCCTAACTGCAATGGAAAATCATACCTTGACAATGGTCAATGCCTTAATCAATTTATCAAAATTAGCATTACTAAAATGGAGTAACTTGACACTTCATATCTCTTGATACGATGCACTATGAGATGTACAACAGCATATTGGTAAGCCTTGAGGCCTAGCATTCAGTTTACAGAAAACTATAAGGGATTGAAAAATAGTTTCAATGGCTCCAGAGAAATCCAGAAAGTAAATCCTTTAAGGTGACTGATCTACTCTCTTCAAGAATCAGTGTCATGAAAAAGAGTGTGCATTGTAGTTGGAGGGGGGTGGATAGAAGATGGAGAGACAAAAATTGTTGTAGTTTAAAGGGAACTAAAAGAAACATAATAAGCCAAGGTAAAGCATTTAACTGCTAACCAGAAGACTAGTGGTCCAAACCCACCAGCTACTCCTCAGAAGGATGATTGGGCAATCTACTTT
>NW_006921819.1:2588625-2590213 GCF_000298275.1 Orycteropus afer afer | reverse complement strand
CTACGGAAGTAGGATTGCCCAACCTTCCTTCCGAGGAGTGGCTGGTGGGTTTGAACCGCCAGCCTTCTGGTTAGCAGTCAAGTGCTTTAGCCACTACACTACCAGAGCTGAAAAATAAAGTATGAAAATGTTAATGATTATCTAAACTAGGTAATACACCATTTTCCTATTTAAACTTTTGTCTTTGGAAACATTTATAATTGCACGTGAAGAAAAAAGAAAGGAAGACAGAAATGGTGGGAGAGGCTGAGTTTGAGGTGAAGGCTAGAAATGGTGAGAGAGGCTGAGTTTGAGGTGAAGGCTGTTCAGAATTATTCTCTCTGATACACCCCTGGGGAGTGGTATAGGTACATTTTTCCTTTTTGTTCAGAAATGAGGCATCTGTATTTTAAATAGAACACGAATAATACTACCATGCTGGCAGTATAAGTTTTCATTCTTCTTTTAAGAGTCTAATGTGTTTATTATGACAGTCAATGGAAGAAGTATGTGGGTTGACTCTTGCTTTTATTGATTCATGTGTAAAATTTGGACATAATCAAGCTAATTTGTGCCTGTGCCTGCACTATGCTAAAAAAAAAAAAAGGTGGTCAATAAAGTCCTAAAATCTTTGAATTCTGTTAAAA
Source organism: Orycteropus afer afer (assembly GCF_000298275.1). Classification (NCBI taxonomy): domain Eukaryota; kingdom Metazoa; phylum Chordata; class Mammalia; order Tubulidentata; family Orycteropodidae; genus Orycteropus; species Orycteropus afer. Next base: position 2,589,587 of record NW_006921819.1, on the reverse strand, counting down.
TAAAAGTTAATACCTTGCACACACAAACAATCCACCTAGTTTCAAATCCAGTTAACTCAACTAATTGTATAAACCTGGAAGTTTAAGAAGTGTAATTCACTGTAAAAATAAAATTTTAAAAAATGTTATTTAAACACATTAAAACTCAGGAGATTTATTAATGGTGCATATTTATTTTAGGTATGAGTGAGAAAATGCTAAATTTAGTGCATATGTTAGCTCTAGACTAAATGAATCCTTTTGTTTTGCTTAGACATTTAATTTTGGTTTATTGAACACATATTGAAAAATGTTTTTTACTGTTGAAAGGTTGACTATTAAGAGATGACTTAATTGGACATTTAAATACCCTCTATACCAGAGTAGGGCCCCCCCACCTCCATTCAAGCTTAGGGATCTTTTGTGCCATCTAGAGGTTGAGGCTGGGAATACAAATAATATTCAGAAACAGGCTAAAGACACTTACATAGAATTAGCAGTTCATCTGTAAATGATCAGTTTTAGGATTTATGGATTATATAGTCTATGTGGGTTATAAGGTCTTTGTGGGTCATATGGTCTTTATTAAGAAGTTCTGGTGATGCAGTGCCTACGGCATTTGCCTGCTAATTAGAAGGTTGGTGGTTCAAACCCCAGCCACTCTGCAAAAGGAAGATGAGGCAATCTACATCTGTAAAGATTTACTGCTTTGGAAACCCAATAGGGGTCACTATGAGTCAGTTGACTTGATGTCAGTGAGTTTGTTTTTTTTTATGGTCTTTGGTGCAGTTTTTTTCAAGAAGCTGTCATAGTTTGAGAACTGGAAAATATGTAAAGAACGTGTGTCATTGTGTTCAAATAAAATTTCATTTATGAACACTGAAATTTGAATTTCATACAATTTTCAGCTCTGGTAGCATAGTGGCTAAGACACTTGCCTGCTAACCAGACGGCTGGCGGTTCAAACCCACCAGCCACTCCTC
>NW_006921819.1:2586662-2588525 GCF_000298275.1 Orycteropus afer afer | reverse complement strand
GGTTGGGCAATCCTACTTCCGTAGTGATACTGCCTTGGAAACCCAAGGAGAGGTCGCTATGAGTCAGGTTTGACTCGATGGCACATAACAACAACAACAACGAAATATTATTTTTCTTTTGACATTTTCCAACTATTTAAAAATGTAAATACTATTATTAGCTCAGGAGCTATACAAAAGCAGGCATTGACCCAGTTTGGACTATAGGCCATAGTTTGCAGACCTATATTACTGATAAGAGCAGTTCCAATAGTATAATTTGTAATATTTTTTAAATTGAATTATCAAATATTAAAACTACAGTTACAATTTAGTGTATACATTTAGATAGAAGCCTTTTCCAGCTTAAAAGTTTCATTACTATAATCTCATAGAGTCATTAGAAATTAGGATGCTTATCAGGATATAGAAAGTTTGAGAAAAATAAAAAAGTATTCCCCTTATTAACTTCTTAATTATAACACATTGCATTTTATTCCTTTAAAGCTTGGACATTTACATCTTTAAAACAATAGCTATTTCCTAAGGCATAATTTCAATACATTGTTATTAACCAAAAAGTCTGATTTGGAAGAAGAATTGGGTATTTGTCACAACTTTAATAACAAGAGAAGTCTCAGCCACATATTCATGTGGCTACACTTAGAACAATCCAAGTAGTTATCTTCTTATAAACATAAAATTTTGTCTTCTTATGAGAATTATATTTTTATTAACATTTAATTGATTTTTTATCATTAGTGTCATATATGCTTATTGCTGAAAATTTGAAAATATAATGTTATGGATTGAATTGTGGCAATGAAAAATATGTGTTGTAAATCCTGTTGTAGAGAAAAATGTCTCTAATTCTTAAAGAAATTGAAGTCAATATGTCATTCAAATGGGGGAGCATGAAAACCTCAGGGTCTGAAGCTCACAGAGGGAAGGTTGTAAATCACACATAATTACCACCCCACAGGAGGAACTAGAAACACAATGTTCTGAGTGATTATAGGGGTTGAAGTCAGTCAAAGGGGAAGCATGATCTTTAACATTATTGGTTACATTAATACAACTGGACACATGGATTGGCTAAAAGACAATTACAAACGTTTGTAAATTCTCAAAACAATGGCATGATGGCTACTGCTGGAAACAGATTTTTAAACATTACCTCACCCCAGACCATTAGATTTTCTAGAGATCTAACACAAAGATTTTGATGAAGTTTGGTTACATATTTACAGTCTTACCCTAACCCTAAAACCTTAATAATAGGGTTGGTTCCAAAGCAACAAGTTTGAATCTATATGAAAGGTATCCCTGAACTTTTAGAATTAGTTCAGCCATTTTTATTTTAGGTCAGATGCCACTTTTTGATTTTATATCCTATATTAATCCTTACTCCTATATCTGTGATCATAATCCCATTTGAGAATGGGCTTTCTTTGTTATGTTAATGAAGAAGTATTAGTGTTGTTATTAGGTGCTGTTGAGTCATTTCCGACTCAAGCAACTCCATGCATAGCAGAACGAAACACCGCCCAATCCTGTGCCAGCTCCATGATCTTTGCTATTCTTGAGGCTGTTGTCGCAGCCACCATGTCAATCCATCTCATCGAAGGCCTTTCCCTCCTTTGTTGACCCTCCACCTTACCAAGCATGACATCCTTCTCCAGGGAATGGTCCCCTCTGACAACATTACCAAAGTAGGTGAGATGAAGTCTGGCCATCCTCACTTCCAAGGAGCATCTCAGCTGCACTTCCTCCAGGACAGATCTGTTAGTTCTTTTGGCAGTCCATTCAGCATTCTTTGCCAGCACCACAAGCATCAACTCTTCTTTGGTCTTCCTTATTCATTGTGCAGATCTCACATGCATA
>NW_006921819.1:2583663-2584297 GCF_000298275.1 Orycteropus afer afer | reverse complement strand
GCTCAAAAGCTTTACCTTATCCATGTGAGTAAGGCTGATTTTACTCTGATAATGCAGATCTTTCCCAGTCCTACTTTGAGAGCTTTCTAAGCTAAGTGACTCATCTTCCTCCTCTTTATTGGACATTGTTTCTGGACTGTTCATAAATTTGTGTAGTAATGTATCAGACAGTGTTTCTCTGCTATTCATAAGGTTTTCCCTGGCCGGTTCTTTGAGAAGTGGATGGCCTCCTCCTTCTTCCTAGTCTGACTCAGTCTGCAAGCCAGGCTGAGACCTATGGAACAGGTGTACCCCACTGGGTTTGAGACACCGGTGGCACAGCCTCAAGTCTCACAGCAACACGTCACCACAGTAGGACAAACCAACAGACAAGTTTGGTTCCCTTAGCTGTTGGAAACCCCTCCAACCACACTTACCTGGATCCCTGCTGCTAACTCCTCGATCTGTTCCTATCCCCTTTGCCTTTTCTGTCTTCTCCCTGCCTTCTTGCCTTGCTCCTTATGGGGCATGGCCTGAGTTCCCTCTCTTCACCTGGGTCCCTGCGGCTGACTCCTCTATCCGTTTTGGTCCCCTTTGCCTTTTCTGTCCTCTCCCTGCTTCCCACCTCGCTGCCTGTTTTTAGGTCCCTGGAATC
>NW_006921819.1:2575254-2583018 GCF_000298275.1 Orycteropus afer afer | reverse complement strand
TTCCAAGGAGTGGCTGGTGGGTTTGAACCGCCAGCCGTCTGGTTAGCAGGCAAGTGTCTTAGCCACTATGCTACCAGAGCTCCCTTAATAATAGTAGTTGTTTAAAAAACAGACAAAAGCAAGCAAACTAAAAAAACAGAAAAACAAAAGAGAAAAAAAAAAAATCGGGGGAAGGCAGGCTCCGTCCAAGCACACAGAGTGGGATGGAGTTCCTGTGGGCTCAGAAGGTGGGTGGGAGTGGGGGATGGCCTATCCTCCGTTCACCAAGGGGGTGTGGGGTATAAGAGTAACAAGGGGAATGTTGTACCTTTTCAGTCGTCCAGGTCCAGAGTTACTCGGCTATCTTCTGGAGGCTAGAAGTCTGAATTCCAGGCGCTGGCTCTCCGGGAGGTTTCTCTCTCTACGTGGGCTCTGTGGGAAGGTCCTGGACTTTTCTGGTACTTTTGGGGCCACCAACCTCCCAACTCCCTCTGGGGGAAACGAAAGTTGTCACAACGTCTCCCCTCAGACCCCCTCGCCTCCTGGACTTGTGACTTGTGCCCCTGTCTAGACTTATAGAAGCTGGCAAGTCCAAAGTTCTTGGATCAAATGTCAAGCTAGAGGCTTTTCCTGACTCTTGCAGCTGCAGGGGCTGAGGAGCCCAAGGTTGGCAGGTAGTATACTGGCTGTTGAACTTTGGATTTAAAATTCCATGCTTTGCCTTCCTGTTCATTTTCACATGGAGTCCAGAAGTTGACTTGCCATAGAACAGCTGCTTTGGAGAGTGGGTATTGTCTAGGTGCTGCCCAGTATCCATTTCCTTTTCCTTCCATTCAGTGCCATGCTTTTCTTTTGGGGAATCACTTCTATCCCTGGTGCAGTCTGAATAGGACTTGAGAGTTAGCTGGAAGGGTCCATTGGGTGAGAGAGAGGATGGCAGGCAGCACGCCCACGGAGAAATTAGCTGCAGGCATGCTGACATCAAGGCTTTCCCCCTTTGCTACCAGGTTAGAGAGCAAGGTGTGCTCCAGGTTCCTGAGGCAGAGGCAGTGAGCCTTCCCACCCTCAGCCTGCAGGGCTTCTCTGATGTATTAGTGTAAGGTGTGTCTTACATTGGTCTCTTTTAAGATATAAAAGATCAGATTAAACTAGCAAGCAAGCAAGCAAAGATGGTGGAAAATAGACGCCAAGCCACATGAAAATCACCAAGGAACCAACAAATGGAAGCTTAAAAGAGACTAGGACCTTCCCCCAGAACCAACAGAGATAGAAAGCTTTCCCCTAGAGCCCATGTCCTGAATTCGAATTTGACTGCTAACCAGGAGGCTGGTGGTTCAAACCCACTAACCACTCCTTGGATGGAAGGTTGGGCAATCTACTTCTGTAGTGATACTGCCTCGGAAACCTAAGCAGGAGTCACTATGATTCGGATCCGACTCGACAGCAGTGAGTTTCATGTTTGGTTTACAGTGAAAAAGGAACCCTGGTGGCATAGTGGTTAAGCAGTTGACTGTTAACCAAAAAGCTGTTCCATGGGAGAAAGATGTGGCAGTCACCTTCCTTAAAGATTACAGCCTTGGAAACCCTGTGGGGCAGTCCTACTGTGTCCTAATAAGTTTACTATGAATCAGAATCCACTTGATGGCACTGGGTTTTAAACTGTGAGAAAATAAATAAATTTCGGTTTGTTAAGGTTACCCATGTGTGGTATTTCTATTATAGCAACACAAGATAACTAAGGCATAGAATACAGTTTCATTTTGTTTTATATTGTAATTTCAGTGAAAGTTTACAGAGCAAATTGGTTTCCCACTCAACAATTGATGTGCCTTTTGTTTTGTGACATTCATTGCAATCCCCACAACGTAACAGCACTCTTTCCCCTTCCTCCCTGTGTTTATTTACCCTATCTCTAGGTCCTTCTCTCCTATCCCTTCCTGCCTTCTAAGCTTTATCCCTGGACAAATGCTGTCCTTTTAATCTTGTATGGTTAATTTTTCTAATGGGTTCTTACTTTCCTGGTATTTTTCACCTTATAGGCCTATCTATTTGCCTGAAAGTGGAGCTGTGGGAGTGAGTTTAGTTCTAAGGTGTCTAAGGGCCATAGTTTTAGGGGTTCCACCAGTCTCTATTAGACCAGTAAGCCTGATCTTTTATGATTTTGAGTTTTACTCCACATTTTTCTCCCACTCTATCTGGTAGCTCCTACAGTGATCCCTTTCCTAGCCATCAGTAGTGGTGGCCAGGCACTATCTAGTTCTGGTCTCAGGGTCATGCAAGCTGGACTTCACATAGTACATTAGTCCTTTGGACTAAATGTTTCCATGCATCTTTGATTTTCTTCACTCTTCTTTGCTCTGCACAGGGAGAGACAATAGTTGCACCTTAGATGGTTGCTCATAAGCTTTTAAGACTCCAGTCACTAGTCATCAAAATAGGATGTAGAACATTGTCTTTGTGGACTGTGTTATGCCAATTGACCTTAGTGTCTCCTGAGACTATGATACTGAGCTCCCATGCCCCACAACCCATGAATACAGATTTATTTTAATGTAATTCTAGCATTGAGAAATAAATACTGTTAACTATTTGATGTACTTCTTTCAGTATTTTCATATGTACTTTGAAAAAAAAAAAAAACTTTGACTCATAATATACATGCTGGTTTATAACTTAACTTTACTCATTTAAATTGTGCAATTTCCTTTGTCATTAAATGTCCTTTTAAAATGTAATTTCCCTAGTGTATAAAGTGTTCAGTGGAGTAGGTATATTATAATTTAGTCAGTCCCTGATTTTTGAGACCATGTAGATTGCTCCTCATTTACATACAAGAGTGAGAGGCAATCCCACCTGCCCAGAGTTGTGAAAGTACCTCTGCACAGCTATTTTGTTCTTGTTTCTGCGGGAGTATCCAGGGATGTTGATAGTCGTATGTTAGTTTATTGGTTTGTGATTCATATGTCCATATGTTAGTTTATTGTTCATATGTAGTTTATTGGTTTGTGATTCTCACTGTGCAAATGTTGAGGATTGAAATTCCATACCTGTGTGTGGCACAGATCTAGGGTTTCCTCTTTATCTAGGCTGTATCTCCTATTTCAATAAATCATGATCATTAGAAGATGCACTATGTTTAGTGAAGGAAAAGCTTATTTATTCCAATGTTAAAACAAGGTAAAACAGAGAAAGCAAAGCCTAAAATAAAAATCACAGTAATATGCAAGGAGCAAGAAAGACCTCTATCTTTTTCTTCTAGTTTGGAGAAGCCAGTGGTTCCTCTGGAAATGAAAGAATTCAGTCAGTTCCTCTTACTAGAACTATCTGCCACAGTTTCTTTGTAAACTGTCACAATCTGTCATAATCCAGGTTATTTAAGCAAATGCACTTTTGCAAACTAGCCCTGCCTTGCTAGGGTGCATCTGTCTTGCATTAGAGCAAATAGAAACAGCACAAAAAAAGCCTAAACTGTTTTTAATGGAGACCAGTTGGCAAGAACTTCCTTTGAAAGCAGCCCAGTGTGTATGAAAGAAATAAATGTAAAGCATATCTTTTTAATGCTAAGGAATGCAAACTAACCTACCAGATTAACACATTATTTTACCTTTTTATTAAAAGATGCACCAGCAATAGTTAACTTATAAAGCTGTCAAAATGTAAAATTTGTAGAGGTTATAATTATTACTAAACTATTGCTTCCATGTTGAAAAGCATTCTTCATAATTATGTGACTTACTCTACCAGTCTTAGATGGAGTTCAGTTGTGTCCATCTATAAGGGGAAAGAGAGCTCTGGTGGCCTAGTGCTTATGGTATTTGACTGCTAACCAGAAGGCTGGTGGTTCAAGCCAACCAGCCACTCCTCAGAAGGAAGATTTGGCAATCCACTTCCATAGAGATACCACCTCGAAAACCCAAGGAGGGGTTGCTGTAAGTAGGGATTGACTCGATGGCAGTGAGTTTGTTCGTTTGTTTGTTTTTGGTATATGGGGGAAAATATGAGCCCAGAGGGAGATTAATTGACTTCCCATAGATACAATGGAAAATCAATAAAACTTAAAAATTTGAACGTCTGAATCCACTTGGCCAGTGTTCGGCAACTTGCAAGCACGTGGGGATATAAATGGGTGTGCTGTGGACCCAAGATACCTGGGAAACAGGATATCCTATCCTGGGATGAGACCCTGGCATTGTATACAAAGCAACAGTCTGCATCTGTAAGGCCAAAACACCTTTCTGCAGGATATTTTTAAGCCAGTCTCACAAAAACCTCACTGCTTGCCCTTCAGAATTTCAGCCTTGATTAAATGGTATGGACTTGACTCTTCTCCCTTTGTCATCTGAGGGTATCTCCCAGAGGGGCATCATTTCAGCCTTCATGGAGAAGCTGCCTTAGTCTCTGCAGTGACCTAAAATACCCTAAATTGACCTTATAATGCATGCAGCTTGTTCTAAAGTGGGTCATACCCATTAGAGCAGCTTCCCTGCATATACATTCTACGGCATTTCATGCCTTTGTACCTCCCTTGATTCCATCCTGCAATCAAGAATTAAGTGGGCTCCACTCTTTCAATACTACGACACTAAGACAATTAAACCAGTGCTTCTGACCTCATTCTCTGAAGTCAACAGCTCTGTTTGAATCTTGGCCCTGCTACTTTCTAGAGGGAGCACCCATGGGCAAAACCTTACTTAACTTCTTAATTCCTCCATTTCCTTTTCTATAGAATAGAGATAGAGATAGGCCTATTGCAAAGCAGGAGGCTTGTATTAAGTAGATAATCCATATTAAGTGCTTGGCCATATCATGGTGCTTATAAACAAGGTAGTGGATTTTATTGTTATAATGTTATATTAGTACACAGAGGCATTTCATTATTATCCAAACTAACTTCCCATTACTAACAATCCTAGCCTCATACTCATTGTTCCCTGAGGATGTAAAGCTATCCCACACCTTGTGCCACTTCTTTCACTTCCTCATCTCTCTTGTGCCTACTCTTCCCTCAACACCCTGCTCAAGGCACTTCCTTCTGGAACCTCCCATGTTGCCTTCTCTGAGGAACAGGAATCATCTCTAGGCAATTACTCTACACAAACTTACTGCTTTGGACATAATTTGTTTACGGGTATGTCTCCTCCACTAGGTTCTTGAGGGCCTCAACGGTACTTTTTAGCCTTGGTACTCTCAAAATCTCACACCGCTGACCACACCTGTGATGGGCCCTCAGGTTATCTCTGTTCAGTGACTGAGCTTGTTTTTCCCTCTTTTCTCCTAAAACCCTTACATTTTTACTTCCTTTGTATGATAATAACATAATAATTTTTACTGTTTCTTTGAACCCCAAACCCCAGAGGCTGTAATATGTATGGAAAAAATTTCTTTCAGAAAGGTCACTGTCAACTTTAATGTAGCCAGGGCAGTCTCACTGCCATGCTGCGCTAGAAAGCAAGCTAAGTTAGTGTCAGTTACCATGGTTCTATGAGTGTCGTTTTGCCAAATATTTAGCTTTTGCTTTAAAAATTAGGGGCTTAAAATGTATTTATTTTGAAAACTCACGAATGGATTTATCCCCAGTGGTTAAAATAAACATGGTTAAACCAGTAAGTAGCTTTCATTTTTTAATAAATTTGGGATTTCAGTTCACATTCAAGGCCCTGGCTTGCCTTTTATTGTTGAGAAACTTTGAATAATATCTCTTAATTTCTTTGGGCCTTGTCTTTAGAATGGTGCTAATGTACCTGTTCCAGAGTACTGTGATGAGTATTAATGAAAAAATGAACTTAGAGTCTACAGTGCCTAGTACATAGTAAGCAATCAAGAAGCATTGTTCCATTTTTCTTCTGCAGTTTCTTTGTGTAGAAAACATATACATTGTGATTTTTTTATTAAATAATTTGTTATATGTGACGGTTAGTAAAAATACTTTTCTATATCTGCTGACTTCCAATTTATGTGTCACCTAATAGTTTAGTAAAAGCAATATTTTAAATCTGACAAAATAACCATTCTTTCATCTCTTGTTAACAGAGATCATCATTTTATTGCTGATTCAAAAAAAATCAGTGTGTCTCTCAGAAAATTTAGGACTATTTAATTCTTTTCCCCAATATTCTCATTAGAAAACAAAACGTATTACTTAACAAAACTAAGATGAAATATTTATAGAGAGATAGGAAAAAAAAAAAAAGTAAAATGAGAATAATTAAAACAGCACCTTCCCCGTAGGTTCATTAAAAAGATTAAATAAGCAAATATTTGTAAAACAGTGTCTGGCACATGCTAAGAACTTTAGAGATGTTCATTAAATGAATTAGCCTATAAATTGTACAAAAGGATTTTCAACCACTTTATTAGAACTTTAATAACAACACATAAGTATTGTCTCTAATAAATCTTATTTTTAAACTTTGAGTTCAAGCACAAATTTTGGTTTTAGGTGATACAATTTTAGGTACTTACTACCTGACTTAGAAATAGCTATCATGTTTTGGGTGGAGTAGTGCCTAAGGCACTTGACTGCTACCCAAAAGGTTGGCAGTTCAAATCCACCAGCAACTCCTCGGAAGGAAGATTGAGAAATCTACTTCCATAGTGATACCACCTCAGAAACCCAAGGAGGGGTCGCTATGAGTCAGAGACAACTCGACGGCACATAACAACAACAACAACTTTGTTTGAGTCACTTTCCTTACTGAGTGCTTTGTATTTTTTTATCTTCCTTAGTTCTCCCAATTGCCCTTTGATGTAGGTACTGTTATTTTTATTCTCACTTTATAAAGGATAAAACTGAGATTTATAGGGTTGAGTAACAAAGCAATTATTAAATGACAGAACTAGGATTTGAATCCATTTCTCTATGACTCGGAAGTTTGTGCCCTCATTAGCTGTACTGAGCATAATTATCATCATAAAAACAGGAAGTCCAAATAGTAACACATTTTCACTGCCTTCCTAGAATATTAACAATCCCTCATACTATCAAAATAACATGTGATAACCCAACTTTTGCACAGTTGTTCTGACTCTTCAGTGAGCTCTGTAATTTGAGTCCATCTGGTACATCTGTATCCATAGCAAGATAAGACAGTACATTTGTTCTGGTCATAGTTGGGGTGGCCTGAGCAAGTCCTTTTTGATGCATAGCATTTAACACAAGACAGGGAGCATTGTTAGAAGATTTGCCTCAAAATTAGAGGGAAGAGACTGCATCTAATTTCTCTTTGCATCTCGTCAGTAGCTGGTACCATGCCTAGCATGCCACAGGCTTCAGTGAGTCCTCGTTAAGCAAGCCTTCACTGGTTCATTCCACTTCAACTCCTGCTGAGAATTTGCATTTCTACCCTGGATATACTAAATCAGAATCTATATTTTAACAAGACTCTCAGGTGACTCTTATTCATCTAGGTCATTCATACATATTTAAGCATTTGATTAGAACTTTAATAACAACATTTAAGTGTATGTAAGAATAACCTGGGATCTTGTTAAAATGTGTACTCTGATTTAGTATATCTGGTGTGGAAATGCAGATTTTCAGCAGGGGGTCACACCAAAATGAACTGGTTTCAAGCCCTGTTGCTATGTGAAAAAATGTAAAAAGGGTCATTTTACATTTGATCCTTCAAAATATGAAGGTGAGTAAAGATTAAGCATAGCTCACAGTTAGATTTTTTCTACTCATATGCAACTGCTCATCAACTGCTCATATGCAAATTCAACTTGAAGTTAAAGACAATTAAAACAAGTCCAAGAGAGCCAAAATATGATCTTGAATATATCCCT
>NW_006921819.1:2566820-2572524 GCF_000298275.1 Orycteropus afer afer | reverse complement strand
TTAAAAATTAAATTCTTATGCACACTGAAAGACTTCATCAAAAGGATAAAAAGAGAACCTACAGATTGGGAGAAAATATTTGCCTATGACATATCTGATAAAGGACTTATCTCCAAAATCTATAGAAAACTTCAACACCTCAACACCAAAAAGACAAATAACCCAATTCACAAGTAGACACTTCACCAAAGGTGATATACTGGCAGCCAACAGACACATGAGAAACTGCTCACGATCATTAGCCATTTGAGAGATGCAAATCAAAACAACATGAGATGTTATCTCATCCCAGCAATAATAGCAAAGTTCAACAGGTCAGAAAATAACAAATGCTGGTGAGGTTGCAGAGAGATTAGAACTCTTGTGCACTGGTGGTGGGATTGTAAAATGGTACAACTATTGTGGCATATGGTATGGTGTTTCCTTAAAAAACTGAAAATAGAAATTCCATTTGATCTAGCAATTCCATTACTTGGAATATATCCTAAAGAGGTGAGAGACAGTGCGCAAACAGACATATGTACACCTATGTTCATTGCAGCACAATTCACTGTAGCAGAGAGATGGAAACAACCTAAATACCCATCAACAGATGAGTGGATAATCAAATTATGGTACATACACATAATAGAGTACTATACTACACTAAAGAACAATGTGGAATACATGAATCATCTCACAACCTGGATGAGCCTGGACATTATGCTAAGTGAAATAAGTCAATCACGAAGGATAAGTACTATTATGAGCCCATTACTGTAAAAAGACAAAGAAGGGTTTGCTTAGGGTGTCTCACGTTCTAGGTTACTGGGGAGGGGAGGGAAGGAGAAGGATTAATTTCTGGCTAGTTGGAGCCCACACACTGATGTGGGTAAGGGGAGGGATATATGGAAAGAATCTGAGACCACCATGATAACATTAGGAACAGAGAGGACATTGACTTATGCACATAGGAGATAAACAACAGATGCTAATACCAACCAGTGTGCCCACAATACTGCATTGCCATTAACACCAAACACCAGGCTACAGATAAACACATAAACACCAGGGAGGACCAGATGGGGGTCAGTGAACAGTAGTATACTCTAGACTAAGGATAGATTCAGCTGAGGCTAATCTTGCACAGACACCAGTGATACAAAGTATCTGCAATCCTTACAGAAACAATAGAAAACAGACACAGGGCAATCCCTCACAGACACCCAGACACTATGCGAGAAAGGACCAGCAGATCTATTGTCTCAGGACCATAGTGCTAGGGGACACCAGACTGAATTGGCTTAACAAAATACATAAAAGCCTTGTTTTTCATCCTACATTGCTGATTAGCGACTGGTGTCTTAAAAGCTTTCAAGTGGCCCTCTAAGATGCACCTAGTGGTCTCCCATCATCAGAAGCAATGAACAGTGCAAAAAAACAAGGGCATTTGGAAGTAATCAGCCCTAGGACACGATGGCCCTCGAGACCAGAAGAACTAGATAGTGCCTGGCTACCAATGCCAAACACTCAGGAAAGGATCAAATCTGGAGATCCTGGATAGGGTGGGAAGAAAAACGTGGAATAAAATCCAAAAACTCAATAATGACCATAATTACTGGCTGGGTGGAGTCTGGTGACACCCCCAATACTATGGCCCTGGAATACATTCTGCACCTGGAATAAAACTCACTCCCAGGGGCTGGCTCTCAGGCCAATAGTTAACTAGATGTACATGCAGACCACTCAACCCAGGGTGATGTACCCACTTACTCTATGGAAGTACATCCCTTGGAGCAATAGACCACGGGGCACCAGTGGCGCAACATTCACATGGAGGAAATACAGGACAGACAGGAGTGCATAACTATGAGGGGCACAGGGGGGAGGGTTACTGGGCAGGGAGAGGAGGAGACTGGGTTAGGGTTGGGCAGGGTAAATGGTTAGTGAAACTAAATATACACGTAACATTGAATTTAATTTAAAACAAACTCTTAAAATAAATAAATTTTTAAAAAATAGCAAATGAGCAATGGTAGTCTTGTAGAAAAATTCACAGTTCTTTCAAATTAAGATCACAGTTTATGAAAAGTTAAATCTAAAGAGGTCTTTTGGGAAAAGGCATTTATTAACAAAACAATTATTTAGCTATCAAACTTTTTATTGTGAAGTGTGATCATCTTGTTTGTTATGATCCTCAAACACACTTTGGATTTTATGGGAGTACAGTAACACCTCATTAATTGCATTTAGCTTGATTGTAGATAAGCCAATTTGGCTGACTTGTGGAGTATTTTGCAAATATATTTAATAAAAGATATTGCTTCATAACTGTTTGGATTATTCCAGTTCAGAATGTTACTTATTTGGTAACTTCTGCTATTGTATCTCCTTTTCAAGTTCCAAGTCAGCATGACTGAAGGATAAGAGATTTGCTCTGAAAATGAGAACCAAGATGCTTTGAGTTTCTCAAGAAACTTTCTGTTGCATACAGTTGACAAACCTTTTTATAAACTTGCTAGTTACTCATTATTAATGTAATTGTATGCATATTTTAACATCAGAAATAGCTAAATTCCTTAGGGAAATGAACCAGGATCAGCACAAAGCTGGTTCCTGTGAGGTAGAGGTCAGACATACCTCAACTCTCCAACATTTTCATCATTGCTGACACAAGCTGCTCCTCCCATGACACTCTCTACTTCTCTGCTAGATTTGATAATTCATTGTGGTGGCCACAATAAACTTGCAGACAACACTCACAGTTATTTGGTTTATTAAAGAACTACCAGGCCACAAGTCAGGATCAGGATGTGGAACCACACAGGCAAAGCCCAGAAGGCTCCCGCAAGGTAGAAGACACATCCCTGCCTTCTTCAGTGCAGAACAACCTCCAACCAAGACAGCTCTCTCAGCTGCTCTTGGCTGTGCTAGCAACCCCTTCTTGCTTTGCAAGCAGGCAAGCATGCCCTTCTATGCTGTGAAGCAAGGAAACAGGTAGGCCCCTCTTGGCCATGCAAGCAAGTCCCTCGTGGTCATGCACTTCCCCTCTAGCCATGCAGGCCTTTCTGCCTTTGGTCTACCCCCTGCTGTCCCCTCTGCTACTCACAGGCCCAGCTCATAGCTAGTGTAGCAGCTTGCTCAGCTGCTGCTCTCCCAGCAACAGCAGAACGCTCTGCTTCCAGGCCCCTTCTGGGCTTCTTGCCATCTTCAGTATTATAGCCCTTTAGCCCATATTACAGCTCTTTGAGGAAGTTCCCCTTGTGGGAACTCTGGGTCCAAACCACTCCACTCCAGGTTTTACTTAGTCTTGAGGTTCCCTCCTTGCCTCTTCTCTTTCCTCTCTTTTAAAACCTCTATGGGGTGGGCTGTTTATATGAACAAACTCCTTGTCAGTTTCACGGCATGACCCTCCTAGCAGGACTACAAAATGACCGATCACCTGTGGACCGAAAGTCCATAATCATTTTGAGTGAATTTTCAGGCCACTACTTGAAAAATAAATCAGCCAATCCTTTGCAAGATTGTGGCCCAACCAATCATTTGGGATGAGTAACAAACCAATGAGATATTGGTCAACTTAGGTCTTGTATAAAAGTAACATTTTCTACAAGTAGATACTTTGGATTCTTCTGTAGGTGAAATTTACAATGTTCTGGGTAGAAAGCAGCAGCGGGAGGTCCACCAAGTAGTTTCTTCAAAGAACTAGGGCAAAGGTAACAACTCCTCAGGACTTTGGGAATAAAACCTCCCAAGTATTTTTTTCCTAAGAACCAAGACAAAAGGCCACATAAAGGGACTCATTTCATCATGTGTTCTTTTCTTTCAGATTTTTTATTGGTGTTGAGAATATAGAAGCAATGCATATACCAGTTCAACACTTTCTACATGTATTATTTAGTGACATTGATTATATTCTTCAAGATATGCAACCATTTTCACCCTCCTTTTCTAAGTTGTTCATCCCTGTTAACACAAATTCACTGCTCCCTAAGGTTCCTGTGTAATCATTTCAGTTCTTGTTGTCAATTCAGTCCTATAAAGATACTTCTTAAAAGAGCATAATGCTCAAATCAAGGCAGGCATATTTTACCAGTTAAGCTAAACCGTTGTTTGGTTTTAACAAGACTTCAGGAGATAGCTTTGGTTTAAGGTTTAAAGATCTTCTCATGGTAATAGTGTCAGAGGTTCATCCAAACTTCATAGCTTCAGGAAGTCTAGAGTCAATGAGCATTTTAAATTCTGTTCTACATTTACCCTCTTTTGATCAACATTCTTCTATGGAATCTTTGATGCAGATGTTTAATGATGGTAGGTAGGGACCATTCATTTCTTCCATTCTTATGGCAAAGGAGGCAGTTGTTCCTGGAGGCAGTTAGCCACACATTCCATATCCTCCTCCTATCTGTGATTCTCCTTCTTCCTCTCTTGCTTCAGGAGAATGAGACCAATTATTGTGCCTTAGATGGCTGCTTGCAAACTTTTAAGACAGCAGGCACTATGCAACAGACTAGGATATGGAACAGAGGCACTAAACATTTTATTAGGCCAATTAGCAGGAATGTCCCAATAAACCATGAGCCTAAACCTCCAAACCAAGAACTGAATCCTATCAGGATTTTGGTTGTACGTACATAGCCCCAGCAGTACTTTTTTTTTTTTTTTTTTTTTGTCATTGTTGTAAATAAATGGAGTTCTGGTGGTACAGTGCCTGAAGCATTTGAAGGTTAGCGGTTCAACCCACCAACAACCCTGTGGAAGGAAGATGGGGCAATCCTCTTCCATAAAGATTTACCACCTTGGAAACCCAGTGGGGTTTGCTGTGAGTCAGTATATATTCAATGGTAGTGGATGGGTTGCAAATAAATCTATCATACAATTTTTGCCAATTCAGCTTTCACATTGTGTTTCTTAACAGCTTTATCAAGGTATAATTAATATGTGATATACTGCACCTGGGAGTTCTGGTAGTATAATGCCTAAGGCATTTAACTGCTAACCAGAAGGCTGGAGGTTCAAACCCACGAGCCACTCCTTGGAAAGAAGATTGGGCAATCTACTTCCATAGAGATACATCCTCAGAAACCCAAGGAGGGGTCTCTATGAGTCAGGAATGACTCAACGGCAGTGAATATACTGCACCTAATGAAAGTTTATAATTTGCTAAGTTTTGATATATGAACATACCCAGGAAACCATCACCACAATCAAGATTATAAGCACAATGAACACATTCACCATAACCCAAAAGTTTCTTCATACCCTTTGTATTTCCTTTCTCTGCCCTTCCTTCCTCCTACACCATATCCCCAACTAACCACTAATCTGCTTTCTCTCACTAGGTTAGCTTATATTTTCTAGAGTTTTATCTAGATGAAATCATTCAATATGTACTTTTATGTGGGGAAGGGAGGCTGAAGAGGGGGCAGTTCTGGCTTCTTTCACTCAACCTATTTTGAGATCCATGCATATTGTAGTGTGTATAAATTTTTAATTCTTATAGGTGACTCACATTTAGTGAAATACAAGTTCATTTATCCATTCATCTGGTGATGCACATTTGGATTGTTTATAGGTTTTTCTTTTTTGGCTATTATGAGTAAAACTGCTGTCAACATTATGAAAAAGTCTTTGTAGGGATGCAGTGTAGTAAATTACTTAGTGTGGCTTTTCTACCCATAAGTCTTTGTAAACTCCAAGGTGGGATTTTCTATGAGCAACTGAG
>NW_006921819.1:2554582-2566312 GCF_000298275.1 Orycteropus afer afer | reverse complement strand
GAGGAACGGTTGGTGAAAGGGCTGGAGGGAGGCAGCATGTCTGGCCTTGCAGTAATAGGCCTTGGGTTACTGCTGGTAATCCTGTCTTCCTCTTGTGGGATTAAAGGAGGTCAGAACATGGGGCCTCCTTGCCGTTTTTGCAAGGGACATATACTGTCATTCATAAACACCAAAAAATGAAACTCACTGCTGTCAAGTCAATTCGACTCACAGCGACCCCTTCTTGGGTTTCCAAGGCAGTATCACTACAGAAGTAGATTGCCCAACCTTCCTTCCAAGGAGTGGCTGGTGGGTTTGAACTGTCAGCCTTCTTGTTAACAGTCAGATGCCTTAGGCACTAGACCACCAGAGCTCACTACTAAGAAATGGAATGACCAGATCACATAGTAAGCCTATGTTGTACTTTTTAAGAAACTGCCAGTTTTCCAAGGTGATTTTACTGTGTTACAGTCCCACTGGTAGTGTTTGAGAGTTCTAGTTCAGTCTTTTTAACTTTAGGTCTTCTAATAGTTATGTTGTTGCTGTTGGTAGTTTTCGTCACATCAACTCTGATTCCTGGCAATCCCATGTAAAACAGAACAAGACGATGCCTGGTCCTATGCCACTTTTTCTTATTGTTGGTATGCCCAAATCTATTGCTGTGACCACTGTGTATTTTGAATACCTTCCAAATTAGGACACTCATCTTTCAGCACTGTAATAGGACAATATTCTGTTGTTACCCATAGATTTTCATTGGCTAATTTTCAGAAGTAGATTGCCAGGCCTTTCTTGCTAGTCTGTCTTAGTCTGCAAGGTCCACTAAATTCTATACACCATAAGTGACATTGCTCATATGTGAAATACAGATGTCATAGTTGTCATATCATAGAAACAAACAAGAAACCACAGTATGATGAACTGGCAGACAAGTGGTGGAACAACAATGTACCAGTAATTAATTGTGGCTTAATTTGCATTTTTCTAATGACTAATGCAACCAGTCATTTGTCATTTTTTTATACACTGGTGCTTGCATGTTGCTGTGATGCTGAAAGCTATGCCACTGGTATTTCAAATATCAGCAAGGTCACCAATGGTGGACAGAATTGAGCAGAGCTTCCAGACTAAGATGAGGAAGAAGAATGTTGCTGTATCCTTCTGAAAAAATGGCCCCTGATAATTTTATGATTAGCAGTGAAATCTGTCTGATACATTGCCAAAAAATGGGCCCCTCAGGTTGGAAGACTCTAAATATGACTGGAGAAGGGCAAACTCCTCAAAGTAGGGTTGACCTTAATGACATACAAGGAGTAAAGCTTTTGAGACCTTCATTTGCTGATGTGGCATGACTCAAATGAGAACAAACAGTTGCAAATATTTATTAATAATCAGTACATGGAATGTATGAAGTATGAATCTAGGAAAATTGAAAGTTGTCAAAATGACATGGAACACATGATTGATATTCTAGGCATTAGTGAATTAAAATGAACTAGTATTGACCATTTTTAAAATTTTGATTTGGATGAAAATTTACAGAATAAATTGGTTTCCCATTCAACAATACATTGTTGTTGTTGTTGTTATGTGCATTGAGTTGGACCCAACTCATAGCAACCCCTCCTTGGGTTTCCAAGGCAGTATCACTACGGAAGTAGATTGCCCCATCTTTCTTCCAAGGAGTGGCTGGTTTGTTTTCTGACATGCATTGCAATCCCCACAATGTAACAGCACTCTTCCCACTTCCTCCCTATGTTTACCATTTCCTTTTGTACTTCTTTCCTGTCCTTTCCTGCCTTCTTAGTTTTATCCCTGGGCAAATGCTGCCAAATGATCTCATATGATTGATTGTTCTAAGGAGTATATACCTTCTTGGTATTATTGTTCACCTGATAGGCCTGTATATCATT
This sequence comes from Orycteropus afer afer, assembly GCF_000298275.1. Classification (NCBI taxonomy): domain Eukaryota; kingdom Metazoa; phylum Chordata; class Mammalia; order Tubulidentata; family Orycteropodidae; genus Orycteropus; species Orycteropus afer. The sequence goes on along the minus strand of NW_006921819.1, from coordinate 2,564,420 downwards.
TGGGTGAAAGTTGAGCAATGGGGATGAGTTATGTTACAGGTTTAAAGGGTGTCTAAGGGCCATAGTCTCTGGGGTATCACTGGTCTCTATCAGACCAATAAGTGTGGTCTTTTTTTGTGATTTTGAGTTTTGGTCCACATTTTTCTTCCACTCTATCCCAGACCTCCTATTGTGATCCCTTCAGAACAACAATGGTATCTGGGCACCATCTAGATACTTTGGTCTCAAGATCATGCAGGCTAGGGTTCATATGGTACATTAGTCCTTTGGACACATGTTTCCATGTGTCTTTGATTTCATTGTTCTTCTTTGATCCAGACTGGGAGAAAGCATTAGTTGTAACTTAAGTGATATTGGCCAATTTGAATCAGACAATCATATGGTTTAATATGCTTAGAATGACAAATTGAAGAGGAATGGTGTAGAATTTGTCATCAAAAAGAACATTTTAAGGTCTATCCTGAAGTATATTGCTGTCAGTGGTAGGATAATATCCATATGCATAAAAGAAATCAGTTAATATGACTCTTACTCAAATTTACATATCTACCACTAATGCCAGAGATGAAAAATTTGGAGATTATTACAAACTTCTGTGTTCTGAACATGACCAAACATGTAATCAAGATGCATTGATAATTACTGGTGATTGGGAAGCAAAAGTTGGAAACAAAGAAGAAAATTCAGGAGTTGGAAAATATGGCCTTGGTGATAGAAATGATGCCAGAGATAGCATGCTAGAATTTTGCAAGACCAACTAGTTATTCATTGCAAATACTTTTCTTTAATGATATAACCTCTGACTATACACATGCACCTCACCAGATGGGATGTACAGGAATCAAGTCAACTATATCTGTGGAAAGAGACAATGGAGAAGCTCAGTGTCATCAGTTAGAATAAGACCAGGAACTGATAGTAGAATAGACAATCAGTTGTTCATATGAAGTTTAAGTTGAATCTGAACAAAATTAAAAGAAGTCCACAAGAGCTAAAATACTACCTTGCATATATCACAACTGAATTTGGGGACCATCTAAAGAATAATTTCAATGCATTGAACACAAATAACCAAAGACTAGATGAGTTGTGGGAACACGTCAAGGATATCATAAATGAAGAAAGCAAAAGGACATTAAAAAGAAAGACAAGGCCAAAATGGATGTCAGAAGAGACTCTGAAACTTGAGCTTGAATGAAGCATAGATAGTTAAAGCAAATGAAAGATATGAGGAAGTAGAAGAGCTGAACAGAAGATTTCTCTAGAAGACAAGTAAAGTATTATAATGAAATATGCAAAGACCTGGAGTTAGAAAACTAAAAAGGAAGAACACACTCAGTTTTTCTCAAGCTGAAAGACCGAAGGAAAGATTTAAGCCTCAAGTTGCAATATTGAAAGCTCCTATGGGCAAAATATTAAACAATGCAGAAAGCATCAAAAGGTGGAAGGAATACAGAGCCATTTTACTAAAAAGAATTGGTTGACATTCATCCATTTCAGGAAATAGCATAGAATTACAAACTGATGGTATTGAAGGGAAATGTCCAAGCTGCACTGAAGGAATTGATGAAAATCAAAGCACCAGGAATTGAAGGAATATCAGTTGAGATGTTTTGACAAACAGATGCATCATAAGAAGTGCTCACTCATCTATGCCAAAAATTTGGAAGACAGCTAACTTGCCAACTGACTGGAAGAGATGCATATTTGAATCCATTCCAGAGAAAGGTGATCCAACAGAATGTGGAAATAATTAAACAATATCATTAACATCACCAACAAGTAAAATTTCCCTGAAAATAATTCAAAAATGGTTGCATCAGTACATAGACAAGGAACTGCCAGAAATTCAAACATTCAAACCGGATTCAGAAGAGGGTGTAGAATGAGGGATATCACTGCTGATGTCAGATGGTTCTTGGCTAAAAGTAGAGAATACCAGAAAGATGTTTACCCATGTTTATTGATTATGCAAAGGTATTCAAATGTGTGGATCATAACAAATTATGGGTAACATTAAGAAGAATGGGAATTCCAGAACGCTTATTTGTGCTTATGAGGAACTTGGAGATAGACCAAGAGGCAGTCATTTGAACAGAATAAAGGTTTAAAATCAGGAAAAGTGTGTGTCAGGGTTGTATCCTTTCACTATACTTATTCATTCTCTATGCTGAGCAAATAATCCAAGAAGTTGGACTGTATGAAGAAGAATGTGGCATCAGGATTGAATGAAGACACATTTGCCATGGGCAGATGACACAACCTTGCTTGCTGAAAATGAAGAGGATTTGAAGCACTTTCTGATGAAGATCAAAGACAACAGTGTTCAGTATAGATTACACCTCAAGATAAAGAAAACAAAACTCCTCACATCTGGACCAATAAACATCATGGTAAACAAAAGAATGAAGTTGTGAAGGATTTCATTTTGCTTAGAGCCACAATCAACGCCCATGAAAGCAGCAGTCAAGAAATCAAAGAATATATGGTGTTGGTCTGCTACAGCAGACCTCTTTAAAGCATTAAAAAGCAAAGATGTCACTTTGAAGACAAAGGTGCACTAATGCAAGGCACTTTCTTTTCAGTCACCTCATGTAAAAACCAGGAGATCTGGTGGCATAGTGCCTAAGGCTGCTAACCAGAAGTCTGGTGGTTCAAATCCACCAACACTCCTCAGAAGGAAGACTAGGCAATCTATTTCCATAGAGATACCGCCTCAGAAACCCAAGGAGGGGTTGCTATGATTTGGAATTGACTCTACAGCAGTGAGTTTGTTTTTGTTTTGTTTTGTTTTGTTTTCATTTTCATGTAAAAACTGGGCAATGCATAAGGAAGACTGAAGAAGAATTGATGCAGTTGAACTATGGTGTTGATGAAGAACATTGAATATACCATGAACTGCCAGAAGAATGAAAAAAATCTGTCTTGTAAGAAGTACATCTGGAATACTCCTTGGAAGTGAGGATGGTGAAACTTCAGCTATTGTACTTTGGTCATATGATCAGGAGGGACCTGTACCTGGAGAAGACTATTATGCTTATTAAAGTAGAGGGTCAGCAAAAAAGTGGAAGATCCTCAATGAGATGAATTGATACATTGGCTGCAACAATGGTCAAAAGCATAGCGATGATTGTGAGGATGGTGCAGTATCTGGCAGTGTTTCATTCTGTTATATAGGGTCACTATGAGTCAGAACCAACTTGACCAAACAAATAATGACTAATGAGACTGAGAATCTTTTCATGACTTTATTTGCTACTGTATTTCTTCTCTGATGACTTCATATATGTTCAAATATTTTACTTATTTCTTTAAAATTGGAACTATTTTTCTTATAATTGAGTTTTGAGAGTTGTTTAAATAATCTGGATTAAAAAATCATTGATCAGATATATTTTAGCAAATATTTCCACCTTCTGTGGATCATGTATCATTCTCTTAACAATGTCTTTGCTAGAGCAGAGTTTTTAATTTCATATGAAACCCAATTTATCAATCTGCTGTTTTTTGAATTATGCTTTTGGCAATATTTCAGAAATCTTTTTATCAGTCCAATTTACAAGGTTCCATCTATATTTTCTTCTGGAAGTTTTATTATTTTTTTTCATTGTTATTAGATATGATGTCGAATTCTTCCAGCATCATTTGCTGAAAAGACTAATGTTTGTTCACTTTGTCAAAAATCAGATATCCATATAGTTGAGTGTGTTTATATGTGAACTCTCTATTCTGTACCATTAATCGATTTGTCTATCTTTATGTCACTGCAATAATAACCACAAAACCAAAAACACTAAAACCATTGCCATTGACTAGATTCTGACTCATAGAAACCCCCATTGAGTTTCCAAGGTGGTAAATCTTTACGGAAATAGATTGCCTCATCTTCCTTCCACAGAGTGGCTGGTGGGTTTTAGCCACCAGCCTTTTACTTAGCAGTTAAATGCCTTAGGCACTGCTTCACCAAGGATCCTTATTAATGACTATATCTGTATAAAAAGTCTTGAAATTAGAATTACTCTCCCAATTTTTTAATTCAAAATTGTTTAGACCATCATAAATCTTTTAGATTTTCCTTTGGATTCTGGGATCAAATTTTCAATTTCTGCAACAAACTTCCTGAGATTTTTATCAGAATTGCATTAAATCTCTAGTTTAATTTGGCAGAATTAAATTTTCTTACGTATAAGCAATAAATCTATCTACTTAATTCTTTTCAGATTTCTCTTAGCAGCAGTTTGTTAATTTTCAGTGACCAGGTATTGCACATCTTCTATCAGAATTAATTCAAGTATTTCATAGTTTTCATTCCATAATAAATGGTAATTTTTATTTCAGTTTCTAAGTGTTCATTGCTAATGCATAAAAATGCAATTGATTTTTATGCAGTGATCTTGTATCCTGCTAAACATAGTACATTCTGTCATATTTTCTATATAGAAAATCTATGTCATCTATAAAGATATTTTTCCATCATCCCTCCCAATCTGGGTAACTTTCATTTCTTTTTCTGGTCTTATTGCACTATCTAGTATCTCTAGTTCTGTGTTGAAATGGTGAGGATGGACAGCCTGTCTTAGTCTTTTGATTTTAAATATGATGTTGGCTGTAGGACTTTCCATAGATACCTTTTATCAGGCTGATACAATCCTCACAAATTCCTAGATTGCTAAGAGTTTTTATTCATGATGGATATTCAGTTTTGTCAAATGTTTTTTTTCTGCATCTGTTTTGGTTACCCAGTGCCACTCTGACAGCAGTATACCACAAATGAGATGGCTTGAACATACAGGAGTTTATTCTCTTACAATTTTGAAGGCTTGAAGTCCAAGTTCAAAGTGCCAAGATCTAAGGGCTTCAGCTTCAGCCCACTGAAGCTGGAGGCTTTTCTCAGCAGCTGCTGGCTGCTGAGGCTGACAAGCCCAAGGTTCACAAGTAAAAAGGAACAGTCCCAATGTTACCAAACAACATGGCAGGCCACTAATTCAAGTCCAGATGAAGTCCCAAGATCAGCAGGGCATGGCAGGCTGTTGAACAATGATTTGTCTACATGGAGGGTTCAAGCATGCCAAAAGGCTAGAGAACATTCCCAAAGCTGTTTCTTATATATGAGAAGCAGACCATATCCCTAAAGCTCCAATAGATTCCACCATGGAATTAATTACCAGTCTCACTGTAGGGAATAACTACGTTCAGCTGCCCAGCCAGTCAACCAGGACCAGCCAAGTTGACACACATAGTTAACCACCACAGCATCCATTGCAATGATTCACCTGTTAATATGATGAATTATTTTTTAAATATTAAACTACTCTTGCATTCCTAAGATAAGTCTCACTTGTTCAAGAGGGATTATATTTATTATATATTGTTGAATTGATTTTGATAAAATTTTGTTTAGAATTTTTGCATTCATGTTCATAGTAGATATTAGTCTCTAGTTTTCTTTTATTGGGATATTTTTTTCTGATTTTGGTATCATGGTACTATTGACTTTTATTATTATCTCTTATTTAATGTTCTGGAAAAGTTTATTTAGAATTGTTATAATTTCTTTTTTAAATATTTGGTAGAATATTTAAAATTCTGGAGTTTTCTTTGTGGGAAGATTTTTAACCACAAATAAAGTTTTTTTTAATAGATGTAAGGCTATTCAAGTTATCTGTTTCTTCCTGGGTTAATTTTGGTAGTTTGTATATATAAAGGAATTTGCCTTTCCGTTTAAGTTATCAAATTTATTGGCATAAAGTTGTTAATAAAATTTGCTCATTTACATTTATTAACTATAGCATATCTAGTGATGTTATTTCCCTTATTTTAGAGATCAGTAATTTGTATCTTCTCTCTTTCCTTTACTTTCTTAAACTTTTTATTGTGATTTGATGAGTTCATAGAGCAAATTGGTTTTCCATTCATATATGTTTTGTTTCGTGGCATTGAGTTCAGTCCACACAATGTAATAGCACTCTTCCCACTTTATCCCTGTGGTTACCATTACCAATTATCCTTCTTTCCTCTCTTCCTTCTTCTCTGTTATCCCTGAGAAAATTCTGCCCTTTTGATCTCATATGGTTGTATGGTTGATTGTTTGAAGGAGTATATACCACCCTGGTGTTACTGTTCACCCCACAAAAAAAAAAAAGAAAAAGAAAAAGAAAAAGAAACCTCACTGCCATTGAGTCAGATCCGACTCATAGCTACCCCCCCCCCCTTGGGTTTCCAAGGTAGTATCACTACAGAAGTAGATGGCCCAATCTTCCTTCCAAGGAGTGGCTGTTGGGTTTGAATTGCCAGCCTTCTGGTACCAGTCAAATACTTTAGGCAGTAGGCCTGTCTGTTTTTTGGCTGAAAATTGAGCCACGGTGGTGAGTTCACTCCAGGCTTGAAGAGTAATTAAGGTGATTAAGTCTCAGGGATTCTATCAGTCTGTATCAGAACAGTAAGCCTAGTCTTCTTTATTATTCTGAGTTTTTTTCCACATTTTCTCCCTTTCTATCCAGGACCTTCTGTTCTGATACTTTTCAGGGTGTCTGGCAGTGGTACTCGGGAACCATCTAGTTCTTCTGGTCTCAGGTCTTCCCTCTTTTTTCTTGATCACTCCAGCTAACAGTTTATAAGATTTATTAATCTTATCAAAGAACTAGCCTTTTCTTAAATTGATTTTCTCTACTGAGTTTTATTTTCTATTAATATATACCCAGATGTTTTCTTTCTTCCACATCCTTTGGGTTTAATTGATTTCATTAAATTGAACTTTCAGTCTGGTTTTGTGTTTAGTTTAATTCACTCCTTTACTTTTCTAAAGGCAGAAACTATAGTCTTTGATTTCAGATCTTTCTTCTTTTCTAATATAGGTGTTTAGTGCTCTAAATATGACTCTAAATACTGCTTTAGCAGCAACCCACAAGTTTTAATGTTCTGTTTTTCTTTTCATTCAGTTCAAAATACATTACAATTTCCATTCTGATTTCCTCTTTGATTTATTGGTTATTTATATATGGATTATTTGGTTTCCAAGTATTTGAATATTTTCCACAAATATTTCTGTTACTGATTTTTAATTCCATTTTTTAACATAGAGCATAACTTGTTTATTTATTTAGTTAATTAGTTATATTATGATTTGGGTGAAAGTTTACAGAGCAAATTCACTTTCCATACAGCAGCTCACATATATTTGGTCTCATGACATTGACTGAAGAGTAGCTAGGGGCCACAGTCTCAGTGGTTACATCGGGCACTATCAGACCAGCAAAACTGGTCCCCTTGTATTTTTTTTTTCAAATGATTTATAGTTTTGTTCCACAATATTCTCCCACTCTATCCAGGATCTTCTATATAGATCCCCCCTCTGAATGGTTGACAGTAGTAGCCAGGCACCATCTAGTTCCTTTGGTCTCATAGTTGTATAGGCTGAGGATCACACAGTGTACCAGTCACTTGGACTAATTGTTTCCATGCATCTTTGGTTTTCTTCATTCTTCTTTGCTCTGGATGAGGAGAGACACATTGTGGTAGTTAAAGTTGTATGTCAACTTGTTTGGGCCTGGTTGAAGGGCTGGGAAGCTGGTGGTAGTTATTCCCCATGATGAGACTGGCAATCAGCTCCATGGTGGGATCTACCACAAGCAGCTGAGTAGCTGCCTTTGGGATGTGGTCTGCTTCATGTATATAAGTAGAAGTCTTGGGGATAGTCTCTAGCTTATGGAACACTTGGACCCTGCATATAGCTGCATCATTGTTCAGCAGCCTGCCATGCTTTACTGACCTTGGGACTTACAATGGACTTGAAATAATGGCCTTCCTTGTGGGTTGGTAACATCGGGACTGTGCCATTTTATTTGTCGACCTTGGGCTTGTTAGCCTCAGCAGCCAGTAGTTGACTGAGTGAAGAAAACCCTCTAGCTTCACTGGGCCAGGAGCAAGAGGCAAAGCTAAAGCCCAAGGTCAAGGGGCTTTCACATAGCCCCTAGAGCCTGGAACTTTGAACTCAGACTTCTAGCCTCCAAACTGTAAGAGAATAAACTTCTGTTTGTTAAGGCCATCCCATTTGTGGTATATCCTTGTCAGAGTGGCACTAGGTAACCAGAACACCCATCATTGCAACTAGATGGCCGCTTGCAAGCTTTTAAGATCCAAGTCACTACTCACCAAAGCAGGATGTGGAACAATGTTTTTGGGTAATATGTTATGCCAATTGATCTTGATGTCCCCTGAGACTATGGTCCCGAGCACACCGGTCAAACTATGTGTTCCCTCTGGGTAGGTGGCTGTGGCCAAGAAGTGACTACAATCTTGCCCCTTGTCAGCTCTACCATATACCTGGACATTCTTACAGAACATACAGATATATTTGTAGAAACATTGTCTCCCAACCCTATACGTGGTCTTCGACACACTGCCCCCTGCATAGACATACCTATAGTCCCCCCATCTATCAATGTTTGCCTTCACTGACAACGTAGTACTGTATATGCAGAAGCGTCCATTCTTGTTGTCTGTACCTTCCATGTACCTCTCTATAATTTCTTCTTTCTCGATGCCACTGTGTTGATCACTCACATTTGGTACATTACCTTTCTCTCCACCCAAATAATTACTTGTCTCTACCTATCTAATAGTGTTCCCTCCCCCCTCCCACTTCTGGTAACCAAACAGAAAATTTCTTTCCATACATAAATCTTTCCTTGACTTTTTACAATAACAGACTAATACAATATTTGTCCTTCTGTGATTGACTTATTTCACTCAGCATAACGTCCCCCAAGTTGATCCACATTATTCTTTAGGGTTGCATAGTATTCAATTGTGTGTGTGTACCAGAGTTGCATAATCCATTCTTCTGTTGATGGACAACTAGTTTCCCTCCATCTTTTGACTATTGCAAATAGTGCTACGATAACATGGGTGTGCATTTATCTGTTTTTGTCCTGACTCACTTCTTTAGGATATATACCTAGCAATGGAATGGCTGAGTCAAATGTATTTCCCATTCCAACTCTTTAAGGAATCACCATACTGCTTTCCACAGTGGTTGTATAAAGTCCCACCAGTAGTGTATGAGAGTCCCACTCTCTCAACATCCTCACCAGCATTTGTTATTTTCTGTCTTCTTGAACTTTGCTACTAGTGCTGGGGCAAGATTATATCTCATTGTTGTTTTGATCTGATTCTTTCTAATGGCTATTGAGCATGAACATTTCTTCATATGTTTATTGGCCATCTGAATATCTTCTTTGGTGAAGTGTCTCTTCATGCCTTCTGCTCATTATTAAATTGGATTATTTGTCTTTTTCTTGTTGAGGGGTTGGAGTTTTCTATGAATTTTAGAGATAAGTCCCTTTTAAGATTTGTCATTGCCAAATATTTTTTCCCAATCTGTAGGTTCTCTATTGACTCCTTTGGAGAAGTCTTTGGAAGAACATAAAAATTTAATTTTTAGAAGGTCCCAATCATCTGGTTTCTCTTCTGCTGTTTGCACATTTTGAGGTATGCTTGATAGTCTATTTATACCATATATTAGGGCCCCTAAATTTGCCCCTAGTTTTTCCTTGAGGAACTTTATAGTTTTAGGTTTCACATTTAAGTGTTTGATCTCTCAGGAGTTAGTTTTTGTGTATGGTGTGAGGTCTGGATATCGTTTCATTTTTCTGCAAATGGTTTTCCAGTTTTGCCAGCACCATTTATTACACAGTCTCTTCCCTGTTTAATGAATTTCAGCCTGTTGCCAAAGATCAGCTGACCATAGATCATGGAATCTATTTCTGGGTTCTTAATTCTATTGTTAGTCTATATGTCTGTCATTATACCAATACAAGGCAGTTTTCACTACTGTATA
>NW_006921819.1:2524903-2554224 GCF_000298275.1 Orycteropus afer afer | reverse complement strand
CTGGTATAGAGGAATCCAACTGATTTTCAGATGTTAATCATTTATCCTGCCACTATGCTAAATCTCTCAATTGCTTCCAGTAGATTTTTGACTGAGTCTCTTGGGTTTTCTAGGCATAGGATCATATCATCAGCAAATAGGGATAGTTTGACATCTTCCTTACCAATCTGGATGCCCTTGATTTCCCTTTCTTACCTTATGGCCCTGTCTAGGAGTTCCAGTACAATATTGAATAATAGTGAGATAGAGGGCATCCTTGTCTAGTTCCCATTCACAAGGGGAATAGTTTCAGTCTTTCTCCATTGAGAATAATTCTGGCTATTGGTTTTGCAAATATGCCGTTTATTATATTGAGGAATATCCCTTCTATTCCTATTTTGCTGAGAGTGTATCAGGAAAGGGTGTTGGATTTTATCAAATACCTTTTCTGCATCGATTGACATGATCATGTGGTTCTTTTCCTTTGTTGTATTTATGTGGTGGATGACGTTGATTGTTTTTCTAATGTTGAACCATCCTTGCGTACCTGATATGGACCCCATTTGGTCATCATGAATTATTTTTTTAGTACGTTGTTGCAGTCTATTGACTAGGATTTTATTGAAGGCATCTATATTCGTGAGGGATATTGGTGTGTAGTTTTCCTTTTGAGTGATGTCTTTGCCTGGTTTTGGTATCAAGGTTATGCTTGCTTCATAAAATGAATTTGGGGAATTCCGTCCTTTTCTATGTTTTGGAATAGTTTGAGTAGGATTAGTATCAGTTCTTCTCTGAATTTTGGTAGAATTCTCCAGTAAAACTATCTGGACCAGGACTTTTTTGTTGGTAATTTTTTGATGACCTGTTCAATTTCTTCTTTTGTTATGGATCTGTTCAACTTTTCAACCCCAGTCTGTGTTAGTTTAGGTAAGTGGTGTGTTTCTAGAAATCTGTCCATATCTTCCAGATTTTCAAATTTGTTGGAGTACAGTTCTTCATAGTATCCTGTTTTATCATTTTTATTCAGTTGGTTCTGTTGTGATGTCACCCATTTCAGTTTTTGTTCATGTTATTTGTATTCTCTCCCTCTTTTCCTTTGTTAAATTTGCCAGTGGTTTGTCAATTTCATTAATCTCTCAAAAAAACAACTTCTAGTTTTTTTGGCTCTTAATTATATGGATTAAGTAAGTCTTTCAGGACCTCCATGTTGTTGAGGTGGCATGACTCAAATTGAGGAGAAACAGCTGCAAACATCCATTAATAATCAGAACATGGAATATACAATGTATGAATCTAGGAAAACTGGAAGTTGTCAAAAATGAAATGGAACACATAAAGATTGATATCCAATGCATTAGTGAGCTGAAATGGACTAGTTCTGGCCATTTTGAATCAGACAACCATATGATCTCCTATACTGGGAATGACAAATTAAAGAAGAATGGCGTGCCATTCATCAACACAAAAGATATTTCAAGATCTTTCCTGAAGTACAATGCTTTCAGTGATAGGATAATATCCATATGCCTACAAAGAAGACCAGTTAGTACAACTGTTATTCAAACTTATGTACCAACCACCAAAGCAAAAGATGAGGAAATTGAAGATTTTTATCAGCTTCTGCAGTGTGAAATTCACAACATGCAATCAGGATGTGTTGCTTATCACTGGTGATTGGAATGCAAAAGTTGGAAACAAAGAAGAATCACTGGTAATTGGAAAATTTGGCCTTGATGACAGAAATAATGCTGGAGATCACATGATAGAATTTTGTAAAACCAACAGCATATTCATTGCAAATATCTTTTTTCAACAACACAAACGGTGGCTATACATGTGGACTTCAGCAGATGGAGTGCACATGAATCAGATTGACTACATCTGTGGCAAGAGGCAATGGAAAAGCTCAGTATCTTCAGCCAATACCAGGCAAGGAGCTGATTGTGGAACAGACCATCTACTGCTCATATGCAAGTTCAACTTGAAGTTTAAGACAATTGAAACAAGACTATGAGAGCCAAAATATGACCTTGAATATATCTCTCCTGAATTTAGAGACCATCTAAAGAATAGATTTGATGCATTGAACACCAAGGACTGAAAACCAGAAGAACTGTGAGATGACATCAAGAGCATCATCCATGAAGAAAGCAAGAGGTCATTAAAAATACGAGAAAGAAAGAAAAGACCAAAATGGATGTCAGAAGAGACTCTAAAACTTCCCCTTGAACAAAGAGTAGCTAATGCAAATGGAAGAAATTACAAGATAAAAGAGCAGAAGAGAAGATTTCAAAGAGCAGCTCAAGCAGACAAAGCAGACAATTTACTATAATGAAATGTACAAAGACCTGGAGTTAGAAAACCAAAAAGGAAGAACACACTCAGGATTTCTCAAGCTGCAAGAACTGAGGAAAAACTTTAAGCCTCGAGTTGTAATATTGAAAGATTCTATGGGCAAAATATTGAATGATGCAGGAACCATCAAAAGAAGATTAAAGGAATACACAGAGTCACTGTACCAAAAAGAACTGGTTGATCTTCATCCATTTCAGGAGGTGGCATATGTTCAAGAACCAATGGTATTGAGGGAAGAGATTGAAGCTGTGCTGAGGGAATTGGTGAGGAACGAGTTCCAGGAATTGACAGAATACCCATTAAGATGTTTCAACATACAGATGCCCCGCTGGAGACACTCACTCAGTTATGCCAAGAGATTTGGAAGACAACTACCTGGCCAACTGACTAGAAGAGATCTATATTTGTACCCAATCCAAAGAAAGGTGCTCCCTCAGAATGTGGAAATTATTGAACAACATCATTAATATCACATGAAAGTAAAATCTTACTGAAGATAATTCAAAAATGGTTGCAGCGGTATATTGACAGAGAACTTGCAGAAATGCAAGCTAGAGTCAGAAGAGGACATGGAACGAGGAATGTCATTGCTGATGTCAGATGGATCTTGGCTCAAAGTAAAGAATACCAGAAAGATGTTTGATGTTTTTTATTGACTATGCAAAAGCATTTGATTGTGTGGATCATAATAAATTGTGGATAACTTTGAGAAGAACGGGAATCCCAGAACACTTAATTGTACTCATGAGGAACCTTTTTCTGTTTGAATGAACCAGGAGGCTGTCATTCAAACAGAAAAAGGGAACATTGCATGGTTTAAAATCAAGAAGGGAGTGTGTCAGGGTTGTATTCTCTCACCATACTTATTCAATCTGTATGCTGAGCAAATAATCCGAGAAGCTGGACTATATGAAGAAGAATGTGGCATCAGGATTGGAGGAAGAATCATTAACAACCTGTGATATGCTGACGACACAACTTTACTTGCTGAAAGTGAGGATGATTTGAAGTACTTGCTGATGAAGATTGAAGAATACAGTCTGCAGTATGGATTACACCTCAATATAGAGAAAACAAAAATCCTCACAATTGGACCTATGAGCAGCATTATGATAAATGGAGAAAAGATTTGAGGTTGTCAAAGACTTCACATTGCTTGGTTCTACAATCAACGCCAATGGAAGCAGCAGTCAGGACATCAGATGACGTCTAGCACCGGGCAAATCACCTTCAAAGGACCTCTTTCAAGTGCTGAAGAGCAAAGATGTCTCCTTGAGGACTAAGGTGCACTTGACACAAGCCATGGTATTTTCAATCACCTCATATGCATGTGAGAGCTGGACAATGAATAAGGAAGACTGAAGAAGAGTTGATGCTTTTGAGCTGTGGTGTTGGTGAGGAATGCTGAAAGTACTGTGGACTGCTGAAAGAACTAACAGTTCGGTCCTGGAGGAAGTACAGCCAGAATGCTCCTTGGAGGCAAGAATGGCCAGACTTCGTCTCACATACTTTGGTCATGTTATCAGAAGGGACCATTCCCTGGAGAAGGATATCATGCTTGGTAAGGTGGAGGGTTGACAAAAGAGGGGAAGGCCCTCAACGAGGTGGATTGACATAGTGGCAGCGCCAATGAGTTCAAGTGTAGCAAGAATCATGGATCTGGTTCAGGACCAGGCTGTGTTTCATTCTGCTATGCATAGGGTCACTATGAGTTAGAGATGACTCAATGGCACTTAACAACAATAGTTTTGGTGATTTTTTCTATTGCCTTTCTATTTTCTGTTTGATTTATTTCTGCTCAAATCTTTATTATTTCCTTTCTTTTGGTGACTGTAGGCTTCTTTGCTGTCTTTTCTAGTTGTTGGAGACGTTGGGTTAAGGTGTTGATCTTGGCTCTTTCTCCTTTTTGGATGTGTGCATTTATTGCTATAAATTGGCCTCTGAATACTGCTTTTGCTGTGTCCCAAAGATTTTGGTATGTTGTGTTTTCATTCTCGTTTAATTCAAGGAATTTTTTAGTTTCATTTTTTATATCTTCTATTACTCAGTCATTTCTGAGGAGAGTATTGTTCAGTTTCCATATGTTTGGTCTTTTTCTGTTGATCTTCCTATTGTTGATTTCTAATTTGATAGTATGGGATCTGAGAAGATGTTTTGCAGTACTTCAATGTTTTTAAATTTATTAATGCTTGCTTTATGGCCTAACATATGGTCTATCTTGGAGAATGTTCCATGTGCACTGGAAAAGAATGTATATTGTGCTGTTGTTGAGTGAAGTGCTCTATAGGTGTCTATAAGGTCAAGTTGGTGGGATGTATTGTTTAGCTCCTTTGTGTCTTGGTTGAGTTTCTTTCCAGTTGTTCTATCTTTCATTGAAAGTGGTGTATTAAAGTCTCCATTATGACTGTGGAGTCATCTATTTACCTTTTCAGCTCTTTCAAAGTAAGATTTATGTGTTTTGGGGGTCTTTCATTGGGTCTATAGATATTTATTATGGTTATATCTTCTTGTTAATTGATCATTTAATCATTATATAATGTTCTTCCTTGTCCTTATCTTCATTTTTCTCTTAAAGTCAATTTTATCAGAAATTAATATTAACACTCCTGCTCTTTTTTTGCCATTTGCTTGATATCTCTTTCCTATGTTTGATTTTTAGTCTATTTTTGTCTTTCTCTATAAGGTGTGTCTCTTGTAGACAGTATATTAATGGATTATGTTTTCTTACCCAATCTGCCACTCTCCATCTCCTGAATGGTGCATTTAATCCATTGACATTCAGTGTAATTATCAACAAGCATGAATTTGTTGCTGTCATTTTGTTATGTGTTTTGTCATGGTGTTCTTTGTTTCTTTGTTCCATATAATTTTCTGTGCTGAGCTCATTTTGTTTATGAATTGTCTTATCATTTATTTTGTTGCTGTTGTTTAGTATTTGCTAACTATTTATGCTTATCCTCTTTTTTATTGCGATGTGAAGGTTTATAATTTTTCTTTGATCTTACACTGTGATTTATAGTTTTCTCCTCGAGTTTAGAACGGTCCATTCCATCTTGCAACTCTCTCAACTTCCTCACCATTTAGAAGTTCTGTAACTACACTATTTTTCCCTTCTTTTTGTAGTTGTCCTCTTTTGCCAATTGATGTCTCTGGTTCCCTGTTTACAATCTTGTGAGCTTATTTGACTTTGGATACTTCCATGGCTATGATGGTTTCTGGGTTATATCACCTTGTGTTTTAATGGTCAGTTGTTTTTGTTATTATTGCTTCTCTATTCAAAGAACTCCCTTTGGTATCTCTTGTAACGTTGGTCTGGTTTTAGGAAAGTCCCTTAATTTCTGGTTATCTGCAAATCTCTTAATTTCACCATCATACTGAGGGACAATTTTGCAAGGTATATCATTCTTGGTTGGATTCTTTTGTATACACCATCGCATTGTTTTCTCACTTTTATGCTTTCTGCTGATAAATCATTGGTTGTCCTTTTTAAGTAACTTTTTGTTTCCCCATGCTGCTTTCTGGATTCTTTCTTTGTCTTTGGTTTTCATGAGTTTGATGATGATAAGTCTTGGTAATTTTCTTTTGGGTTCTATCCTGTTTGGAGTTCATTGGACTTTCTGAATGGATATATTCTCATCTTTCATCATATCAAGGAAGTTCTCTTCCAACAAAACTTGGACAATTCTCTCAGTGTTTTCTTTTTTTCTCTTTCTCTTCTGGAATTCCATTTACAGGCAGGTTATTCCTTTTGATGGTATCCAACATGAACCTTAGGTTTTCCCCATTTTGTTTTGATCTTATATCTGATTTATCCCTTTCCAAAGAAGTGTTCAGGTGTTTGTCTTCAGTCTCATTAATTCTGTCTTCCATGGATTCAATTCTACTCCTATGCCTATTGTGTTATCTATTTCTGAAAATTTAGTATTAATCTTCTGGATTCCTATCTGTAGATTTTGCATCATATCTAATCTTTCATTACTTGTCATTTTGTTCTTGTATTTTCTTCCAAAATTGTTCTAGGATTTTGTCTGTTTTCCTTAATTTTGTCAGTGTTTTCCTTGGTCTGGCTCTCAATCTATTGAAAGTACCTAAATATAAATCTTTTGAATTACTTTTCAAGAAGTTCCAATGCTGCTTCTTCCTTTGGGATGTGTTCTGGGTCTGTAGCCTGTTCCCTTGTTTCTACCACTTTATCTCGCTTCTTTGTCTGGACAGTGATGGTCTTTTGTCTCAGAGACATTGTGATATTGCATTTAGATCTCTGTTAACTGCTTTTGAAGAGAAGCTAAGGGTGAGTCAGGCTCTTCTTGGTGCTCATTTATCATTGGCCAGTTGGTGGAGAAGGAATTGGTGGCTCTCACTCAGTAAGTGGAGCTGTAGAAGGTGTGGGTGTAGTTGTGTCATAAGGGCACTGTTGCTGTTTCCCACTCAGTTAGACAAAAACAACGATTGAAAAACCATCAAAAAAAGTAAAAGCAATTGGACAAAAAACACACCATGTTAACACACAGGAACAATCACTATAAAAAGGAAAAATAAAAATCCTCAATATCTGGGGAAAGGGCAATAAGAGACAAAAGGTAGAGTAGAAGAATAATGAAGAAAAAAATGGGAAAAGCACAAAAAGGCAAACAAGGAATGCGGTAAACTACAAGAAAGAATAAAATGGGAACCAGGAATAGGGAAGAGAGAAAAACCTGAGAACTAGAACCTTTCCAGTCATTGATGTCCTGAATGCCCTTATGGTTTTCAGCAAGTGGAGCCTATTCTTAAGTCCCTGGAATCTGGGAGAATGCTGTCACTTTAAATATCCAAAATGGTTGAACCGCTTGTTGTAAACATTCAAAATGGCTGTGCCCTCTGGACAGCTAAAAGTCCACAGCTCAGCCCGTCTTCCTCTTCGCTGCTTCCTCTTTTGAATACCAGTGCAGTCCTCTGTGCAGCACCTGGCTAGCAGGGCCGATTTTTAAGTTAATTCTTAGATCCTAACACCACTCAGGAATATCCAAGCTGTCCATGCCATCACGATTGTTGAGAGACTGCAGCTCTGTATGTCTCTTTTTTTGGTGTTTTCATGCAGGTTCTTCTACTAGTTGGAGTTTACTACACTTCTATATCCTTCCCTTCAAAGCTCAGGGCTCTAGGATTATCTTCTGTTTTTCTGTGTTAATTAGTTCCAGTTTTCTTTGTTGAAGAGAGTCTGTGCAGTCTGTCTGCCTATTAAACCATCTTACTGGAACCCTAGAATATAACTTGCTTTTTTTTGGTAATGTGTTCCATGTGAACTTAAAAAAAAAAGTGTACTTCACTGTCATTATTAGATAGACTGTTCAATGAACATCTATTAGGTTAAGTTGTTTGATAGAGTTGTTAACATTTCTATATGTGTACCATTTTTCAATCTATTTCTGTCAGTTATTGAGAGAGTACATTTGAATTTTTAACTATGGTGTGGATTTGTCTATTTCCTCTTGTAATTCTGCCAGCTTTTTGCTTTATTATTCTGAAGCTTTTGCATTAGTTACAAAAACATTTAGGATTATTATATTATCTAGAGCCAAGAAAGGGAGGACTAGGAGCAGCCTAAGGGACCTCAGGAGCAGCAGGATATCCAGGTTAAAAGGGGCAGGAGGCAAGGCTAGGCCACAAGCCCACTAGAACCAGGTAAAGGAGGGACAAGGAGCAGCCTCAGGGACCTCAGGAGCAGCAGGATATCCAGGTAAAAAGAGGCAAGAGGCAAGGCTAGACCCTCAAACCCTTTAAGCACTACACTATCAGAGCTCCTTTTCTTATTACTACAATAAATAAAAAATAATAAACATACCTATATATTTATTCATGTATCACAATTCATGTTTCTTTATTTGTTTGTGGATATTCATATTTCCATCTCTTATTTTATTACTACTGCATGAAAGAATTTCTTTCACATTTCTTATAGTGTTAATCCATGTTGTTGTTGTTGTTGTTTGCCGTCGAGTCGGCCCCGACTCATAGCGACCCCTCCTTGGGTTTCCGAGGCAGTATCACTACGGAAGTAGGATTGCCCAACCTTCCTGTAAACTTTTCCGTGTCTGAAAAATTCTCTATTTAACTATGTTTTTGACTGATATTTTTGCCTTCTATAGAATTCTGGAAGGAACCCTTTTGGCACAGTGGTTAAAGTGCTCAGCTGCTAATCAAAAGGTCAGCAGTTCAAACCCACCAGCTGCTCTACAGGAGAAAGAGATGGCAGTCTGTTTCCATAAAGATTCACAGGCTTAGAAACCCTCAGGGCAGTCTATTCTGTCCTGTAAGGTTGCTGTGAGTTGGAATTGACTTGATGGCAATGGAATTTTATAGAGTTCTTGGGTGACAGTTTTTTCTTTCAGTAATTCAAAGTGTTTCTTCACTGTCTTCTCATTTGAATTGTTTAGAAGATACCTGCAGTTGTCCTTATATTGTTTGTCTGTATGCCACATGTCTTTTTCCTCTTGGTGCTTTTGAGACTTTTTGACATTTTTTCTTTATCACAAGTTTTGAGCTTGCTATAGTTTTTCTTCATTTTTCTTTTTCTTGGTACTCATTGAGTTTTTTTGATCTTTGTATAGTCTTTATCAAATTTAGAAAATATTTGGTCATTGCTTATTCAAATATCATCTTCTGCTTTGAGAGTACTCTGATAGCATATATGTTAGGCCAGTTGAAATTGTCTCTCAGCTCACTGATGCTGTTCACATTTCTTGTAATTCTCTTTTCTCTCTGTTTTACATTTTATGCTTTCTATTCTCATGTCTAACTTTACTGGTATTTTTTTCCTGTAATATCTAACTTCTGTTAATCTGAGCACCAAATGAAAATTCATTGGGCAAGAGGGATGTATGTTTTCTAACATTGTGCTAACTGCTCTGGAGGATCTTGTTTCCAGGACCCAAATGTAGTTGTCAGGAAGAATATGGCAATAGTAACTGCTACAGGACTAGGTTAGATCACATATTTAATCTGTTTATGTAGAATACTTATAAAAGTAATTTAATAGGTTTAATTCCAGTATCTACTTATTATACATTTTCTGATAAATAGGCTTAAATCATCCTTTTATGGTCAAAATCTCATATTTATTGAAGCTCACTTACAAACTATATAGTTTAGTTTTGTTGAGCTAGATTTTTCACACCTCTTATTCAAGGGATTGTTTTTACTTAAAATGAGAGGAAAAATCATGCATTAGATTAATGTTGATTGAAAGTTTGATCACCTTTTTGCGTACTGCTACTCTGAATAAAAAAGGAATGGTTCTAACATCACGCCTTTGATTCATTGGTCATGTTGTTGTTGTTGTTATGTGCCATCGAGTTGGCCCCAACTCATAGTGACCCCTCCTTGGGTTGCTGAGGCAGTATCACTACAGAAGTAGATTGCCCAACCTTCCTTCTGAGGAGTGGCTGGTGGGTTTCAAATGCCAGCCTTCTGGTTAGCAGTCAAGTGCCTTAGGCACTATGCTACCAGAGCTCCCTAGAACTTATTAATGTGATCCCCTAAACCATTATTTACTTTTCTAAGCCTATGCCAAAGGGCCAGTAAGGCCGCATCTTCTGACCTCCTCTAACCCCACAAGAGGAAGACTGAATCACCATCAATAGCCCAAGGCCTATTCCTGTGAGCCAAATATGCTACCTCCCTCTAGCCCATTCATCAACCCTGACACCAACCGTTCCTCCTGCAGCACCCACCACCTTTCTGCTTGGTTCAATAATTTGCTGCAGTGGCCACACAGAACTCACAGATTATGGGGTTTATTAGGGAAGTACCAGGCTACAATTCAAGTTCAGGAACAACACTCTGTCTCTCTCAGCCTGCCATGTCTCAGCCAACAGTCTCTCTCCTAGCAGTGCATGTCCCTCGGTGTCTCTTTCTCAGCAGCATGTGACTCTCGGAAGAGAAATGCGCTTCTCTCAGCAGCATATCTTTCTCAGCCAGCAGTCAGAGGGACTCCTTCTGCCTCTAGAAGGGCTCTTTTTGAGCCTGGAAGAGTGGCCAAACTAACCAATCATAACATCAGAATTCTAAGCACCTGAAAGAGAGTGAACTTCCTGGAACATTGCTTTGTGCCACTCTCAACAAAAATACCCCAGGTGGATAACTTTAACAATCAGGAGCTCCTCAGTTGCTCATGGAAAATTCCACCATGGAGTTTACAAAGACTTATGGCTAGAAAAGCCATACCAGGTAATTTACTACACCACAGCCTTTTGTTCCCATTCTGGCACTAATATTTTAGAAAAATAGGCATCTGGATGAAAGAGGAAATCATGTTAGTTTTATTTCTCTGACATGATGCATATTATTTCAGGACAAATTATTTTACTTATTCAGCTTTTACTGATTGAAGAGGATTTTCATAATGATAACCATTATCTTTCTTGAAAATTACTTGACCTATATTTCTATGATACACAGTGCATATTATACTGTATTTTTTCTTAAAAAATATAAATCGCAAATATCCATTTAGCTAATTTTTTGTCAGATGATATTGTAAGAATATTTCAAGGAGAGTTATAGCTATTTTTTTTTTCTTTGTGACATGAACTTTGAGAAATTAGGATTTTATCACATGAAACATAGAAACACCTGTGGTTTATAGGTATGTGGAGATTAGAAAAATCATCCTGAACTTGGAGTGAGAAGACCTGGAATTTAGTTAGATTCTGCCAATTGTTTCTTTTCTATATCTGCATGTTCCTTCCTCAAACAGCTTTAGTTTAGATAAAATTTTTCTTAAATAAGGCTTATCACTGTCCCCCATTACAGCATGCCTCCTTGAAACTGATTATCCAGTCTTTTTTCTTACACGTTGCTGACTTTTCTGTATGAAACTTATCTCCTTGATCAATAATTTGGAGTTTTCTCTTTAGTGACTTTGCTATAGATTAAAATGCATGAGCAGACAACCCAGATAATCTACTATATTGTGAGGTTCTTTCTTGTGGAGTCAGTAAGTAGTCCCTGTGCACTTTGGAGTAAGCCCCTAGTACTTTACTGCTAAGGCAAATGTGGGGTCATCATCATCTCTTACCTCATAATCATCTAGAGTTGCATAAAGTAGTCAGCAAAGCAAGTCTATGGGAGGAAAAGCTTGGCAGCCATCCACGTAAGGGTTGAAATGGCCAGCAACAAATTCCTTAAAGCAATTGAGTAATATTCCTCTACAATGCAGTGTTTGTTGAAGACAAACAAGGACCATGTCTTGTTTTTATGGATTGAGTTATGTTCCCTGAAAAAGATACATTGAAATCTTAACCCCTGGGAGTTCCTTATGCATCAGAATATCCACTTACTTTATGTTGATTTTCTTTGCTCCTACTTTATAGTTTTATTGGTGATTAACTATCCAAGACATTAAAATGAAATATTTAAGCCCATATTTATATTATAGTTACTTAGGGAAAATTGTATTTTATGTTATAGAAGCACCAACATTTACTACCTCTTATCTTGTCTCCAAATATAAAAGATTGCAAGGCTCATATCTTGAACTATGTCTAGTTGTTGTTGTTATGTGCTGTCGAGTCAAACCTGACTCACAGCAACGCCTCCTTGGGTTTCCGAGGCAGTATCACTATGGAAGTAGGATTGCCCAACCTTCCTTCCGAGGAGTGGCTGGTGGGTTTGAACCGCCAGCCGTCTGGTTAGCAGTCAAGTTTCTTAGCCACTATACTATGTCTTAATATCATAAAAAGCAGTATATGTAGAAATGTATGTCAGCAGAATAGTGGAGTAAAACTCCACACTCCCATCCCTCCACAAAAAAAAAAAAAAATGTAAAAAAACTGTCAACTAATTTTGTCAGCATGCTGGAAAACAGTCAGAGGTTTACAGCAAATAAACAAATGCTGAATCAAGAAAATAGCAACAGAAATATAGCAAAATATGCAACATAAATTATGACAATTTTACATGTCCTTGCCCCATCCCTTTGCGGGCTGTGACAGCCTTGAAACATCAGCCCCTGTTTCCAGTGTGAGAACCTACTGTCTGATTCCAGAGGGACTGGAGCATACTTCACTTACAAATTATTCTGTATGTCTGGTTTAACCTGTCTGGGAGCTACCTCAAAGACTGATGTAAGGCTTTCTTCTTTGTTTTGCCTAGCACAAAACTCAATCAGGGAAGAAGAGCAAGGAGCACCTGGAAACATTGTAGGATAATGAACAACCCACAACTGCCTGGGACAAAAGATTATGGTTGAGGCATACAATAAATTTCCTAAATCCTGAAAGGAAAAACTGAGGAGAGTTTCTATGTAATTAGGGCATTCAACAATACACATTTATAAGGGGAGTTTAAAAGCCAAATTGATGCCTAGAGCAGCATGGATGCTCAGAAAAGACCTGAGAAGAACCTAAACTTTGAGCTTTGGCTGATCTCTGGGCTCAGTGCAAGCAGGAAGTAAAAACTAAGGTTTATAAATGACCTATCTGAGGTTAGAAGAAGTGCTCCAGCACAGAGCTGATCCAAAAAGACTGGCAGAGTACATTCTTTTTCTGTCTCTGTCTGCCATCCCGGCAAGTGCCCAAGCACAGAGTCAGTTTACAAAGGCTGAGAGAGATGTTTGTTTGTTCCTTTTTTTTCTTTTTCTTTTCTTTCCATTTATTTTTAGCTCTTGGCATTCAGGAAATTTCTGTCAAAACACTAGGTGAACATATGCTAAAGAAAGAGAGGCTTAAGTAATTACACATGAAAACAGTATAGTATTTGCAAAAATAGGTTGGGAGAATTACTAAACTAATGGATGCAGTCGCAGTGTTCAGCAATCAAAAAACAACTAACCCTGGGGAAGGAGGAGAACATAATTTCCAAAGTTACCACCTTGTAATATTCAAATGTCCATTTTCCAGCAAAAAAATCATAAGTCATATTGTCATCCAATAAATCGATAGTAACTAAATCTACCCTTCAAAAATAAGGGAGAAATTAGGACATTGCCAGATAAACAAAACAATAAGGAAGTTCATAATCACTAGACTTGCCCTGTAAGAAGTGCTAAAGGGATACTTCAGGTTGAAATGAAAGTAACTTTAAGCCATATGAAGAAATAAATATTTCCAGTAAAGGTAACTACATTGGCTAGATATAAGAGCTAGTATTACTGTATTTTGGGTTTCTAACTTTACTTTTTATTTCCTATAAGATTTAAAGGTGCTCTGGTGGCACTGTACCTAAGTCATTTGGCTGCTAACCAAAAGATCAGTAGTTAAAACCATCCAGCTGTTCCTCAGAAGAAAAATGAGGCTGTGTGTTTCCATAAGATTTACAGCCTTAGAAACACTAAGAAGGTTGCTATGAGTCGGAATTGACTCAGTGGCAGAGGGTTTGGTTTTTGGCTTTACGTGATTTCAAGGACAGATACCAACAAATAATTACAAATCTGTTTATACACATGGTGTAAAGATGTAATCTGTGACAATACCAAGCTAGAAAGGGGAGAAGGAGGTGCATACGAACAATGTGTTTTTATGCTATTGAAGTTAACTTGGTATCAACTCAAACTAGATTGTTATAAATGTAGGATATTGAATGTAATTTTCATGGTAATTAAAAAAAATATCTAAAGTATATGTACAAAAGTAAATGAGAAGGGTATTACAATAGTTTGCTTAAAATAATAATAATAATAACAAAAACAAAATGAGGCAAATTTGGAGGAAATGAGATGGAAAAGATGTAAGTTATAAAGAAAACAAATAGCAAAATGTCAAAATAAACCCTCCCTTATCAGTAATTACTTTAAATGTAAATGGATTGAACTCTGTAATCAAAAGGCAGAGATAGAAGGAATGAATTAAAAAAAAAAAAAAAAATCATTCTACCATAGGCTGTCTACAAGAAACTTACTTTAGATCCAAATATACAAAGAGATTGAAAGTGAAAGGATGAGAAAGGATATTTCATGCAAATAATAGTCAAAAGAGAACTGAGTGACTATATTGATATCAGATAAAAGGAAAGAAGCCCATTATATATTTCTTAAAATCAAGAAGAAATAACAGTTATAAATATACATGCACCAAAAGCACAGAGCCCCAAAAATTATATGAAGAAAAATTGACATAATTGAAGGAAAAAAATAGTGCTACAAAAATAGTTGGAGACTTAAATACATTATTTATAATAATTCATAGAAGATCTAGATGGAATATCAATAAAGAAATATAGAACTTGAAAAAAGCTACACACAAAGACTAACAGACATATGTAGAACCCTCCACCCAACAAGAGTAGAATAACATTCTTCTCAAATTCACATGAAATATTCTCCAGGATAGACTATATGTTAGGCACAAAAAAGTTCAATAAACTTAACAAGGTTGAAATCATATAAAGTATTTTCTTCAACCACAATGGAATGAAATGGAAATCAATATCAGAAAGAAACATGGAAAAATCAAAAGTAGGTGGATATTAAATAAATTAAAATGGGTTTACACATCCAATAGATCAAAGAATAAATCACAAAATAAATTAGAATATACATACAGATAAATAAAAATGAAAATACAAGATACCAAAATTCATGAGTTACACTGAAGACAATGCTCAGAGGAAAATTTATATCTATACAGGCCATTTTAAAAAGCAAGATAGAACTCAAATTAATAACCTAAGTTTATATCTTACGGAATTCGAAAAAGAAGAACAAACTAAACCAAAAGCTAGCAGAAGTAAACAAATAATAAAGAATAGAATGGAGATAAATGGAATAGAGAATAGAAAAACACAGAAGAGAATCAACAAAATCAAAATCTATTTCTTTTAAGAGAGGAACAAAATTTTAAAATCTTTAGCTAGACTGAGAAAAAAGAGAGACAATGCAAATAACTAAAATGAAAGTGGGGACATTACTTTATACCTTACAGAAAAATAAAGAAGCTAAAAGGGTAATATGAACAATTATAGGCCAACAAATTAGATAACATAGATGAAAGGGACATGTTTCTACAAAAACACAAATTGCCTTAATGGACTGAATTAAAAATAGACAATCTCAACAGACACATAACAAGAGAAGAGATTGAGTAATCAAAGAATAGTTAACAAAGAAAGGTTCAGGATCAGGTGGCTTCACTGGGGATCACTACTAACCATTTAAAAAACAATTTGCACCAATCCTTCTCAAACTATTCTAAAAAATGAAAGAGAAAGGATCATTTCTAATTCATTTTATGAGGTCATCATTGCTCTGGTACAAAAGCCAGATAAAGACATTATAAAAAGTAAAATTACAAACCAAATCACTTATGAATTAGGTGAAAAAAATCATCAACAAAATACAAATAGCAATATAATAACATATTAAACCAAATAACAACATATTAAAAGGATTATATACCATGGCAAAGTAGGATTTATCCCAAGAATTCAAGGATGATTCAAGATAAGAAAGTCAATCAGTGCAATACAGTAATTGAATGAAGAAAAATAATCATATGACCATCTCAATTAATGCAGACAAGACATTTAACAAAATACAACACCATTTCATAATAAAAATGTTCAGCAAACAAAGAATAGAAGGAATATTCCCCAATATGGTAAAGGAAATTTGTGAAAAATCCAGTTAACATCATACTCTGCAAAAGGACTGAAAGTTTTTGTCCTAAGATCAGGAACAAGACAAGGATTCCTGCTTTTCACCACTGTTGATCAGCATTGTACTGGAAGTTCTAGCCAGAGAAATTAGGTAAGTAAAAGAAATAAAAGGCATCCAAATAGAAAAAGAAGAAGTAAAACTATCTCTATTTGCAGATGATATGATCCTGTGTATAAAAATCCTCAAAAATCCGTGAGACTACTATTAGCACTAATAATCAAAACAGCAAAGTTGTATTGTACAAGATCAGCAAACAAATTCAGTTGTGTTTCTGTTTACCAGCAATGAACAATCCAAACAGGATATTAAGGAATACTTAAATTTACAATAGCATGAAAAATAATTAAGTACCTAGGAATAAATTTAACCAAGCAGGTGAAATATTATATACTGAAAACTCCAAAACATTGTTGAAAAATATTAAAGATTTAAATAAACAGAAAGACATCCCATGTTCATTGATTGAAGGACTTAATATTGTTAAGATGCCAGTACAACCCAGTCTGATCTGCAGATTCAATTCAGTTGCTGTCAAAATCACAAAAGTCTTTTATGCTGAAATAGGAAATCCTATCTTCAAATTAATTTGGCTTTCAAGGGCCCTGAATAGCCAAAACAAACTTGAAAACAAAGGATAAAGTAGGAAGACTTACAATTCATAATTTCAAAACTTACTACAAAACTAGAGTAATCAAAATAATGCAATACTAGCATGACAGCTATAGACCAATAGAATAGAATTGAGAGTTCAGAAATTAACACATACATTGATGACCAATTGATTTCAACAAGTGGGCCAAGATCATTCATTGGACAATGAATAATGTCTTCAACAAACAGGTTTAAACAATTTTAGCAACAGAAGTAAAAAAAAAAAAAGAAGTTGGATCATATACAAAAACCAACTCAAAATTGGTCAGTAACCTAAATATTTCCACAGTTAACTTTTTTTTTTTGTCATACTGTGGTGGCTTCTGTGTTGCTGTGATACTGGAGGGTGATTTGTTTTAACTGACTTACTGAAAGTAAAGAAGACTTGAAGTGCTTACTGATGAAGATGAAAACTACAGCTTTCAGTACGGATTACAACTCAACATAAAGAAAATAAAATCCCCACAAATGGGCCAGTAAACAACATCATGATAAATGCAAAAACTATTACATTTTCAAGGATTTCATTTTACTTGGACCCACAGTCAATGCCCATGAAGCAGCAGTCAAGAACTCAAAAGGAAAAAAAAAAAAAAAAAAATTGCTTCAGGCAAATCTACTGCAAAAGATCTCTTTAAAGTGTTCAAAAGCAAAAATATCATTTTGAGGATTAAGGTGCACCTGATCCAAGCCATGGTATTTTTCAATCACCTCATAGTCATGTGAAAGCTGGACAAGGAAAACCAAAGAAGAACTGATGCATTTGAATTACAGTGTAGGCAAAGAATATTGAATATACTATAGACTTCCAGAATCACAAATCTGTCTGAAAAGAAGGACAGCCAGAATAATTCTTAGAAGCAAAGATGGCAAGACTTTGTCTCACATACTTTGGATATATTATCATGAAGGACCAATCATGGAGAAGAACATCATTCTTGGTAAATTGGAAGGTCAATGAAAAAGAGGAAGACCTTCAGTGAGATATATTAACATAGTACCTGCAATAATAAGCTCATATACAGTAATGATTGTGAGGATGGTGCAAGACTGGACAACATTTCATTCTGTTGTACATGGGAATGCTATGAGTTAGCACTGACTCAACAGCATCTAACAACAACAACAACCTAAATATATGAGCTAACCATAAAACTCTTAAAAGAAACAAGATTATTAAATCTTTATGACTTTGGAGATGATAATGACTTTTCAGATGTGACACGGAAAGCATTAGTAATAAAACAAAAGATAGATAAATTGTACTTTATCAAAATTAAAAACTGTTATTAATTAAAAACATTATCAAGAACATGAAAAGCGAAACTAAAGAATAGGAGAAAATTTTTGCAAATAATTTCCAGAATATATAAAGAACTGCAAGTCAATAAGAGAAAACAAACAACCTAATAATAAATAAATAAGAGCAGAAGACTGGAATAGACACTTATCCAAAGAATATACACAAATGGCCTATAATCACATGAAACCATCCTCAATATCATTAGTTAGGAACACAAATCAAATCCACACTGAGATACTACTTCAAAACCACTAAAATAGCTATTATTTTGTTAAAAAAATAAAAGTACTGGAGAGGATGTGAAAAAATTTGAATCTTTATCCATTGATGGTGAGAATGCCTAATGGAAAATATGCATTCCTCAAAAAGTGGAATATAGAATTACCTTATGACTTAGCACCTCTACTCCTGGGAATATACCTAAAAGATATGAAAGCAGGGATTCAAACAGGCACACGTACACCAATGTTCACTGCAACATTATTCACCATACTATAAGGTGGAAACAACCCAAGTGTCCATCAACAGATTAATGTATAATCAAAATGTAGTATATCCATACACTAGAATATTATTTAGCCATAAAAAAAAAAAAAATGAAGTTTTGATATATGCTATGGCATGGATGAACCTTGAAAGCATTATGCTGAGTGAATAAGCCAGACACAAAAGGATAAATATTGTATGATTCTGTTACATGATATATCTGAAATAGTCAAATTCATAGAAAAGGTGGATTAGATGTTACTAAGGATGAGGAAGAGGTGAATGGGAAATTACTACTTAATGGTTACAGAATTTTTGTTTGGGGTGAACCAAAATCTTTTAAAATAATCAGTAATGCTTGTAGAACATTGTGAATGTAATTAATTCTACTTAAAAAGGTTAAAATGATAAAATTTATTATATGTATAAACACACATACTTATATACATCTTGCCATAATAAAGAAAATCATTTAAAACTGTGGTACAGGAGGATTGTAGAAAACTGACTGGTCATAGGAGATAAATTGTGACTCATTTTTTACATTTATTCTCAGAGGTGTTCAAGCGAGGGAAGTAGACCATAAATTTAAAATATTTATAAAACATACACATTTTCTTATGAATCCTAGCTGTGATATCAGAGAAGGTTAGGACATCTTTAGTAGTTAAACGGAAGGAGACTTCCAAATAACCCTGAATTTATTCACTAACAATCGCAGTTCTGAATAAAGCATACTTTCTACATGGTGCAATGTTGTTCTTTGGACAAAATGCTTTCATTATAAGGCAATAGTCTACACATGTAGCATAAGCCCAATTACAGTAAATTGGCAAACAGTTAAGAAACATATGTGCCAAAAAGACTTCAAAGCCGTGAAGCAGAACCCAGGAGACTCAGTGCAAAGTTCTCCAAACTTAAAACAACAATATAGTGTGAAACCTGTCAGATTTCATTTTTCTCATTTAAAAAAATAAAAAGAACTACAGGTTTGGCATAGAAACGTGTAAAGCATAAGTAAGAAATTAATGAAAACGATGGTTAAACATTGGCAGTGTTTTTTGTGTGATGCAATGCAAGCAGGAAAAAGGAATTGGAAGCCAAGGTAGCAAAATCTAATGTGTAAAGGCAGCATTATATTCATATGGAGGGAATGCCATAAGAAATAGAGAAAATCTTGCTGGAAAGATGATCTTAAGATAGTTTCAATGTAGTTCCAGCAAAGACATTCGTCTAACATTGAGGAATTTTCACAAAAATGGTTGGAAACACAAACTATCTGTGCTTATCTAACCTCCCATGACTTTTTGACATGTGTCCTTGCTTTATTTTTGTTTTTCAAGTTTATTCTGACTCATAGCGACCCTATAGGATAGAATAGAACTGCTCCCATAGACATTCCTTTATTATTATTATCACTGTGGGAAAAACATACAAAACAAGACATTTGCCAACATAACAACTTCCCCATGACAGCTCAGAAATATTGATGGCATTTTTCATGTTGTGCCACCATTGTTGCTATCCTTGCCAAAATATTCCACCACCATTAGCATAAACTCAATGCCCCACAAACAAAATCTCCCCCTGTCTTCCTCCCTTGTACACCTGGTAACCACTAATAATCTTTGGTTTCTATTTGTGTGTGTGTGTGTGTGTGTATTTCTTTTTACAGCCTATATTGGAACCTATATTGGTAACCAATAAAGAAAATTTCCTTCCATGTATAAAACTGTCCTTGACTTTTTACAATAGTGGAGTAATAACAACATGTGTCCTGTGATTTACTTATTTCACTCAGTGTAATGTCTTCCAAGTTCATCCACATTATGAGGTGTTTTGCAGATTCTACATTATTCTTTAGTGTTGCATAGTATTCCATTGTATGTACATACCACAGTTTGTTTACCCATTCCTCAGTTGAGGGGCACCTTGGTTTTCTCCATCGCTTGGCTGTTGTGAATAGTGTGCAGTCAACATGGGTGTGCATATATCTGTTCGTGTCCTGCCTCTCACTTCTTTAGTACATATACCTAGTAATGGGATTGTTGGATCAAATGATATTTCTATCTCAAACTTTTTAAGGAATTATCATAACAATTTCCACAGTGTTCATGTCATTTTACAGTATCACCAGTGTTATTTGTCATTTTCTGTCTTGGTGAACTTTGCTATTAATGCTGAGGTGAGATAGTGTCTCATGGTTGCATCTCTAGTGGTTAATTATAGCAAGAATTTCTTCTTGTTTGATGGCTGCCTGAATATCTTCTTTGGTGAAAAGTCTGTTCATGTCTTCTGCCTATTTTTTAATTGGATTGTTAGTATTTTTGCTGTTGAGGTGTTGGAGTTTCTATAAATTTTAGAGATAAGTCCTTTATCTGATAAGTCATTGCTGAATATTTTTTTCCCATTTGTAGGTTCTCTTTTAGCTCTTTTGGAAAAGCCTTTTGATGCACCTAAGAATTTAATTTTTAGAATTTAAATTTAGAATTAAAATCTAAATTTTTAGATCTAGTTTATCTTCTGCTGTTTGTGCATCTTGGGTTATGCTTGATAGTCTATGCCATAACTTAGGGCCCCTAAGTTTGCCCCTATTTTTTCTTTGATGAACTTTATCATTTTAGGTTTTACATTTAAGTCTTTGATCCATCTGGAGTTAGTTTTTGTGTATAGTGTTAGGTATGGATCTTGTTTTATTTATCTGTAAATGGATATCCAGTTTTGCCAACATCATCTGTGAAAGAGACTATCTCTTCCCCATTCAATAGATTTCAGCCCTTTGTTAAATATCAGATGACCATAGGTGGATGGATCTATTTCTGAGTACTCAATTCTGTTCCACTGGTCTATGTGTCTGTCATTGTCAATACCAGGCTGTTTTGACAACTTCACCTGTGGTTTTGAGGTCTGGGATTGTGAGACCTCCTACTTTGTTCTTCTTTAGTAATGCTTTGCTTAACTGAGGTCTCTTTCCTTTCCATATAAAATTAGTGATTGGTTTTTCCATATCTTAAAAGAATGTTGATAGAATCTGGGTTGGGATTGCATGATTTGGGTAGTATTGACATTCTCACAACGTTCACTTTTCCTATCCATGAGGATGGTATGTTCTTCCATTTATGTAGATCTCGTATGGTTTCTTGCCGTAGTGTTTTGTAGTTTTCTTTGTACAGGTTGTTTGTGTTTCTGGTAAGATTTATTCCTGAGTATCTTTTCTTTATGGTAGCTATTGTAAATGATACTGATTTCTTTATTTCCTTTCGAGAGACCTCTTTGTTGGGGTAGAGGAATCCAACTGATTTTTGTGTATTAATCTTGTGTCTTGCCACAATGCTAAATCTTTCAAGAAGTTCCAGTAGTTTTCTTGCTGTCACATGTGTTTTCTATGTATAGGATCATATCATCTGCAAATAAGAACAGGTTCACTTCTTCCTTAGCAAATTGAATGCTTTTGGTTTCTCTTTCTTGCCTAATTGCCCTGGCTAGGACTTCTAATACAATGTCAAATAGAAGTTGAGATAGAGGACCTCCTGTCTGGTTCCTGTTCTCAGGCAAAATGGTTTCAGTCTCTCTCCATTGAGTATAATGTTGGCTGTTGGTTTTGCATGTTGTTGTTGTTGTTATGTGCCGTCGAGTCGGACCTGACTCATAGCGACCCCTGCTTGGGTTTCTGAGGCAGTATCATTATGGAAGTAGATTGCCCCATCTTCCTTCTGAGCAGTGGCTGGTGGGTTTGAACCTCCAGCCTTCTGGTTAGCAGTCAAGTGCCTTTAGGCACTACGCTACCAGAGCTCCTACATGGTTTTGCATATATGCCCTTTATTTTGTTGAAAAATTTCCCTTCTGTTCCTATTTTTCTTAGGGTTTTTTTTTTTTTTTTTTTTTTTAAATCAGGAATGGGTGTTGGATTTTATCAAATGCCTTTTCTGCAGCTATTAATATGAGCATATGATTTTTCTCCTTTATTTTACTTATGGGATGGATTATGCTGATTGTTTTTCTAATGTTGAACAATCCTTGCATACTTGGCATGAATCCCACTTGGTCT
Organism: Orycteropus afer afer; assembly: GCF_000298275.1. Taxonomy (NCBI): domain Eukaryota; kingdom Metazoa; phylum Chordata; class Mammalia; order Tubulidentata; family Orycteropodidae; genus Orycteropus; species Orycteropus afer. The sequence goes on along the minus strand of NW_006921819.1, from coordinate 2,531,769 downwards.
TGGTATATTATTATTTTTGATATGTTGTTGGAGTCTATTGGCTGGGATTTTGTTGAAGATTTTTATATCTATATTTATTAGGGATATTGATTTGTAGTTTTCTTTTCTAGTGGTGTCTTTGCCTGGTTTTGGTATCAGGGTTATGTTGCTTCATAAAATGAATTTGGGAGAATTCCATCCTTTTCTGTGTTCTGGAATAGTTTGAGTACAATTAGTGTCAGCTCTTCTCTGAATGATTGGTAGAATTCTCCAGTGAAACCATCTGGGCCAGCACTTTTTTTGTTGGTCATTTTTTTATGACCTGTTCAATTTCTTCTTCTCTTATGAGTGTGTTCAATTTTTCTACCCAGTCTGTGTTAGATTAGGTAAGTAGTATGTTTCTAGAAATCTATCCATTTCTTCTAGGTTTTCAAATTTGTTGGAGTATAAGTCTTCATAGTATCCTGATATTATTCTTTTTATTTCTGTTTGTTCTGTTGTGACATCACCCCTTTCATTTCTTATTCATGTTATTTGTATCTTCTTCTTATTTTCTTTGTTAAGTTTGCCAATTTTATTAATCTTTTCAAAGAACTGACTTCTTGTCTGGTTGATTTTGTCTATTGTCTTTCTATTTTCTGTTCCATTTATTATTTCTTTTCTTCTGGTGACTGTAGGCTATTTCTGCTGCTCTTTTTCAAATTCTTGGAGATGTTGGGTGAAGGTATTGATTTTGGCTCTTTCTCCTTTTTTGATATGTGCATCTATTGTTATAAATTCCCCTCTTATCACTGCTTTTGCTGTGTCCCAAAGATTTTGGTATGTTGTGTTTTCATTCTTATTTGATTCAAGACTTTAAGTTAATTTTTTATTTCTTCTATTACCCAGTTGTTTTTCAGAAGGGTATTATTCCGTTTCCATGCATTTTCTCTTTTTTTGTTGGTCTTCCTGGTGTTGATTTCTAATTTTTAAATTTTTTGAGGCTTGCTATGTGGCGTAACATATAGTCTATCCTGGAGAATGTTCCATGTGTGCTAAAAAAGAATGTATATTGTGCTGTTGTTGGGTGAAGATCTCTGCAGATGTCTGTAAGGTCAAATTGGTAGATTATATTGTTTTGTTCTTTTGCATTTTTGTTGAGTTTCTTTCTAGTTGTTCGATCTTTTATTGAAAGTGGTGTATTAAAGTCTCCTTTTATTACTATGGTTTCATCTATTTATCTTTTCAATTTTGTTAAAGTCTGATTTATGTAATTTGGGACTCATCCATCAAATTCATAGATATGTCATATGGTTATGTTTAGGGAGCTCTGTCGGTGTGGTGCCTAAAGCATCTGACTACTAACCAGAAGGCTGGCAGTTCAAACCCACCAGCCACTCCTCAGAAGGAAGGTTGGGCAATCTACTTCTATAGTGATATCACCTCAGAAACACAAGGAGAGTTCGCTATGAGTCAGATCCTACTTGACGGCAGTGTTTGGTTTGGTTTGGTTTTATGTCCTCTTGTGCAATTGATCCTTTAATCGTTATATAATATCTTTCCTTGTCTCTTATAATCATTTTTGTCTTAAAGTCAATTTTATCAGAAATTAATATTGCCACTCCTTCCCTTTTTTGGTTGTCATTTGCTTGGTATATTTTCTTTTCCCCTTTGATATTTAGTCTATTTTTGCCTTTGTGTCTGAGAGAATATATTGTAGACAACATATTGATGGGTCATGTTTTCTTATCCACTTTGCAACTTTCCATCTCTTGAGTGGTACATTTAATCCACTTACATTTAGTGTAATTATCAACAAGTATGAATTTATTAATGTCATATTGTTATTTTGTGTGTGTGTGTGTGGTATTGTTTATTTCTTTTTTCCATATAATTTTCTGTGCTAATTTCATTTTGTTTATGAATTGTGTTATCTTTTCTTTAATTGATATTGTTTTAGTGTTTGCTGAATATTTGTGCTTGTCCTTTTATTTAATTTTGATGCAAAGGTGTATTATTTTTCTTTATGGTTACCCTGTGATTTGTTATTTTCTTCCCAAGTTTGAAACAGTCAGTTCTATCTCGTAATTTTCTTGGCTTCCTCGCCATTGAGACATTCTGTAACTACACTATTTATTCCCTCTTTTTAGTTTGTAGTTCTCATCATTTACCAATTGATGTAACTGGTTACTTGTTTACAGTCTTGTAAGCTTATTGTACTTTGGATACTTCTATAACTGGGTTGATTTCTGGGTTATAGAGTCATGTGTGTTAGTCATCTGTTGATGTTTACTGTTGTTGGCTCTCTGTCCAAAGGTTCCCCTTTAGTATCTTTTGTAAGATTGATCTGCTTTTAACAAATTCCTTTAAATTCTGCTTATCTGGAAATCTCCTAATCCTCATATTTGAGGGTAAGTTTTCCTGCGTATATAATTCTTGGTTGTAAATTTTTTTCTCCAGGGTTTTAGATATATCATCCTACTGCCTTCTTGCCTGCATGCTTTCTGCTGAGTAATCAGAGCTTAGTCTTATTGGTTGCCCTTTGTAGGTAACTTCATTTTTCCTGTGCCACTTTCAGGATTCTTTCTTTGTCTTTGGTTTTGATGAGTTTGATGATGATATGTCTTGGTGATTTTCTCTTGGGATCAGTCCTGTTTGAAGTACATTGACCTTCTTGAATGGATATATTCTCATGTTTCATCATATTAGGGAAATTCTCTTCTAACAAATCTTTGACAATTTTCTCTGTGCTTTCATTTGTCTCTTCCTGTTCTGGAATTCCAGTTACACATAGGTTATTTGTCCTGATGGTATCCCACATGAAATTTAGGTTGTTTTCATTTTGTTTTGATCTTTTGTCTGATTGATCCCTTAACAAAGTCATATTGAGGTATTTTTCTTCAATCATTAATTCAGCCTTCCATTGATTTAATTCTACTCTTTTGCCCATTCACTGTGTCACCTATTTCTGAAACCTAATCTTCTGGATTTCTATTTGTTGTCATATAGTTTCTATTTTTTTGTTTATTTTGTCAATTTGTTCTTGCATTATTTTCCTAAATTGTAAAGTTTTGTCTGTTTCCTTAATTTTGTCAGTGTTTTCCTTTATCTTATCAGTGTTTTCCTTGATCTGTCTCTCAATCCACTGATTAATCAACAACCAAAGACACTGCCGTCCAATTGGATCAACTCATAAGCGACCCCTCCTTGGGTTTCTGAGGCAGTGTCAATACGGAAGTAGATTGCTCAACCTTCCTTCCAAGGAATGTCTGGTGGGTTTGAATTGCCAGCCTTCTGGTTAGCAGTCAAATGCCTTAGGCACTGCACCACCAGAGCTCCCTAAAATAATACTTTTTAATTCCTTATCAGGGAGTTCCAATGCTGCTGCTTCTTCAGGGATGTTTTCTGGTTTGTATCCTGGTCCCTTTTTTCTACTACTTTGTCTTGCTTCTTTGTGTGGACTGTGATGATCTGTTGTCTCTGAGAAATTGTGTTGTTGTCTTATTTATGTTTAATTTGTGGTTGTATATTTGTGTGATTTGCCCAAGGATTTTTTCCTCCTTTATTTTGTTTTGATATATCTGTATGAGCAGGTTACTGTAGTCATCTAGTCACTAGTTGTTAGCACTTAGGCAGTCACCATCTATCTCCTGGTGGATGTGATAGAGAATGAGAGTGTGTGCACAGATCTCTTTTACCTGTTCACACAGAGCAGGTGAGCTGATATTGGCTGCCGTCAATCATTGGTCTTTGGTGCAAAAGCAAGTGGTGGCCCTCATTCAGTGGGTGGGGCTACAGGAGATGCCAATATGGTTGAGTTGTATGCTAACGGTTGCTGTCTCCTACTCAGACAAAAAAATAAATAAATTTTTAAAACCACCAAAAAAAAAATATACATGAGAAGAAAAGCTTTCAAAATATATTTAAAAAGGAGAAAAGAAAGATAATGAGAAAAATAGAAAAACCACAGTATCTGGGGAGGGAGGAATGAGCAAAAAGAGCAAGAGTAAAAGAATAGTAAAGAAAAAATGGGGAAACTGCAAAAGGAAAAACAAGGGATGGGAAGAAGAACCAACAGAAAGAAAAAAGAAGGGAACCAGGTAAAAGGAAGAGAAAAAATAAAAAGAATAATTTAAAAACAAACAAAAACAAAACTGTGGGAGGGGTGGAGCATGGCTCCCAAGTTCTGCCAGTGTACAGACCACAATGGAAGCCCTGCCAGTCAAGAAAGTGAGTGGATTCAGGGGATGGCCAGACAGGGGTATGGGGCATAAAAGTAACAAGGGGAATATCACACTTTTCCAGTCATCAGCCTCCAGTGTAGTTGTCTGTGCTGTCCTCAGCAGCAGAGCCCACTGTAGGTCACTGTCCAGGTAAGAATGCTACCCACATACATTTAGAATGGTCATTCCCACTGCTTGCAAGCATCCAAAATGGATAACTTCAGGACAGCTGCTGGTAGTCCACAGGTCCACTTGTCCCCTTCCTCACTGTTATTCCTTCTGGTCTTCAGGCACCGATGCAGTCCCTGCCCATTCAGTCCTTAGTGAGCAGAGCTGATTCTTAGATTGTTATCAGAAAATATTTAAATGGCTGTGCCCTCAGGATAGCAAGCAGTCTGCTGCTTCATTTGTCTCTTTACCCACTCTTCATTCAGGTTCTTCTGCTAGTTGGTATTTAATCTGCTTCTTTATCCTTCCCTTCAAAGCTCAGGGTTTCAAGATAATCTTCTGCATCAGTTTCAATTGGTTTCTCATTGCTTTGTTACAGAGAGTCTATGTAGCTTGTTAGCCCATTCTGCCATCTTGCCAAAACTCTGTCCTTGCTTTATTTCATGCATAAAAATCAATTCTGTTCCCTCTTGCCAGCAGTTAAATTTTAGGCCATTACTTTAGGCATCATAGAATTTTGGATTTGGAAGGGATTTTGACACCATGTACCAGAGGTTCTCAAGCTTAATTGTCGGCCCCAAAATTCTAAAGATAGGCCACACTCTTGGTGGTAAGAATGGATAACCCTCCCTCTTCACCCAATCCACTACTTCCATTCCAAGGATTCAGGGATGATGAAGCAGGGGACACACATTTTTTGGGTAAATCTTAGAATGATGAGGGTGGAAGATGAGAGCAGATAAGATGGGTGAAGTTTAAAAAACTTACCCTAGGAAACTTTGCCCCTTTGGAGGGAGTTTCTTTTCTCTCCTTTGAGAATCACTGAATGTACAGACTCTCTCCATTCTAAACTTGAACAATTATAAAAGCAATATTAGTGAAGTCTGTTGAAGTCAAGCCTACCAAAAGAATTGATTCCTATGTTCTGTCACCTTCTAAAACAAACTTGCGCATCATCTTCCCCTCATTCACATCCTTCTTGACATGGAAAGTAGTTATAATTATTTATGTGAAGAGTATTTTCTTTGTAATATATAAAACTGGTAGGCAGCCTATCTGAATGTGTAAGACTGCCCTGTGCAACATCAATAGACTAATGTATGTTGTGCAGAACCCAGTCCACACTTGTGAGTGTACTCTGCTGCCCTCTTCTCCTTTCTTTGTTCACATTACCAAGATGAAAGTAGTATATATTTTATTTTGAGCAGCCTAATATTAGTGGTGGAGCATAATACAATATGGTAAATTTGGAAACCCTCTCTATCACCTCACCTAAAACTTCCAAACCTGTGCCAAAAATTGCCACTCCTCAAGAGACCCAGTTCAGACTGAAAAGGATGGTGTTTCTACTCCATCTTAAAGAGACATGTGTACTCTTGTATAGCACCATCAGTAAGGTGTTATGAAAAACAGCTGTGACCCTAGCATAAGCCAAGTTCACGCTGCACTTTGTAAATACAGCAGTATTGGTAGTTGCAGTAGTAGAAACAGCCAGAAGTTCTTGAACAGCTGTTTTGTGACACATTCTGTAGCATTGCTTTATATAAACCAAAAAATAAAAACACTAAGATTCCAATGTATAATGACCCCAGCGGACAGAGTAGAACTGCCCTGATAGGGTTCCCAAGGCTGTAAATCTTTACAGAAGCAGACTGCTTCATCTTTCTCCCACGGAGGAGCTGGTAGGTTCAAACCACTAATCTTGTGATTAGCAGCCCAATGCTTTAATCACAGTGCCATCAGAGCTTTATATGCATTATATTATATAAATACCTCATTATCTCAATCTAGTCATTAGCAACAAAGTGATGGAATTAATAATAGATTGATGGTCAACAGTTTTCAAGAGATCTGGTTTCCAATTCTAGATCTTTTCTTAAATGTTATAAATGACCTTGAGCAAGTCATATCTGGAACTGAATAAAGAGGGAAGGTGACTAGGGCAGAGATAGGAGGGGAGGGGAGAGGAGGTGACTAGGGCAGAGATAGGAGAAGAAGAGTAGGCAACAATAATTGCTAAGACCTTTTTCAGCTCAAGAGTGATTATGATTGAAATAAATCCCAAGTGAAGAAATATGCTGGGATTGTTTGCCTAATTAGGAACAGCTTTATTACTCACAATTAGGGTTTAACATTATATATTCCCATAATAATCTGTCAGGGAAATGAGAGGAATCTTAAATCTAAAGATTAAGGTAGTGATTCCAAGGAATAATCAAGTCTGGCTGAGAGTTATTTTATTTCATCTTGTTGACTTTGTTAATGTATTTCAGTAACGGAAAGTCATCACAAACTGCTTAAAAATTCAGTTTTCTTTTATCTCTTAATACAAAGAAAATTCAAACATGAGTGACACAGGTTTACTTTCATTCAGACAAGTCAGTTTTTGAGAATGGCATTATGGTATCAGATTATGTAAATATTTTTCATTATGGAAATTGATATAAAAACTCCCATTATATCTTTGTAATGAAGCATTTGCTAAGACAGTACTAGTTAGAATTAAGAATTAATGGG
>NW_006921819.1:2519546-2523128 GCF_000298275.1 Orycteropus afer afer | reverse complement strand
TGGGAGGGGAGCTGCTGCATTGTAAATTTTGGTCAATGACATGAGACAAAGTATATGTGAACTGCTGTATGAAAAGTGAATTTACTCTCTAAATCTTCACCCAAATCCTAATAAAAAAAAAAAAAAGAATTAATGGGTCTTTTTTATGATTTTGACTTTTGTTCCACATTTTTCTCCAACTCTATCCAGAATCTTCTCATGTGATCCCTTTCAGAGTGGTCAGTGATGATGGCCAGGCACCATTTAGTTCTTCTGGTCTCAGGGTTGTGGAGCCTAAGTTTGCATGGTCCATTAGTCCTTTAGACTTATTGTTTCCATGTGTCTGATTTTCTTCATTCTTCTTGCTCTGGATGGGGACAAACCAATAGTTGCACCTTAAATGGCCACTCATGAACTTTTAAGACCCCAGGTGCTACTCATCAAAGTAGGATGTAGAACATTTTCTTTGTGGATTATGCTGTGCCAATTGACCTTGTTGTCTCCTGAGACTAAGATCCTGAGCTCCTAAACCCAGCAACTCATTGCCTCAAGGATTTTGATTGCAGCTAAGAAGTTTTCATAACTTTGCTCCCTGTATGCTTTACTATATTCATGTATATATTTGTAGCATATGTAAATATACTTGTAGAAATAACTTTTATCAAATCTGTACGTATTCGTGGATATAGTCCTATTCTCCTTCACACACTTGTTCAGCTTGTGTGTCTGTCTATGTCTCCACTCATAGATTAATATTATTTTTGTTATACCTCTCTTGCCTTTAACTCTTGTAGTCCTCCCAGAGTCTTCCTTTGCCTTGACCATTTTTTGCTAACTTCCTCTTATTGTATATTGCTTTTTCCTTCACTCAAGTTAATATCTGTCTGTCCTTTAAAAAAAAAAAACCAAACTCACTGGCATCAGATCGATTGCAACACATAGCGACCCCTCTTTGGGTTTCCAAGGTTGTATCACTACAGAAGTAGATTGCCCAACCTTCCTTCTTGTCTGTCCTTTAGCTAGTGATTTACTCTCCCTTCCCTTCACACCCCTGATAACATTCAAAGAATGTTTCTTTTATTAAGAAAATATTTTCTTGACTTTTTGTCATAGAGATCTCATACGTTATTTGTCCTTCCGTGATTGACTAATTTCACTCATCATAATGTCCTCCAGGTTCATCCATGTGAGGAGGTGTTTGGCAGAGTCATCATTATTCTTTAACGTTGTGTAGTATTCCATTGTGTCTGTGTACCATAGTTTATTTATCCATTTATCTATTCATGGGTGTTTAGGTTGTTTCTGTCTTTTTGCTACTGTGAATACTGTTGCAATTAACATAGGTCTGCATATATCTATTCATGTCACAGCTCTTATTTCTGTATACATCCCTAGTAATGGGATTGCCTGATCTTATAGTATTTATATTTCTATTTTTTTTAAGGAAGCACCATACTGTTTTCCATAGTAGTTACATCATTTTACAATCCCACCAGCAGTGTATGAGGGATACAGTCTGTATACTCTTGTCAGCAATTGTTGTTTTCTGTTTTTTTTGAAATTTGTTGTTAATGTTGGGGAGAGAAGATATCTCACTGATGTTTGGATTTGCGTCTCTCTAATGGTGGCGTACTGCCTAAGGCATTCAACTGCTAACCAGAAGGCTGGTGGTTCAAACCCACCAGCCACTCCTCAGAACAAAGGTTGGGCAATCTTCTTCCGTAGTGATACTGCCTTGGAAACCCAAGGAGAGGTCACTATGAGTCAGATTTGACTCAACAGCAATGCGGTTGGAGTTTTTGGAATGGCTAATTATCACTAGCATTGTTCCATGTGCTTGTTGGTCACCTGAATTCCTTCTTTGGTAAAGTGTCTATTCATGTCCTCTGCCATTTTTTAATTTGATAATTTGCCTTCTTGTTGTTGAAATGTTGAATTTTCTACAAATTTTAGAGATTAGGCCCTTGTCCATTATGTCATTGCCAAAAATTCCTTTCCCCCAGTCTGTGGGTTCTCTTTTTACTTTAAAAAAAAAAAAAAATCTTCTATTGTGATTTGAGTGAAAGTTTACAAAACAAATTGGTTTCGCATTCAACTTTTCATGTAAGTTTTGTTTTGTGACATTGAACGCACTCCTCACAATGTTACAACAACCTTCTAACCCTCTCTGTCTTTACCATTTCCATTGTTTTGATGTGTGTAAGTGTCTAATTTTTAGGAGATCCTAGTCATCTAGCTTGTCTTCTGCTGTTTGTGCATTTTGATTTATGTTTGATAGTGTATTTATGCTATGTATTAGAGTCCCTATATTTATCAATATTTTTTCTGATGGTCTTTATAGTTTCAGATTTTACATGTAGGTCTTTCAGCCATCTTGAGTTTATTCAGATAGACACTAGTGCAACCCCTGAGACTATATGGCCCTTAGTCTCTCTTCAGACCTGGAACTGAACTCACCCCCGTGGCTCAATTTGTAGCCAAACTGTAGGCAGGTCTATAAGGTGAACTGTGGTACACACTCTTGAATAATCAACCATTCAGGATCAAAAGGGCAGTATTTGCCCAAGGACAAAGTTTAGAAGGCAGGAAAGGTTAGGATAGAGGGAAAAATGGAAATAGAAAATGCAGGGAGGAAGTGGGATGAGTGATGTTACATTGTGGGAGCTGCAATCAATGAGATGAAATAAAATGTGTATGGCTTGTTGAATGAAAACTGATTTACTCTGTAAACCTTCACCCAAATCACAGTTAAAATGTAAAAAAAAAAAAAAAATACTAGAAAGTCTGGTAATTATACTAAATATAAGAACTCAGTCAAGACTTTTATTGTATACTTAAATTTTTATCTCAGGCATTTTGCCAATATAACATTATATATATTTCTTAATAGAAAAGTGTAAAGAATGTTAAAAAAAAATAGAGAATAGATATCTGGAAAGTGTCTCTATCTTTGTAGAAAGATGTTTTATTTATATTTGATGACAAACATACTTCATTTGTGTCTTACTTAATATTCTAAATTTAGAAAGTCTGTTTCTCATCCTGTGTCTTCCACCTCTATACTAAAAGGACCAATGTCATCTGAGAAGCCTGGAGATGCCTAAACTAGTGCTCCCAGGAAAGTGAAAGTGATGGCACTGGGCACAGGAAAGAAAGTAGTTTGAAGGAAGAGTCTTTTCCATGTCAATGTCAAGGGACTCTGCCTTTTATAGTTTGGCTTCACGGAAAGGAAGGATATTGAATTTCAAACAGGCCTAAACTACATTTGAGTTTGGCTTACTCACTTTGAGATAACCAGTTATTTAAGATCTTGGAGCTCTGGTTTCTTTGTCCTACAATGAGTTGAATAATAACTACCTCATGTATTCAGTGAGGTTTTGAAACAACGTGTTTTAAAGTGTTTGGCATCTAATAGGGATTCGATCCAGACTTGTTCTTTTCTCCAGGTAGGCTCTGTGGCTCTGTGAAGAAGTATGAAAGGATGATCAGGCCCCTAGTTTATGTGGTGGTTGTTGTTGTTGTGTGCCGTCGAGTCGGCCCCAACTCATAGCAACCCCTCCTTGGGTTTCCGAGGCAGTATCACTACGGAAGTAGGATTGCCCA
>NW_006921819.1:2496542-2519441 GCF_000298275.1 Orycteropus afer afer | reverse complement strand
TGTCATCAAGTGGATTCCAACTCATAGCAACCCAATAAGACAGAGCAGAACTGCCCCATAGAGTTTCCAAGGCTATAAATCTTTACAGAAGCAGACTGCCTCATCTTTCTTCTGTGGAGCAGTCGATAGGTTTTAACCACTCATCTTTTAGATAGCAGCCAAATGCTTTAACCACTACACCACTAGAGCACCTACTATAGAGAGACAGAGACAGACAGACTCCCTAGGTAGTTGTTATTGTTAGGTGCTGTTGAGTCAGTTTTGACTCATAGTGACCCTATGCATAACAGAATGAAACATTGTCTGGTCCTGCACCATCCTCACAATTATTGCCATATTTGAGCCCATTGTTGCAGCCACTGTGTCAGTTCATCTCATTAATTTTTTACTGAATCTCTACCTAGCATGATATCCTTCTGCAGGAACTGGCCATGACAACATGACCAAAGTGAAATGAAGTCTGGCCATTCTCACTTGTAAGGAGCATTCCAGCTGTACTTCCGCCAAGATGGAATTGCTCATTCTTCTAGCACTCCATAGTATATTCAGTATTCTTCACCAACACCACAATTCAAATGCATTAATTCTACAGTCTTCCTTATTCATTGTCCAACTCTCACATGCATATGAGGTATTGGAAATATCATGGCTTGGGTCAGGGCGCCTTAGTCTTCAAAGTGACATCTTTGCTCTTTAACAGTTGGAAGAGGTCTTTTACAGAAGATTTGCCCAATGCAATACATCATTTGATTTCTTGACTTCTGCTTCCATGGGCTCTGGTGGCATAGTACCTAAGGCATTCAACTGCTAACCAGAAGGCTAACAGTTCAAACCCACCAGCTACTCCTCAGAAGGAAGGTTGGGCAGTCTACTTCCATAGTGATACCACCTTGGAAAACCAAGGAGGGGTTGCTATGAGTCAGATCCAACTTGATGGCAGTGAGTTTGGTTTTTTTGTTTTGTTTTGTTTCTCTTTCCTTCCATGGGCATTGATTGTGGATCCAACTAAAATGAAATCTTTCACTTCTTCAGTCTTTTTTCCATTTATCATTATGTTGCTTATTGGTCCAGTTGTGAGGATTTTTTTTTTCATGTTGAATTGCAAACCATACCAAAGGTGGTAGTCTTTTCTTCTTCAGTAAGTATGTCAAATCCTCTTTACTTTCAGCAAGCAAGGTTGTGTCATCTGCATACCACAGATTGTTAATGAGTCTTCCTCCAATCCTAATGCCATATTCATCTTCATATACTCCAACTTCTCTGATCATTTGCTCAGCATACAGGTTGAATAAGTATGGTGAAAGGATACAACCCTGATGCACACATTTCCTGATTTTAAAACAAGTAGTATCCCCTTGTTCTATTTGAATGACAGCCTCTTGGTCCATGTACAGGTTCTTAATTGTGATGAGCACAATTAAGTGTTCTGGAATTCCCATTCTTTACACTGTTATCTATAATTTGTTATGATCCACATAGTTGAATACGTTTGCATAATCAATAAAACACAGGTAAGCATTTTTTGGGTATTCTTTGCTTTCATCCAAGATCCACCTGACAGTAATGATATACTTTGTTCTACACCCTCTTCTGAATCTGGCATGAATTTCTGGCAGTTCCCTGTTGATGTACTGCTGCATCCATTTTTGAATTATCTTCAGCAAAGTTTAACTTGTGTGTAATATTAATGATATTGTTTGATAATTTCTACATTATCACCTTTCTTTGGAATGGATATAAATTTGGATCTCTCCTAGCTGGTTGACCAGGTAGCTGTCTTCCAAATTTCTTGGCATAAATGAGTGAGTGCCACCGGTACTGCATCTGTTTGTTGAAACATCTCAGTGGGGGTTCCATCAATTCCTGGAACCTTTTTTTTTTTTTTTTTTTCTTGACAGTTCCTCCTTCAGTACCATTGGTTCTTGATTATATGCTACCTCCTGAAATGAATGAACATCAACCAATTATTTGGGTACAGTGACTGTGCATTTCTTCCATCTTTTTTTGATGCTTCCTGCATCTTTCAATATTTTGTCCATAAAACCCACTGCCATTGAATCTTTCTAACTCATAGTGACTCCCATTGGGTTTCTAAGACTGCAAATCTTTACAGAAGTAGATTGCCTCATCTTCCTCCTGTGTAGCAGCTGTTGGATTTGAACCACTGACCTTCTGGTTAGTAGCCAAATGCCTTACCCACTTTGTCACCAGAGCTCCTTATTTTGATGATAGAATCCTTCAATGTTGCATCTTGAGGTTGAATTTTTTTTCTTCAGTTCTTTCTGCTTGAGAAATGCCCAGCATTTCCAACTCCAGGTCTTTGCACATTTCATTGTAATACTTTACTTTGTCCTCTTGAGCTACCCTTTGAAATTATCTGTGCAGTCTTTTACTTCATCATTTCTTCCATTCACTTTGGCTACACCCCATTGAAGACCCAGTTTCAGAGTCTCTTCTGGCATCTATTTTGTTCTTCTCTTCAATTCCTGTCTTATTAATGACCTTTAGCTTTCTTCATGTATAATATCCTTGATGTCATCCCACAGCACTTCTGGTCTTCGGTCATTGGTGCTCAATGCATCAAATCTATTATTCAGCTGGTCTCTAAATTCAGGTGGGAAATACTTAAGGTCATATTTTGATTCTTGTTGACTTGTTTTAATTTTCTTCACTTCAACTTAAACTTACATATGAGTAACTGAGGGTCTGTTCCACAGTTAGGCCCTGGCTTTGTTTTGAGTAATGATATATCATACTCAATAGAGCTTCTCCATTTTCTCTTTCCACAGATGAAGTCATTTTGATTCCTGTATATTCCATCTGGTGAGTTCCAGGTGTATAATTGCCATCCTATATGTTTTAAAAGAAGGTATTTGCAATGAATAAGTCACTGTTTGTGCAAAATTCTGGGTGATATTAAATTCTCTAGGTTGTATAAGTTGTTAACACACTTGGCTGCCGACTGAAATGTTGGAAATTCGAGCCCACCTGGAGGTGCCTTGCAAGAAAAGCCTGGAGCTCTACTTCTGAAAAATCAGCCATTGAACACTCTATAGAGCAGAGTTCTACTCTGACACACATGATGTTACTATAAATTGTCATCTACTCAACAACAACTAGTTTTATAAATAAATAAGTAGAAATTATTACACACACATACATATATATATATATATATATATATATATATATATATATATATATATATATATATATATATATATATATATATATATATATATATATATATATATATATATATATGTTGTTAGATGAGGTTTAGTTGCCCGGTCCTATGCCAGCCTCATAATCATCGCTATACTTGAGCCCATCATTGCACTATTGTGTCAACCCATCTCACTGAGAGTCTTCTCATTTTTTGCTGACCCTCCACTTTACCTTCTCCAGGTAATGGTTCCTTCTGACAACATGACCAAAGTAGATGAGATGAAGTCTGGCCATTCTCGCTTCCAAGGAATATTCTGGCTGCACTTTTTTTGGTGATTTGGGTGAAAGTTTACAGAGCAAATTCACTTTCCGTACAGCAGCTCCCATACACTCTGTCTCATGACATTGACTACAATTTACCACACTGCAACAGCTCCCCTCCCACTTCTTCCCCATAGTTACCTCTTCCCTGTGTCCTTCCCTCCATGCACTCCTGCCCCCTGAGTTGTCCCCCTGTGCATACACAGCCCTTCTATTCTTCCATGATTGATCTCTCCAAGGAGTGTATCTACCTAGTGTAAATGTTCACCTCATATGCCTGTCATTTGTTTGGCTGGAAACCACAGGTGTGGGTTCAATTCCAGACCTGAAGGGCAGCTAAGGGCCATAGTCTCAGTGGTTCCATCAGGCTCTATCAGACCAGCAAACCTGGTCCCTTTTTTTTTCCCCCCCAAATGATTTGGAGTTTTGTTCTACATTGTTCTCCCACTCTATCCAGGATCTCCTACATAGATCTGCCTCCTAGTGATTGACAATAGTAGCTGGGCACCATCTTGTTCTTCCGGTCTCATAGTCATATAGGCTGAGGATTGCATGGTATACCAGTCACTTGGACTAATTGTTTCCACGAATCTTTGGTTTTCTTCATTCTTCTTTGTTCTGGACAAGGAGAGACTCATCATTGCATCTAGGTGGCTGCTTGGAAGCTTCTAAGATCCCAGTCATTACTTGCCAAAGTAGGAGGTAAAACAATGTTTTGTGTAGTATGTTATACCAATTGAACTTGGTGTCCCCTGCAACTATGGTCCTGTCTGGCTGCACTTCTTCCAGGATAGATTTTTTAGTTCTTGCAGTTCAGGGTATTTTCCATATTCTTTGCCAACACTACAATTTAAAAGCATCAATTTTACAGTCTTCCTTATTCATTATCCAGCTTTCAAATGCATATGAGGCTATTGAAGACACCATGGCTTGCGTTAGGCACTCCTTAGTCTTCAAAGAGACATCTTTGTTCTTCATCACTTGAAAGAGGTCTGTTGCAGCAGATTTGTCCAGTGCAATACATCATCTGATTTCTTGACTACTGCTTTCAATTGTTTTGATGGTGGAACCAAGTAATATGAAATCTTTGACAACTTCAAATTTTTATCCATTTATCATGATGCTGCTGAGTGGTCTAGTTGTGAGGATTTTCATTTTCTTTATGTTAAGGTATAATCCACACTGCAGACTATAATCTTTAATCTCCATCAATAAGTACTTCAAGTCATCTTCACTTTCAGCAAGCAAGGTTGTATTGTGTTCCTATCACAGGTTGTTAATGAGTCTTCCTCCAGTTCTGATGCTGTGTTCTTCATATAGGCCAATTTCTCGGATTATTTGCTCAGTATACAGATTGAACAAGTATGGTGAAAAAATACAACCCTGACACACTCTCTTCTTGATTTTAAACCATGCAGTATCCCCTTGTTCTGTTCAAACAACAGCCTCCTGGTCTATATACAGGTTCCTCATGAGCACAGTTAAGTATTCTGCAATTTTATATAAATAACCAAATATGTATAAATAAACATGAATATATATATATGCATATGCAGATATACATCACTAAATGTCCCTTCAGACAATGTCTGACTGTATATACATCCATGATCCCTTAAAGTGTTTTTTGAAACAGGAAAACAGCTCTTCTTTTGTTTGTTAGTTCCCTAATGGTTTTAAAGATCCCCAGACTCAAGACTCTTGCAGCATTGGATCATGGGTAGGATACAAGTGAGGCAGAGGACATGGCTCTATGCATGGGCTCTCAGGCTTTGTTTGGGGGCAGGTGGCAGCAGCACTGGTGGCAAGGGCCCGTGGGGGGACCAAGGCTGCTTTTGCTGATCAGGTAGACAGAACAGTGGGCAGGGTGGGGATCATTCCACTCCCTCCCAGCTCACTTCCTCTTGCTTTACTCCTGCTGCAGCCCTCTCAGACACTACTGCTACCAGTTCTCGTTCCTCCAGTGCCTATTCCCCAGGCTACCACCAGCACCTCCAGCAGCAGCATCAATGGCAGCTGCAGCAACAAGGACAACCAGAAGCAGGCCCCCTTAAGGTTTTAACATAGCACTACACAAGCTTCAAATCACACATGTTCATAGAACATATCATGGACATTAAGCAACACGTATGTATATGTGTATGTATGTATATATCTATATGTGTACACAACTGGACCAATAATAAACAACATCCTGATAAATGGAGGGAATTTTGAAGTTGTCAGAGATTTCACTTTACTTGGATCCACAATCAATCCCCATGGAAGCAGCAGTCAAGAAATCCATCAAGATACACCTACTGCTCCCTTATTGATTACCAGTCTCATCATGGGAAATAACAACATCAAGCTACCCAGCCACTCAAAACCAAGCCCAGCCAAGTTGACATACAACTTAACTATCACAATAAGAAGACAAACAATCCAATTAAAAAAGGATCAAAAGAGAGAGGAGACATGATGGTGTTCTACTGACATGCTTCATTCAATCCCTTTACAAAAAAGGCCTGAAAAGCTAAGTGAAACGTATACAGATGATAATCCTGGAACTCTGAGCATCAAACTAGGGGATAAACAATTAGATTAAACACTGGGAGACAAAATGAAAATAGTGATTGAGGAGAGAGATGGACCAGACAACTGATGCAGCATTGCCATTTTGTGACACAGAGGGCAACATACACAGGTAAGGAGAAGCCAAATTCATGGAATTCTTATTGACACAGAGACACATTGTGTACAGATCCAGAGTGAAACGAGGTGAACAGAATATGAGCTAGATCTGGGAGAAGAAAGTGCAGGGAAACAGGCCAGAAATTCCAGTGACACAGGTAGCCACAGAACAAGGAGGGACCCAATAAATGAGGATGAGACAATTCATGGAAAGTGGATGTGTTAGGCTGGGTTCTCTAGAGAAGCAAAATCAGTAAAACAGGATCCCAAACCACAGAAGACTGTCTCTTTTCCCAGGATGTCCATAAATATATTGGAAGCAGGCCACACCCATACGGAAACTCCCTTTCACTGGATTGACTGCTCAAAACATATATATCCTATCCCATCATGGCAATAACCCACATCACAATTGCTTAAACCACACAGAATTGTGGTCTACCCAAGTTGACACACAGCTCCAACTATCACCGTCCACCCATTGTCAACTTGGCAGTTGTACACATCTTCTTAACCATATATAATCTCTAAGTAAGAACAATTATAAATTCATATTTGTGCCTAACATGATATGCTAGCACACGTACAACAAAACACTTTAACTTTATTTACATTTCACAGTTCATAACAGAAGGAAACAAAAATATTTGATGCACATATAAAATGAAGAAATATAGCAATCACAGTTCTCTTTTCTGCAACTAGTCATGTGGTCATAGCTGATATTCAGAACTACCTTCTTCCACCACCCATTCCATATTTCCCTTGCCCTCAGCAAGCACCTCAGCTGGTCATTATTCTTTGCCTGGTGGGGTGACCCAAGTCTCCATTCCTGGAGGGTTTTGGCCATTAGTAGTCATATCAGAATGGGGTTGCTGTAATTTTCCATTGACTTTAATCACAGGGCATGGTAGTACTAAGAAACATCCTAAAGACTCTCCTGTATTCCAGACATATTCTTCTTTACTTCCATTATGTAATGGCAATCCAATTTGCCCTTGATAATCAGGATCTATCACACCAGGTAGTACAGTAACACCCTTCTCTGTCTGTTGATCCAGAAACATGAGGAAGCCAAAATGGCCAGGTAGCAGCCTTAACTTCCAGTTCAATGCAATCATTGTGTCTCCAGGTCAGAGTCCTCCCTATGGGACTGAGATCTCCAGACCCACAGAGCACTGGGTAGCAGAAATAGGAAGCAAAATTTTTTGAGTGGGTCACTAGCGGTAATAGTGGTACCACTCCCATTTACACCCCTTGGTTCCTGGACCCATGAATCCTGGCTATTGGAGAAACAGTACCGTATGTTGGATGCTGGTTTAGAGCATATACAGCCTCCTGGAGAACACTGTCCCAACCCTTCAACGTATTGCCACCTAGCTGGCACCATAATTGTGTTTTCAGTAGGCCATTCCATCATTCTATCAAGCCAGCTGCTTCAGGATAGATGAGCATAGGCCCATTGCCGCACTTCATTTGCTGTGAAATGAGCACCTTGATCTGAAGCAATGCTGTGTGGGATAACATTATGGCAGATAAGGCATTCTGTAAGTCCACGGATGGTAGTTTTTGCAGAAGAATTGTGTGTAGGAAAGGCAAATCCTTATCCAGAATAAGTATCTATTCCAGTAAGAACAAAGCACTGCCCTTTCCATGATGGGAGTGGACCTGCCACCAGGTTGCTGGCTGATCACCCAAGGTATGGTTCCATATCACAGACACAGTGTTGATCTCTGCTCCTGGCAGATTGGGCACTCAGCAGTGGTGGTGGCCAAATCAGCCTTGGTAAGTGGAAATCCACATTGCTGAGCCCATGCATAACCTCCATCCTTGCCACCATGGCCACTTTGTTCATGAGACTACTGAGCAATGACAAGAGTAGCTGGGGAAAAAGGATAGCTGGTTTTCACTGAACGTGTCATCCTATCAACCTAATGGTTAAAGTTCTCTGCCAAGGTCACCTTTTGGTGGACACAGAGACTAGACAGATGAGACACAAAAATCTTTACTCCTTTGCCCCATTCAGAGAGATCTATCCACATACCTCTTCCCCATACATCCTTGTCACCAATTTTCCGATCATGCTCCTTCCAGGTCCCAAACATCCGGCCAAGCCATTATCCACAGCCCATGAATCTGTATACAGTTGCACATCTGGCCATTTCTTGTTCCATGCAAAGTGAACATGCAGATGCATGGCTCGAAGTTCTGCCCATTGGGAGGATTTCCCTTCACCACTGTCCTGCTGTCCACTTTGAGTAGTGCCTGCATATCACGCAGAACTATCTGTAAACCAGGCACAAGTTTTCTCTTCCTCAGTCATCTGGTCATAAGGAACTCCCCATGAAGCCATATGTGCAGACTGGGAGAGGAAAGGTAATGTGACTGGAGTGGAGACCATAGGCATTTGGGCCATTTCCTCATGCAACTTACTTGTGCCTTCAGGTCCTGCTTGAGCCCGATCTCTGATACACTACTTCCATTTAATGATGGAGTGCTACTGTGCACATCTAACTTTATGACTCTGTGGGTCAGACAACACCCAGTTCATGATATGCAGCTCAGGCCTCATGGTGACTTGGTGGAGCATGATTGTGCATTCAATCTCTACTAAAGCCCACTAACAAGCCAAAAGCTGTTTCTCAAAAGGAGAGTAATTATTTGCAGAGGATGGCAGGGCTTTGCTCCAGTATCCCAAGGGTGTGTGTTGCTATTCATCAATAGGACCTGCCAAAGACTCGAAACAGCATCTCTAGCTGCTACAGACACTTCCGGTGCCATGCAATCAGGCAGATCACATGGCCCAAGGCAGAGCAGCCTGCACGGCAGCCTGAACCTGTTGGAGAGCTTTCTATTGCTCTGGGCTCCACTCAAAACTAGCAGCTTTTCAAGTCACTTAATAGGCCAAAGAAACACCCCCAAATGAGGAATGTGTTGCCTCCAAAATCCATAGAGACCCACCAGACATTGTGCCTCCTTTTTAGTTTTTGGAGAAGCCAGATACAATAGCTTATCTTTCATTTTAGTAGAAGTATTTTGACATGCCCCACACCAATGAACCCCTAGGAGTTTCACTGAGTTGGAAGGTGCCTGGATTTTTGTTGGGTTAATTTCCCACCCTCTAGCACATAGATGTATCACCAATAAGTCTAGAGTCATCTATATTTCTTCCTTACTAGGTCCAATCAGCACAATGTCATCAATATAATGGACCAGTGTGATGTCTTGTGGAAGGAAAAGGCGGTCAAAGTCCCTACAGACTAAATTATGACATAGTGCTGGGGAGTTGATATATCCCTAAGGAAGTACTGTGAAAGTACATTCTTGGCCTTGCCAGTTGAAGGCAAACTGCTTCTGATGGTCCTTTGAAATTGGTATTGAGAAAAAAGTATTGGCCAGATCAATAGCTGTATACCAAATACCAAGAGATGTACTAATTTTCTCAAGCAGTGAAACCACATCAGGAACAGCAGCTGCAATTGGAGTCACTACCTGATTAAATTTATGATAATCTACTGTCATTCTCCAAGATCCATCTGTTTTTTGCACAGGCCAAATAGGCAAATTACATGGGGATGTGGTGGGAATCACTACCCCTGCATCCTTCAAGTCCTTGATGGTGTCAGTAATCTCTGCAACCTCTCCAGGGATGTAGTATTGCTTTTGGTTTACTATTTTTCTAGGTAGAGGCAGTTCTAATGACTTCCACATGGCTTTTCCTAACATCATAGTGCTTACTCCACATGTCAGATACCCAATATGGGAATTCTGCCAGTTTCTCAGTATATCTATTCCAATTATGCATTCTGGAACTGGGGGAATGATTACAAGATGGTTCAGGACCCACTGTACCCAGTGTGAGACACACCTTAGCTAAGACTCCATCAATAACTTGACCCCCATATGTCCCCACTCTGACTGATGGGCCACAATGTTGCTTTGGATCTCCTGGAATTAGTGTGAGTTCAAAGCCAATGTCGAGTAATCCCCAAAAAGTCTGATTACTTCCTTTTCCCCAATGAACAGTCAGTCTTGTAAAAGGCCTTAGATCCCTTTGGGGAAGGCTGGGAAAAAGATTGACATTATAAATTTTTGGCAATGTAGTGGGGTCCTTCCTCAAGGGGACTCACCCTCCCCTTCATTCAAGGGGTTGTGGATCTATAAACTGCCTCAAGTCTGGGAATTGATTGAGAGGCCGTGACACTGTATTCTGGCAATTCAATCTAGGCTGCTGTTCACGTGACCTAGAATTCTTCTGTCTATACAAATCAAGTAAATATTTAGTAGGTTTGTCATGTATTTCACTACTAGGAACACCATGATTAAGTAGCTAATTCCATAATTCCACATGAGTCAGAGTATTCTGATTACTGTTCTGACTCTGCTCTGCATCATGGTAACCATGCCCACCTGGCTTTTGTCGATTAAATGCTGTCACTTAGCTCCTACTACCACGGGGTCCAATTAGCCCCATTGTAGTTAAGTGTCTTAGTTCAATTAGGGCAGTTCCCACTGTCAAATCTGGCTTACTTAAGATAGCAATCACAGTAGTCTTCAAAGATGCTGGGGCTACCTTCATAAATGTATTCCTCACCATACTGGTGAAAGGCATGTCCTCTGGGCTCTCCATTTCTGGCTCTAGGGGTCTAATCTGATAAATCCATTCTAGGAGGCCAATTTCCCTAAGCCTCTGGATACCTTCTTCTACATTCTCCCAACGCAGGTCTGGTACTTCATCTTGACTTAAGGTAGGCCACCGCATAATCTGTGAGTCAGTAAGCCAACCAAGTAAACAATTAGATCCTTTCTAACCTCTCAAGCTGAAACACTGAATGAAGAATCCGTACTTGTTGTTGTTGTTGTTATGTGCCGTCGAGTCAGCCCCGACTCATAGCGACCCCTCCTTGGGTTTCCGAGGCAGTATCACTACGGAAATAGGATTGCCCAACCTTCCTTCAATCCGTACTTAGTGGGCCTAAATCAATAAACTCAGACTGATCCAAAGTTACATTCCTTGCACCATTATCCCACACCCTCAGTAGCCATTCCCATACATATTCTCCAGGCTTCTGTCTGTACATGTTAGCAAAATCAAGTAGGTCTTTTCAGGTGTAGCGTACCACCTCCTCAGTCACACTTTCTATTTCACCTTTTGGGGCTCGCTTGGACTTAACTTTAGTATAGGTCTAGCAGCAACAATGGGTGGTTGGGGAAGTTCCTGAGAACATTCAGCAATGACTTCCAAGGCCTCTGCCTCAGGCAGTGACCCAACAGGAAAAGTTGGGTTAATCTCATCAAACTGAGGTGGAAGGGATAATGATTTTATAATAATCCATTCAGATGGAAGGGATTCAACAGAATTTGCAGGCTCCATATCCTGATCTTCCTGACTATCTGCCCATATGTCCCCATTTTTTCCCAATCAATGCCCTCACTTTAACATCAGACACCATGCTGGGCTGGCAATTTAAGTGGCATTGTAATTCAGCCACCCTTACAATAAGACTCTGGGTTTCATTTTTTGGCAATATCAGCTCTGTTACTAGAAGAAATGAGACTTTCTTTCAGAGCACAACTGGAAACATTGAGGACTTTTATGCAGCACTTACGTTGTGACTCAGCAGCCCTGAACTTATCTCACTCTTTCACCACTTTGTCTAGTGTAAATGGGACCAACCAACCAGCTTCCTTATACTCCTCATGCTGACAAAATTGCAAAAAAAAAGTATCAAATATGTGATCACCCAAAGCCTCACTTCTCAAAAGTACTTGATCTATTTGTGGTGCTATTTTGCATATTAATATTGCCAACTTACACCCTGGATTAGCCAGTCCCTCTTTACTAATGGAGCAGGGTCACCAGTGCTTTTAAGATTAATCAAATTGGAGAACAAAAGCAGAATCTGTGAGAACCAATTTAGGAACCCCATTCTTATGACTTTTGTCTCCCTAGAACCACTTCCATTACCAAATGTGTTAGGCTGGGTTCTCTAGAGAAGCAAAATCAGTAAGCTTATATATACAAATAAAGAGAAATTTTTCTTAAGAAAATGGCTCACATCCTTATAGAAGTCCCAAATTCAGAAATCAAGCTGGAGGCTTTTCCCAACTTACACGGCTGCAGGGGCTGACAAGTCAAGGTTGGCAGGCAGTATACCAGCTGTTGACTCCAATGAATGGTGAATCCAAGACCTCCAGGTGGATTGTTCACTCACAGACAGTTGTAGGCAGCATAACAGGATCCCAATCCACAGAAGAGTGTCTCTTTTTCCAGAATGTCCATAAATATATTGGAAGCAGGCCACACCCTTAGGGAAACTCCCTTTCAGCAGATTGGTTGCTCAACACATATACATCCAATCCCATCATGAGAGTAACCAATTGCTTAAACCACACAGGATTGTGCTCCAGCCAAGTTGACACACAGCTCCAACTATCACAGTGGGCCCTAATCATTTGAATTGAGGAACCATATAAACAGGAAAGCCTGTAGGGTGACAGTTGGAGACACTTGACTCCAAGTGACACCCCTTACTTGACTTGTGCAGGAACTAGATAATCAATTTCACTAGCCCAGAAGTACAAAAGTCACATGCCTGTGAACAGCGACCTGAGAAGTGTGTTCTCCCAATTACCTCACCATACCTTCCCAGTAAAGAGAGAACTAGCCCCCCTGCTCCCACCAACCCAGTAGATAGGGACACTCCACCTACCTGGTTTTCTCACGCTGCCTCCCCTCCCCAGTGGCCACCTACTGCATTGCACACAGTAGACTGAGCTGCATGTCTGTGGATCTCACTTTGCACACCAGTGTCCATGTGATGGACTGGGAGTGCTCTCATAGAGCATGAGACATAAGCAGCCTCCACTGTGGGAGATGTGTGCACATGCTGACAAAGTTCCAGGCTCCTGCAACCTCTATGGGCATGTTCTCTTACAAATAATATGACAGATGCCTGCCACCAGTAAAGCCAACAGCATGAGTTACAGTGGATTGGGCCATGTACCTGCTACCTTAGAAGAATGGGCAAACATTGTCATGCCATTCCTTTTCTTTTTTTGTTCTCTTTTTCCACTTTCTTTTTTCCACATCTTCTTCCTTTTCATTTGTTTAATTTTTCTCTCCTTCTCATCTTCTTCTGTTACTTTTTACCAGGTTTTTTTTTTTCTCACCCTCACCTTTTTTCCCATTTATTTTTTTCTCTGCCCCATCTGGCAACAGGCAAACATTGTCTTCCCACTAGTCAGCCAAACATACCACATCTACTACCTACTGCCTCACCCAATGGGTGAATGCCTCCACCCATTCATGTACCACTAGATCAATGTTAGTGTACAACACCTACCTACTCACACTTCCTGCACCCGGTTTTCATGACTAACAAACATAGATAGACCCACACCCACACTCCCACTCATTACTCTCCCACCCAGAAACAGGTGAAGAGTGTCTAAATTCTGTAAACTGATGAAAAATTTGCACACTCATCCCATCCACCCAGATATATCAAAACAAAGTAAATAATAATAATAATAATAATGGAAAAAAATCAAGGTGAAACAAACCAAAACATAGTAAAAAAAAAATAAATGCAACTCCAAAATGTCTTGGAGACAAAGGACACCTTCACATCAAACAAAGAAAAAAGCAAGATGGCACAAGCAAGTGATTAAAATAAAGAACCAGGAAACCTCTCTAAAAAACAAGTAATATAACTGCTTGATGAGGAATTCAAATGATATAAATATAGGGCCTTCCAAGACCTCAAAGAATCCAGAAACAAAAATCAAGGGAAACACAGACAATATTCTTGAATATTTCAGAAAAACAATGCAAGAACAAAATGACCAAATACACAATCAGCAACCATATGACAACAACAATTGGAAATCCAGGTGATTAACACTAAATTTCAGAGATAGATAACGTATTGGAAGGAGAAAAGAGTAGAATTGAATCAATTAATGAATGGATCAGTGAATTAGAAGAAAAATTGACACCAATTTATATGAGGAAAAAAAGAATGAAGAAAACCTAAGAATTACATGGGAAGCTATCAAAAAACTTATGTGTGACCAGAATTCCAGAACAGGAGCGCATGCACGCACACCCATACCCACACACACAAAGCAGAGAGAATTGTTGAAGATTTGCTAGAATAAAACTTCCCTAATATAATGAAAGACAAAAAAATATATATATCCAAGAAGATTAATGAATCCCATACAGGATAAATGTCAAAAGGAAATAACTAACACATATCACAATTAAATTTTCCAGAGACAAAGAAAGAATCTTGAGAGCAGCTCAGAAAAAAAATAAATGTTACCTACAAAGGGGAACAAATAACAGTATGCTCTGATTTCTCAGCAGAAACAGTGCAAGCAAGGAAGCAGTGGGAAGACATATATAAAATCCTGTAAGAAAAAATTTCCAACCAAGAATTATATATCCAGCAAAACTGTCCTTGAAATATGATGGTGAAATTATGACATTTCCAGATAAAGAGAAATTAAGGGAATTAGTAAAATCAGACCAACCTTACGAGAAATGCTACAAGGAATCCTTCAGACAACGAATCAACAATGTCAGACAAAAACCTGAGATTAAGACACATCGCAACATCTCCCAGAAACTAACCCAGAAAAAGAATCCTCAAAAATAAAATAAACTTAAAAGACTGAAAATAGAGAACCAGAGAGGTGGATCTGTAAACAAAGACAATTAAAAAGCAAAAGGAAAGAATAAATGATATAATTACAAAACTTCCAAATACAGAAGAAGTTGGGACAATATCAAGATAGAACAGAGTTTTAAACTTAGGTAGATAACAGTAAATTACAGGATACCAAAAAAGTTGAAGTTGAGGACAACTAAAAAAGTCCACAAGAGCCAAAATATGACCTTGATAATATCCCTCCTGAATTTAGAGAACATCTAAAGAACAGATTTGATGCATTGAACACCAATGACCAAAAACCAGAGGAGTTGTGGGATGACATCAAGAATATCATCCATGAAGAAAGCAAGAGGTCATTAAAAAGACAAGAAAAGAAGAAAAGACCAAAATGGATGTCAGAAGAGACTCTGAAACTTGCCCTTGAATGAAGAGTGGATAAAGCAAATGGAAGAAATGACAAGATAAAAGAGCTGAACAGATGATTTCAAAGAGACCTTGAGAAGACAAAGTCAGTTATTCTGATGAAATGTGCAAAGACCTGGAGCTAGAAAACCAAAAGGGAATAACACATTCAGCATTTCTCAAGCTGAAAGAACTGAGGAAAAAATTAAGCCTCGAGTTGCAATATTGAAAGATTCTATGGACAAAATATTGAATGATGCAGTAAACATCAAAAGAAGATGGAAGGAATACACAGAGTCACTGTACCAAGAAGCATTGGTCCATGTTCACTCATTTCAGGAAGTGGCATATGATTAAGAACAAATGGTATTGAAGAAAGAAGTTGAAGCTGCACTGAAAGAATTGGTGAAGAACAGGTCTGCAGTAATTGACAGAATACGCATTGAGATGTTTCAACATACAGATGCCATGCTGGAGGGGCTCACTTGGCTGTGCCAAGAGATTTGGCTACCTGGCCAACTGACTGGAAGAGATCCATATTTGTACCCATTGCAAAGAAAGGGTGATCCCACAGAATGTGGAAATTATCGAACAATGTCATTAATATGACACACAAGTGAAATCTTACAGAAGGTAATTAAAAAATGGTTGCAGCAGTATATTGACAGAGAGCTTCCAGAAATGTTCAGAAGAGGACATGGAACAAGAGATATCATTGATGATGTTAGATGGATCTTGGCTCAAAGCAAAGAATAACAGAAAGATGTTTACTTGTGTTTTATTGACTATGCAAAAGCATTTGATTGTGTGGATCATAACAAATTATGGATAACATTGAGAAGAATGGAATTCCAGAACACTTGATTGTACTTGTGAGGAACCTGTACATAGGATAAGAGGCTGTTGTTTGAACAGAACAAGGGGATACTACATGGTGTAAAATCAAGAAGTGAGAGCATCAGAGTTGTATCCTTTCACCATACTTATTCAATTTGTATGCTGAGCAAATACTCTGAGAAGCTGGATTATATGAAGAAAAATGTGGCATCCAGATTGAAGGAAGATTCATTAACAGCCTGTGATATGCACCAGACACAACTTTGCTTGCTGAAAGTGAAGATGAGTTGAGGCACTTACTGATGAAGATTAAAGACTACAGTCTGCAGTATGGATTACACCTCAATATTAAGAAAACAAAAATCCTCACAACTGGTTTAATAAACAGCTTCACAATGGATGGAGAAAACATTGAAGTTTTCAAGGACTTCATATTACTTGGTTCTACAATCAACATCAATGAAAGTAGCAGTCAAGACATTAGATAACATATTGCATTGGGCAAATCTGCTGCAAAAGACCTCTTTCAAGTGATAACGAGCAAAGATGTCTCCTTGAAGACTAAGGGATGCCTAACCCAAGCCATAGTATTTTCAATCATTCTTATGCATGTGAGAGCTGGACAATGAATAAGGAAGACCAAAGGAGAGTTGATGCTTTTGAGTTGTAGCATTGGAGAAGAATACTAAGAGTACCATGGTCTGCTAAAAGGACTAACAAATCTGTCCTGGAAGAAGTGCAGCTGGAATACTCCTTGGAAGCGAGAGTGGCCAGACTTTGTCTCACCTGTTTTGGTCATGTTGTCCAAAGGAACCATTCCCTGCAGAAGGATATCATGCTTGGTAAAGGGGAAGGTCAGTGAAGAAGGGGAAGACCTCAACAAGATGGGTTGACACAGTGGCTGCAATGATGGACTCAGGTATTACAAGGATCATGAGGCTGGCACAAGACCAGGCAGTGTTTCATTCTGCTGTGCATAGGGTTGCTATGAGTCAGAGACAACTTGACAGCACCTAACAACAACAACAAAGAAAATCCCAGAAATTCAGCAGGAAAAAAAGGTTCAGCATAGTGGCAGAGTACAAGATCAACATACAAAAATTATTTGGATTCCTCTACACCAACAAAGAGAACTCTGAAAAGGAAATAAGAAAAACAATACTATTTATAATAGCTACAAAAAAGATAAAATACTTAGGAATAAATCTAATCAGAAATACAAAAGACTTACACAAAGAAACCTATAAAACTCTACTGCAAGAAACTGAAAGAGAGCTACATAAATGGAAGAACATACTTTGTTCATTAATAGGAAGACAAACGTTGAAACCAAAATACATGATACATATTCTGACCATTCTTGCTTCAAAAGAGCATTCTAGCTGAACTTCTTCCAAGAGAGATTTTTTTCATTATTATGTCAGTCTGTGGTATTTTCAGGATCCTTTGCCAACACCACAATACAAATGTATCAACTGCTTTAAGGTCTTCCTTATTCATTGTCTAGCTTTCACATATGGCATACAAGCCTATTGAAAATAACATGGTTTAGGTCAGGTTAATCTTAGTCTTCAAAGTGATGTCTTTGCTCTTTAACACTTTCAAAAGTTCATTTGCAGCAGATTTGCCCAGTGCAAATTGTCTTGATGTTGCTTATTGGTCCAGTTGTAAGGACTTTTGTTTTCTTTATGTTGAAGTTTAAGGCATGCTGAAGGCATGGTATTCATGATATTTATCAGTAAGTACTTCAAGCTGTCTTCACTTTGAGCAAGCAAGGTTGTGTCATCTGCATATCCCAGGTTGTTAATGAGTCTTCCTCCAATCCTGATGCCATGTTCTTTATATAGTCCAATTTCTCAGTTTATTTGCTAGCATACAGATTGAATAAGCTACGGTGAAAAGATACAACTCAGACACACACCTTTCCTGATTTTAGACCATTCAGTATTCCCTTGTTCTGTTCAAATGACTGCCTCTTGGCAGCTGAAAGGAGAGAGTATAAGAAGGATATTTGCCTTTGCTTTTTTGAATGTGCAAAGGCATTCAACTGTTTGGATAATAACAAATTATAGATCACATTGTGAACAAAAGGAATTCCAGAACACTTAATCATGCTCATGGAGAACCTGTACATAGATCAAGAGACAGTCATTCAAACCGAACAAAGAGATGCTGCATTGTTCAAAGTCAAGAAAGGTGTGCATCGCAGTTTCACAACTGTATCCTTTTACTGTACTTATACACTCTGTATGCTGAGCAAACAATCTGAGATTGAACTATATTAAGAAGAATGTAGCATTAGGATTGGAGGAAGACTTACTAACAATCTGAGACATGCAGATGACATGACCTTGCTTGCTGAAAGTGAAGACCTGAAGCACTTATTTATGAAGAACAAAGCTACAGCCTTCAGTATGGATTACACCTCAAATGAAGAAAACAGAATCCTCAAAACTGGACCCATAAGCAACATCATGATAAATGGAAAACAGACTGCAGTTTTCAAGGATTTCATTTTGCTTAGATCCACTATCAACACCTATGGAAGAAGTAGTCAAGAAAATCAGACAACATATGGCATTGGCAAATCTGCAAAAGACCTCTTTTAAAGGCTAAAAAGCAAAGATGTGACTTTGAGGACTAAGATATACCTGATCCAAGCCATGGTGTTTTCAGTCACTTCATATGCATGGAAAGCTGGACAATGCATAAGGAAAACAAAAGAACTGATGCATCTGAATTATGATGTTGACTAAGTGTATTGAACAAACCATGAAATGCCAGAAGAATAAACAAGTCTGTCTTAAAAGAAGGACATCCATAATGTTCCTTAGAAGCAAGGATAGCCAGATTTTGTCTCATGTACTTTGGATATGTTATCAGAAGAGACCAGTCCCTGGAGTGGATCATCATGCTTGGAAAAATAGAGTCTGCAAGATAGAGTAAGACCCCAAAGAAATGGTTTGGCACAGTGGCTACAACAATGAGCTCAAACATAGCAACAATTGTAAGGATCATGCAGGACAAGGCAGTGCTTCGTTCTGTTGTACATAGGGTCGCTATGAGGTGGAACTGATTCAACAGCACTTATGAGGCCTTTCTCTCATAATCAGAGAAACGAGACAACTTATATGAAATAACTGTTTTTAGAATTTGGACAATTGACAGTGCAGAAATATATTTGAGACATGGGAAACAAACAAAATAACCTCTACAGTTACCCCAGCTTTGTACCTGGCAGCATTTCCTGCACCTGGTATAGGGAAGATAATTCAAACAGAGCATTGTTGTCTTGTTGAATGACAGAAACAGGACTGAGTTTGAAGTGACTGATGAGGCTGAAATTTGTGGCACAGAGTAACATAGAGGAGATTGTTAGGCAAAGAAAGAGCTCCAGAAATCTTCATGTGGACCCCTGGATATTTTACTGTGCATGCATAAGGTGAGACTCTATGAGACTAGGCAAAGAAAACCTATTGAAGAAAAATTCAAGCAACTCCCAGAGCTCACATAACTTTGGGAATTTTTTTTTTTTCTTTTTCCTACCAGTCAGAGTGAAAAGACCTTTTTGTGTACCTATGCTACTCAATAGAGACACTAGAAAGTTGATGCCTTAGTAGTGGGTGTAAACTAGTCATACCTTAAAGGCTACTCTAGACCTATCCTAACAAAACTTAAAAACAAGACTTACAAGATAAAGCTGATACAGATAAGTGTCTGGCAAAACAAAACCTACCACTCTTTAAAGAAGGAAAACAGAATCTAGGCCCTCAAATATATAAAAATTAAATGTTCAACATCCAGATAAAAATTACTAGACATGGGAAGAAGCAAGAGAAAAAACAATCAATAAAAACTGACCAGAAATTACAGAGGCAAGCTCTTTAACACAATCCTTTAAAAATATCTTAAGGATTAAAGGAAGAAATGAACATAATAAAGATAGAAATGAAATTTATAGAAACAGAACCAAATAGAACTTATTTGGAAAAAAAAACCTCACTGCCATCAAGTTGATTCTGATTCATATCAACCCCCTTTGGTTTTCTGAAGCAGTAAATCTTCATGGAAGTAAATTGCCCAGTCTTCCTTCTGTGGAGTGACCTGTGGGTTTGAACCTCCAATCTTCTGGTTAGCAGTCAAATGGCTTAGGCACTACACCACCAGAACTCCTTATAAAACTTAAAAAAAAAAAAAAAAAAATCACCAGCTCTGAAATGAAGAGCTCACTGAATGGACTTAAGGGCAGATTAGACACCATAGAAGAAAAAATTAATGTATTTGAAGATAGAGTGATAGAAGCTATGCAAATTGAAGTGCAGAAAGAAAAAAATACTGAAAAATATGAACTATAAGTCAGTGTTCTGTAAGACAATATGAAGAGTTTTAACATTAACTGTGATTGGTGTCACAGAAAGAGGTGAGCACAGAAAAAAATTATAATGAAATAATGGCCAAAACAGATCCCAAAAGTCCAACAAAAATTCAATCTAAAAAAAAAAAAATCCCACCAAGGCACAATATAATTAAAAATTTGAAAATTTTTGATAGAGAAAATATTAAAGTGCTATTGAAAAAGAAAAAGTCAAACTATAATTCTATATTCAAAGAAAATATTCTTCAAAAATGAATATGAATAGATACATTTTTTAGACATATAAAAACTGAAAGAATTTGATACCAGAGACAAAATATTAAAGATTGTTCTTCCAGGTACAGACAAATGATTCCAGGTAGAAAATTGACTTTACAAATAAAAAATCTCCTGAAATGAGATTCACTTCTTCTCTGCCTCTCAGTGAAATTTTCTGAAGATGTTATATCTGAAGCTGTAGCAGTGAAATTTTCTGAAGATGTTATATCTGAAGCTGTAGCAGTTACTGTGTGATCATCATAGAAAATGCATTAAGGTGAAAGGAAACTGGAAACAACCAAAGGGACAAAAGAAAAATACTGAGTGATTTTGTGCTGAATGAACCAGCCCTGAATCTGCTTATCTTTGGAGTTTTCGTGGTGTGAGACATTAAACATTGATAGAGCAGGCAACAGTAATACATGGTGAAAGAAATAAGCAGGTTCATATCAGAAACAGATTTGCTATACACATGTCCTCAGCATTATTCTTTGGATTTTGCATGACTGGTCTTAAATCTTTTTTTTTTTTTTTTCTTTTTATTGTGATTTGGGTGAAAATTTACAGAGCAAATACACTTTCTATACAGCAGTTCACATACACTTTGTCTCATGACATTGACCACTATTTAGCACAATGCAACATCTCCCCTCCTATTTCCTCCTGATAGTTACCTCTTCCCCTGTGTCCATCCCTCCATGCACTCCTGCTTCCTGAGCTGTCTCCCTGTGCATAAGCAGCCCTTCTTTCTCCTATGCTTGTTCTCCCAAGGAGTGTATCTACCTCAGATAAATGTTCAACTCATATGCCCGTGTATTGTTTGGCTGGAAGCCACAGGCATGGGTTTAATTCCAGACCTGAAGGGCAGCTAGGGGCCATAGTCTCAGTCGTTCCACCAGTCTCACCAGCAAACCTGGTCCCCCCACACACACTTTTTTTTTCCAAATGATTTTGAGTTTTGTTCTACATTGTTTTGCCTGTCTATCCAGGATCTCCTACATAGATCCTCTTCCAAGTGGTTGACAGTAGTAGCTGGACACCATCTGGTTCTTCTGGTCTCATAGTCATATAGGCTGCAGATTGGACAGTGTACCAGTCACTAGGACAAATTGTTTCCATGAATTTTTGGTTTTCTTCATTCTTCTTTGCTCTTGAAGAGAAGAGACCCATCATTGCATCCAGATGGCAGCTTGCAAGCTTTTAAGATCCCATTCACTACTCACCACAGTAGGAGGTGGAACAATGTTTTGTGTAGTATCATATGCCAATTAAGCTTGATGTTCCCTATGGTCCCGAGCCCACAGGTTCAACTACTCGGTCCCTCTGGATAGCTGGCTGTGACCAAGCAGTGACTACAATCTTGCCCCTTGTCAGCTCCACTATATACCTGGGAATTCAGATCATACACATAAAGTTATAGGACCATTTTCTGCCAACCCAATACATGTTCTTGGTTACACTCCCCACTTCATAGACATACCTAATAGTTTAGCCTGTCCACCCATCTATCCACCCATACACCCATGTTTGCCTTCACAGACAATGCCATACTATGTGTGCAAGAGGGTTCGTCTTTGTTATCTATGTTATCCCACATACCTCTCTATGTCTTTTTATTCCTCAATGCCACTATATCGATCACTTACATTTGGTACATTGCCCTTCTCTTCACTCAAATCAAAACTTGTCTCTATCTATCTAACAGTGTTACCTACCCTACCCTCCCACCCCTGGTAACCAACAAAGAAAATGTTCTTCCATAGATAAACGTTTCCTTGACTTTTACAATAATGGACTAATACAATATTTGTCCTTTTGTGACTGACTTACTTCACTCAGCATAATGTCCTCCATGTTCATCCATGTTATGCAGAGTTTTGCAGATTCTACATTATTCTTTAGGGTTGCATAGTATTCTATAGTTTGGTTATCCATTCCTCAGTTGATGGACACCTAGGTTGTTTCTATCTTTTGGCTATTGTAAATAGTGCTGTGATGAACATGGGTATGCATATGTCTGTTCTTGTCATGGCTCTCACTTCTTCAGGATACATACCTAGTAATGGAATAGCTGGGTCAAATGGTATTTCTAGTTCCAACTTTTGAAGGAATCACCATACTGCTTTCCACAATGGTTGTACCATTTTACAGTCCCAACAGCAGTGTATGAGAGTCTCAAACTCT